>NC_053446.1:6138022-6476637 GCF_007990345.1 Gossypium hirsutum | reverse complement strand
TGTTGACACCATTTTTGATGAAAACGGGGTCGACTTGGGTTTTGATGAAAACGAAAAAAAACGGGAGTCGCCACCAATCCTTTTTGGGGTGTGATTGGGTCACCTTGGAAAGAGGTTGTTTTTAATAAATAATTTGATCTTATTAAAACAACGGTTTTGGTCTACGAAATTTAGGAAACGGGTTCGGGAGTCGGTTACGTACGAGGAAGGGTTAGCACCCTCGTAACGCCCAGAAATTGGTACCTAGTTGATTATCTAATGTCTTGATGTCGAAAATTGAGAACTTGAAAGAATTAAAAAAATACGATCCTAGCATTAAAGTTTTGGAAAAAGAAGTATATTCCACGTTAATCGAGAAAGAGAATCATATCCAGTAAGTTAGAATACAATGTCTCAAACTCCCGATACGCGAATAAAAAATGCTTATTTAAAAGATATTTTAGCCATCTCGGATTTAAAATGAGATCACGACCAGTAAGTTAGGACGCGACTCTTTTTAAGATCCCGGGATCATTTAAAATTTGAGCTTGAAAAGATTCGTGCATTTAGATTTATCGAGAAAAACGAAACCCAGTAAGTTAGGGCACGATTTTCTCGATTCCAAACACGAAATGCTATTTTTTGAAAAAATAAATTTTGTTATATCGAGTAAAAATAAAGCACAAAATCATAGTGAAAGCAAATTACATTATTTATACATAGCAAGATCATAATGAACATGAAAATATAAAAACGATGCAAACAATAGCAATTAATTTGAACGATCAAATTTATAACATACAAAATAACACAATATAAAAAACGAATAAATTTAAATCATCCATTCAAAATAATGACAAAAATGAAATAAATAAATAGCAAATACAATTAAGTATAAAAAGATATATATAGACATGAGCTAAAATATGTGTATACATGAATTAATAAAATATATAAAGTATATTTTAATAAAATAAATTAATATACGTATATATAAAAACATGTACATATATATAGATGTTAAAACTAATGGAATACAAAATAAAGAAATACACATAAAAGTAAGTGTATACATATTGTAAAGTAAAAAAATATATATATGTACAAATTAAAGTTTTAAAATATGAAAATATACATATGTATACAAATAAATACGTTAATTTATATACATGTTAAAATATATTGAAAAGGTGTATATATGTGGATTTTAAAAATATATAAAAAATATATTTTAAACTATAAAGATTATATATAAATATGTATATATTTATAAGAATGAAAACATGTATATAGATCTATAGATATGTACATAAGTTATAAAATGTATGAAAATATATAAGTATATATATATTATAAGAATAATGCATGTATGTCATGCAAATATATGCATATATATATATACGTACCAAAGGTTTAAATAAAATAAATAAAAATAAATAGGAAGAAATAATAATAATAATGATAATAATAATAATAATAATAAACTCAATAATAAATAAAATGATAGGATTAAACTAAAAACAAAACAAAATACCAGGGGAGAAATCAAAATAAGATAAGGCCACAAGATCGATTTGCGATGCGCGCAGAAGAAGGGGGATCGATTGAGCAATTTTCCCCAACCTTATGCGCATGTGCTCCGCACTGGACTAAATCGAAACGCATAAAAAGCAAGTGGCCAAATTTAAAAATTTGAATGGGACCAGATCGCGCCATATTGCATGAGCGGAGGGACCGGATGTGCAAATAGTCCCTCCGAGCCTGAACGCGCGGATCTTAGACCCATTAAGGACGGGTTTTCGGGTCTTATAAAAATAACAGGAAAGAAAAAAAAAACTAAAACCTACATCGTTTTTTAAAAAAACAGAGACACCCTCTGGTTCTCTCTCTCTGCCACAGCCCCTAAACCCAGGCCACCGTCTCCGCCTCCAAGGCCAGTGGCCGGAGTTACGCGAGAACGGCCCATCTGCCTTCTCTTTTTGAAGCGTCCCCGAAGGCTAAGCCTTCTCAGCCACAAGACCAAAAGGAAGAGGGATGAGATGCCCCTTTCGGTTTGAATCCAACGACGGCGAGGGTGGGGCTCCGACGCTAGCCCGTCGAAGCAAAAGGTACTTCCTTTCCCTTTTAGTTCCGTTTGTTTTATTGAACAGTTGCAGAGAAAAAAAAGTAATAAATGAAGACTAAAGTGAATAAGAAACCAGAACAGAGAAAACGGGAGTCAACCTTTTTGATCTGTTTTTCTTCTTTTCAATTCGAAAATGCAGTGTTTCTTTTTTTTCTTTACAAAGATATTGCTTTTCTTTTATATCCCCTTTACATTGTGTTTTAGTTGCGTTCTTTGTATTATCTATTGTGTGCTCCGACTTCTCTGCCATTTTGCAGGTGTTGATGAGGCTAGGCACGGTGGGTGGCGATGGGACATGGCAGACGGCAGAGGGAGGGATGCGGCGCTAGGTTTGGCTAGTTGGGTCTTGTTTTGGGCTCCGGGTTAGGTTTAGGTGGGCCTTGGGTGTTTTATTCGGGTTGGTTTTGGGTAGCGGGCCACCGGGTAAATGGGCCTGCAACAGCTGCCCCTCTTTGCTCATTGTCGTGTAACGAGAATAGAGCAAAGACCAAGAAAGGCCAATTTTGCCCGGTCGCCTGTTTTGGACTTGTCGTGGTGCTTTTCTTCTAGCAGCTTCACTCTAGTCCACTGTGTCTTGTTGCTTCGATCTACTGCACTTCAGGGAGATCTGACTTGTAGCTTCAATCTTCTTTTGCAGCAACTTTATGGGGACGAGATTTGTGGTTTTATTCTATTCCACTGCATCTTCAGGGAAATAAGACCTGATGCGATCTACTCTGCTGTAACCTCAGAGAGATAAGATCCTTTATTTTAATCCGCTCCACTGTAACTTCAGGGAGATAGGATAGTGTCTTCGATCTGCTCCGCTGTAATCTCAGGGAGATAAGATCCTTTATTTTAATTCGCTCCACTGTAACTTCAGGGAGATAGGATTTCTGGCCTCGATCTGCTCCACTGTAACCTCAGGGAGATAAGATCTGAAATTTTTAGTCTGTTCCACTGTAATCTCAGGGAAATAAGACCTGGTGCGATCTGCTCTACTGTAACTTCAGAGAGATAAGATCCTTTAATCCGCTCCATTGTAACTTCAGGGAGATAGGATTACTATATTCAATCTGCTCCGCTGTACTCAGGGAGATAAGATCTGCAATTTTTTTTTTGGTCTGTTCCACCGTAACCTCAGGGGAGTAAGACCTTTTATAATGAACCTAATTATGCTTAATGATTAAGATGACATTATCAAAATGAAACAAATGCTCCTAACTAGATGTGTATGAATGACATGCAAAATGTCATGAAAACGATTCCTTAATGCTTAGGTCATCATCACACAAAAGCTTATTAAGGCTTTATCACTGACGCGCTACACCGCCTTCTTGCTCGGTTAGCATATCCAAAGAAACACTTAATCTGATTGCCCCCCACTGTGCACGTCAAAGTTCAATCCACTGGGACATAAAATTTGTACCATCAATCTCCCAATGTAACCCAAGGGTGGGAAGGTATGGCTTTTCTCAATCTTCTCCTATCGCAATTCAATGACATTGAACGTGAAACTCTTTGGTCCTTTACCTCATCCCCAAGGTGTCATACCAAATGCTCATGCACAAATGCAAAATTTTCTTCCCCTAGAAGACCTTTTCTTCTTGTCTGGTAAACATCGTTTTTTGGTTCATTGAAGCTTTGCCACCGACACGACATCTTGTCATTTTGTTCAATCAATGTTTAGACAACAAAATCTGAAAAGGTAGTCTTTAACTTAGACTCTTCCTTTTTAGATATTTCCCACCTTTAAAATTGGCGTGTTCTAAACAATAGTCCTGTTTCAGGTTCCTATATTATTTAGAACTTTTCAGAGTAATATGCAAAACTTCCTTTGTGAAGTTTTATTAGTCCATTAATCATTATTCCAATGCAACATGTTTGCAAAAGGTCATAACAATGGATAAAGAATAAAGTTGGTTCTGATCATAACCCAAATAAAACATCAAAGATGGCGGAAGAAAGGTAACAAAGAAGTGTATTGAGAATGTGTATTTTTACAAAAAGAAGGGAAGAAAGAATGTATTTTCAAGAATACACATAAGAACTAGGTGCCCCAGTTATCGCAGATTGAGTTTCTCTGTACAAACTTTCCGAAGACCCTTCTGAGTTTGTCAGGTGTTCAGGAGATCTGCAATACTCTGTCAATGCTTCAAGACGTTGCATATCTTTCTTGTTGGTTCAAGTAAAGGAAGATCATCATATCCCCCCCGATCAAAATTTGATCCGCTCAAGTCCTGATGTTCCAATCCTGCCCAATACTTGAGTCGCCCTTTTCGGGTTTTCGACTCAAGCCCTCTTTGGTCTCAAAGTGCCCTTTACGGGTTTTCACCTTAGCCTCTCCAAAGTCCTTTTTTTTTTTTTTTTTTTTAGGAAGCAAAGCGCCCTTCTCGGGTTTCACTTTGGTCCCCCTTCTTTCAAGTGAAGTATTTCTTGACGGAGTCTGCGTTTACAGGATTTGGTAAACTTTTGCCATCCATCTCGCATAGGATCAAAGCTCCCCCGGAAATGCCTTCTTTACAACATAAGGGCCTTCCCAATTTGGCATCCATTTTCCTCTAAAATCTTTTTGCATAGGAAGAATCTTTTTTAGTACCAAGTCTCCTTCACGAAATTCTCGGGGGCGAACCTTTTTATTATAGGCTCGCATCATTCGTTTCTGGTACATTTGCCCATGGTGAATAGCCCTTAGCCTCTTTTCCTCTATTAGGTTCAACTGATCGTACCGAGATTGGATCCAATCGGCTTCATCCAACTGTAGCTCAGATAACACCCGTAGAGAAGGGATTTCACTTCAATGGGTAATACTGCCTCCATTCCATAAACCAGAGAAAAAGGCGTTGCCCCAGTAGAAGTTCTAACAGATGTTCGATAGGCAAGGAGAGCAAATGATAATTTCTCTGCCAATCCTTGTAGGTTTCAGTCATTTTCCCCACAATCCTTTTAATGTTTTTATTGGCCGCCTCCACTGCACCATTCATTTTTGGACGATACGGTGATGAGTTATGATGCTTGATTTTAAATTTGCCACAAACTTCAGCTATTGTGCTATTATTCAAGTTCATCGCATTGTCAGATATGATCCTCTCAGGCATTCCATATCGACAAATAATCTCCTTCTTCAAGAATTTGCTAACTACTGCTTTCGTGACATTTGCATATGAAGCAGCCTCCACCCACTTGGTAAAGTAATCAATTACTACGAAGATGAAGCGATGCCCATTAGAAGCCTTTGGTGATATTGGCCCAATAACATCCATACCCCACATGGAAAACGGCCAAGGAGAGGTCATGACGTGAAGAGGTGAAGGGGGCGCGTGTATTTTGTCTCCGTAAATCTGGCATTTGTGGCACTTCCTGGCATGATCAATACAATCTCCTTCCATGGTGGGCCAATAGTACCCAAATCTCATGATCTGTCTGGCCATCGTGAAACCACTGGCGTGCGTCCCACAAATACCCTCATGGACTTCTTCCAAAATTTTCTTGGCTTCCACAGCATCCACACATCTTAACAGTACTTGATCCTTCCTTCTTTTATATAACACTTCTCCATCTAAGACATATTCAATGGCTATCTTTCTCAGAGTCCTTTTGTCATTCTCTGTCGCTTGATCAGGGTATTCCTGATTCTTCACATATTGTAGGATACTCTGATACCAAGGACAATCATCTTTCCTTCCTCCTCAATATTGCAGCAATTAGCCGGGGTCTCAGAGATACTCATCTGAACAGGCCTCATTGCCTCAAGTCTATTCACCTGAATCATCGAAGCTAGAGTAGCTAATGCATCAGCCATTTGGTTTTCCTCCCGTGGGAGGTAATAGAAGGTGATATCGTCAAACTCCTCAGCCAATTCAAGAACTAGTTTTCTATAACCGATTAGCTTAGGATCTCTAGTCTCCCACTCCCCTTTGAGTTGGTATATCACCAACGCTGAATCCCCGTATACTCTCAATACTTTGATGTTCCGTTCAATGGCTGCACGAATGCCCATAATACATGCTTCATATTCTGCCATGTTATTTGTACAATCGAAGTCCAACTTGCTAGCAACAGGATAATGATCTCCACTTGGGGATACCAAAACTGCCCCAACTCCATTACCCGTAGCATTTGAAGCTCCATCAAAATTTAGCTTCCATACATGATCCATTTGAGGATTTTCTTCAGTATTTGCCACATACATCAAGTCCTCGTTTGGAAAATCGAAGTTCAAAGATTCATAGTCCTCCAAGGCTCTACTAGCTAGGAAATCGGCTATTGCACTTCCCTTTATGGCCTTCTGACTGACATATACTATATCAAATTCTGAGAGCAAGATCTGCCATCTAGCCATTCTCCCGTTCAAAGCAGTCGATTCCATCATATACTTTAAAGGATCTAACTTTGAAATCAGCCAAGTCGTGTGATACAACATATACTGCCTCAGTCTTCGGGTCGCCCAGATTAGAGCACAACACAACTTCTCAATTGATGAGTACCTCATTTCGCAATCGGTAAATTTCTTACTGAGGTAGTATATTGCCCTTTCTTTCTTTCCCGTCTCATCATGTTGGCCCAATACGCATCCCATGGAATTCTCCAACACTGTTAGATACAATATCAATGGCCTATCTGGACTTGGAGGTGATAAGACTGGGGTATTAGCCAAGTACTGCTTTATCTTATCGAAAGCATTCTGACACTCTTCATCCCATTCACCCGGATTATGTTTCTTTAAGAGCCGGAATACTGGATCACATTTCTCTGTCAGTTGTGAGATGAACCGAGCAATGTAATTCAGCCTCCCTAGGAAACCTCGAACCTCCTTCTGAGTGCGCGGGGGAGGTAAATCTCGTATTGCTTTTACTTTGTCTGGGTCAACCTCGATCCCCTTTTTGCTAACTATGAAGCCTAATAACTTCCCTGATCTGGCTCCAAACGTGCATTTGGCCGGGTTAAGCTTGAGCTGGAATTTCTTTAATCTCAAAAATAACCTTTTCAAGACCTGAACATGCTCTTCTTCCGTTCTAGACTTCGCGATCATATCGTCAACATAGACTTCGATCTCCTTGTGCATCATGTCGTGAAACAAAGTCACCATAGCTCTTTGATACGTTGCTCCCGCATTCTTCAATCCGAAGGGCATTACCTTGTAACAGAATGTTCCCCATAAGGTAATGAATGTGGTTTTTCTCATGTCTCCAGGATGCATCTTTATCTGATTGTATCCAGAGAAACCGTCCATGAAAGAAAACAATGAATAGCCTGCCGTGTTATCTACCAAAGTATCAATGTGAGGCAGTGGAAAGTTGTCCTTTGGACTAGCCTTGTTCAAATCCCTATAATCCACACACATTCGTACCTTTCCATCTTTTTTGGGAACGGGGACGATGTTGGCTACCCAATCGAATACTTGACCTCTTGTAAGAATCCCGCGTCGAATTGTCTTTTGACTTCTTCCCTTATTTTCAACACAATGTCAGGTCTCATTCTCCTGAGCTTCTGTTGAACGGGTTTACAATCCTCCTTTATGGGCAGACGATGCACCACAATGTTAGTGCTTAGCCCAGGCATATCTTGGTACGACCACGCGAAAACATCCTTGAATTCTCGTAGCAAATTAATGAGGTCTTGCCTTGTCTTTGCGGTGATTTCAGTTCCAATCTTCACCTCCTTTCCATCCTCTAGGCTCACTATTTCTAATGATTCCCTATGAGGTAGGATATGCTTATCCTCTTGTTCCACCATTCTTAACAAGTCCGGAGATGCATCATAATCTTCGTCATTTTCAAAGTCGCAGGATTCCTCTAAACACACTTCTTGCTCAAAAATAGGCTCCGCGTTCGAGGCAGCGTCACTCATGTCATTGATATCTGAAGACCTATGAGGGCATATCAAAAATATACCAGGAATATAAATTTATGAACATGTTTGTGCAAAAGAATTACAAATGAAAGAATTATTTGTAAGACAATCAACCAAATGAAAAATATAAAAGGAAAAAAAAGACTGGTTGAGATGAACGTAGACACGTATTTCATTAAAATAATGATATTTAGGCCCAATGCCTATTTCACAAAAGATTTCATATCGTTCCTAGGCCAACAAACAACAGGAATGTTTTGAGCATTACTCTGAATAAGCCCTAAAGACTACAGGGATTTCTTCAGCAGTCCAATTGTTTAGCTCGCTTCCAGGCTCATAAGGGCAGATCTCCAACAAAGCCCTCCTTTCCGTTGCTTCTATGGCGTTGGTATAAACATCTTCCAACATTCCTCCCATGCCGCTACCGGACACTCCATATTCAGAATGAATAAATCCTCCCGATACAAAAGATGTAGATATGTGGGGAAAGGTTAAAGGCTCACACTTAGCTTCATGTCCATTCAAACGCGCCCTCCTTCTCTCTTGTCTCTTCTCTATTTCTTTCTTCTTCTGCTTCATGTCTGGCTTGTACCCTAAACCAAATCTATCAAACTTTTCCTTCGGCATTGGTGCCTCAATCCTTCCCTGAAGATATTTTCCCAATCCTTTCCCGGGTAAGGCTCCTCTTCCTACCATCAACCGCAATCCCATCTCAGTGGTCCTGGATATTTTCGGTACTGGAATTCTATTTCCCTGCAATAAACATCGCGTTCACGAATTCTAACGACCGAAAAGAACATTCTAGTGCCTCGTCGTTGATGTCCACATAAGGTGCATCGCTAGTCATCATTGCGATAATATCCTCCTCTGCATCTATCGTTACCAACCGATCCTCCGATACCAACTTCACCTTCTGATGTAATGATGAAGGTACTGCCCCTGCTGAGTGTATCCACGGTCTCCCCAATAGACAGTTGTAGGAGGGTTTAATATCCATTACCAAGAAATCCACCTCATAAGTGACTGGGCCAATCCTTAATGGCACCTCAATTCTCCCCATAACCTCCTTTTTTGTTCCATCAAATGCCCTTACTATGCTCTGGCATGCTTTCATGTGCGAACTGTCTATTGGTAATCGACTAAGAGTGGACAAAGGCAATACATTTAGTGCAGATCCATTATCAACCAAGGCCCCCGGGAGTGTGTACCCTTTGCATCGGACAGTAACGTGCAGGGCTTTAGTAGAGCCTCTTCCTCCGGATGGTATTTCATCATCATTGAAGAAGATAAAATTGTCAGCACCAATATTGTTGATCAACCGATCCAACTTGTTTACCGAAATATCGTCAGCCACATATGTTTCGTTTAGCACCTTAAGAGTGCATTCCGATGTACTTCTGAGTTTAAGAGTAAAGCTAATACCGAAATGCGGGCTGGCTGTTTGTGCAGTTGCTCCACAACACTGTATTCGATGTGTTTCAAAAACTTCAAAAACTCCTTCGCCTCTTCTTCTTTTATTGGTTCATTTACCAATGGTTCAACTTCTACTGCTTCCCTTTCCTCTGTTCTTTCTTCCAATTCTCTTCCCTGGACGACTCTGCTTGAGCGTCATATTTTTTCCCTTGCGCGTGTAAAAAACTGTTTCCTGATTTCTTTCTGCTTCTTTTCCCAAAACGGTCACATTACACCCGTAATTCCACGGCACCATTTTGTTATCCCTATAAGAGAAATTTGATGGTTTCTGGATTACAATTTTCGGTGTTACCTGAGCCCTAACCTCATTACCCTTAGGGCGTGAGATAATGACCACAGGATGATTTATTTTTGGAGCCTTTGTTCCCAACTCTGTCGCGCATATGCTCCTCATTTCTTTCACATCTTCATAAAACCTCATCTCCTTGTTATCCATCATGCTTTGAACCAAGGCCTTGAATCCTTCACATTCTTGGATTCCATGCCCTGTTTCATGGTGAAATTCACAATAATTTCCCATCTCATGCCCTTTCTCAGGATCTGAAATAACCAAACCTCTTTTCGCCATTTCTTTCCAGACCCATTTCAATGGAGTTTTTACTTCAGCAATGTCAGTCTTGACTTCTTCTCCCGTACCTTCGCTAACCATATTCACCCCCTTATCTGCGTGATTAGGTAACGGATTCTTTGCGTTAGGTGAGTCGTCAAGTTTGACAACACCTAAATTGATAAGTCCTCTACTACCTTCTTGAAGGCAGTACAATTTTCTATCGAGTGCCCAGAAATTCCGCATGATAATCACATTGCGCGTTCGTATCATACCATTTTGGATACGGGGGTTGTAGAGGACTCAAGTAACGAGGAGCAACAACATGTGCATCGAATAAAGTCTGATACAACTCCTTGTATGACATCGGGATTGGCGTGAATTGGGGCTTTTCAGTAGTTTGCCTAGCTCCCGACTCTTGTCTTGATGATCCCTGTTGATTAGCAACCACTTTCTTTGGCTGATTCACGGTAATTGACCTACCATAAGTATTCACATTATTCACTTCATTTTCTCTTTTCCTCGGGGGTGCCCTCCTATTATTTTCTCCTCCATCTATTTTTCCACTTTTAATGGCATGCTCAATCATTTCACCATTCATGATTATATCTGAGAAATTTCTTGAAGCGCTTCCTAACATGTGAGTGATGAACGGGGCTTTCAAAGTATTAATAAAAAGCGTCGTCATCTCCTTTTCCAAAAGCGGTGGTTGCACCTGAACCGCCACCTCTCGCCACCTCTGCGCATATTGTCTGAAGCTTTCGTTCGATTTTTTCTCTAAATTTTGCAGAGTTATCCTATCAGGCATCATTTCTGAGACATGATTGTATTGTCTCAAGAAAGCCTGTGCTAAATCCCTCCAAGTAGCAATTTTAGCTCGGCTCAGCTGATTGTACCACTTTGACGCCGCTCCCGTAAGACTTTCCTGAAAGCAATGTATTAATAATTGATCATTATTAATATGCCCCGTCATTCTTCTACAAAACATAGTAATATGGGATCCTGGGCAACTAGTCCCGTTGTATTTCTCGAATTCCGGCATCTTAAATTTGTAAGGGAGCACCAAGTCCGGAACCAAGCTCAGATCCTTTGCATCTGTTCCATAGCTTTCGATGCTTTCTATTGCCCTAAACTTCTCTTCTATCCATTTCCATTTCTCCTCAAATTGTTTTGGAAATTCCTCCTTCGCCTTGTCCTTTTCAACCATCTCGTCTAGATCTGGGACTGCAATATTATTCGGGCTATCACCAGGATTAAAGCCCGCTCCGGGTTGAAAATTCGTTGGGATTGAAGCATCGCCTTGAAACTGCTGGGGTCTAACCGACACAGAGGGTCTCCGCGAATGTAGCTCGGTCTGTACTTGCGCATGTGGAGGCGTGAAACCTGGAGGATAAAGTGGTTCACCATTGTTTTCTTCTTCACTAACAATCACAGGACCTTTACCCTTATCTACTCCCTTCAATAATTGCGTCATCTTAGCCACCAGATCATTTTGGGACTCCTCCATCTTTTGCACCATGTCACGCTGAATCTTTTCTATTTGCTCTTTCATTTGCGCCTGCAACTGGTCTTGCATTTCTTTCTGAAGTCGCTCTAGCTTCTCCAACCTTTGGTCCATAATTTTTGCCTTAGCTCGGGTGCCGTAACTTTGTTGGTTTTCCAGGTTAACTGAAATGATTTTATTCAATTAGGTTTTTTTTTAATGGTCATTAATGCATATGATGTGATGCAATGCATGAAAAGAATGCAAAGAAAAAGAGGCACTGATTCTAATTCAACTTCATTAGAAAACTTTACTAGATAAAGAGCTTCTTTACATAAAATAGACTACATATACGGCTTTGCCCTCACGCTCAAAGCCTTAACCTTTCTAAGAAGCCAAGCTAATTCTCGGCCCCTGTCCGACTCTGACTCATACTTCAAACTTAATAGATCAGCCTGAACTGCTAGAGTCTGCAGATGATCAGCTACTTCGCGCACTTGAGCCACCGCCTCTCCCATAATATAATCTCTTTCTCTAATCTGCTCTTGAGACCGACGGAATTGTCTTTGCCACTGCTCATTATTTTCTTCCAGAAGCTCTATCCGGATTTCACTATTCTGCAATGCATTCTCTAGCTCTCCTATTTGTCCTTTTAATTCTTCAATTTTGTCTAAGCTCGCCCTTAATTCAACCGTAGCATTACGATTACAGTACTGGTGAAGCGATCTTTCTAGTTCAGTTATCCGGACCTTCAACTCCGTCTTCTCATCTTGGCAAGCTAGTAGACTCTTTCCCAAGGCGACTTCTCGAGCCCGAGTATCCTGAAATTTCTTTTCCCATTGATTAGCTCTCGTCTTTTCCTCCTGAATTTCTTGTCGCCACTGTTCTGGCGTTTTACCCAAGCCAGCAGTTCTTACCGACCTGCGCAACTTCTTGTAATCTGTCTTCAGGCTGTCTAAATCTTCTTCTGCTTTGTTCTTTCCTTTTCTCAATTTATCGGCCTCTAATCTTTGAATGTCCACATCCAGTCCTAGCTGCATTTTTTCTTCCTCTAGTCGTTCTATCTTCTTCCCCAGTTCTAAACTCCTTTTTTCAAATTCTTGTTTGATGATTTCCATCTCAGAAGGCAAAACTTGCAAGCGTTCCTCTAAAGATCGAGCAGTTTCTGAATTTGACGCCGGGATGTTGTCGTTGATCCTTTGATCACGCCACTGACCATACTCGGGGGTAATTGTCGGACCCACGGCTAAGATCTTCATTCGACGAGTCTGGTTCCAGGCACTAGATATTTCTCGAACCTTCTTCTTGTAATTGTCCTCCCTATAGGAAAAATCACTATAAGCCAACCCCTGCGTTGCTGGTATGAATTGCCGTGATCTATACTGTCTTGATACGAGTAGAGGAGCATATCCGATAGCTCCCCATATCCCGAGCAGCGGAACCCAGTCAAAATCTCCACATCGGTACAATATCTCATCGGGAATTAACCAAGGAGCCCTCCATTCAATATCTTCATCCTGGAGATTCTGGAGTATCTCTATCCATTTTCCTTCTGAAATATCATCCCGTCTTGGCGTGGCCACCAATTCTCCTAGAGGGGAGTAGTTATCAGAGAATACCCGATAGGAGACCTTTTCGACCTTCCAGAAGTGGCTATGGAACCATGCCAATAAGAGCTGCGCGCATCCAATAAACCTCCCCTCCCCCGCTTTTCGACACGCATTCAGGGATCTAAAAGTTTCAGCAAGTATTGCCGGAACCGGTGTCACCCCTTTACTAAGCCGATCAAACAAATCAGATACAGCCTCGTCTATGTGTCCTAAAGCTTTGGGGAAAACCACTAGTCCATAGATACCTAAAGCGAAGACATCGACCCTTTTCTTCAAGTCAGGATGTACAAGCACCAAATCTCGCAAACTTTTCCAAGGAACACATTTACTGTCGCCTTTCTGTTGGATCCGGGCAGCGACCCACTGCTCGCTCATCCCAGTGATGTTCATTAATTTCTTTAACAACGGAGAGACACAAGCAGCTCTGGAATAAGCCTTGTCGACTTGAATCTTTGGGCACCGAAGCAAGGTCGTATACTCCTCCACAGTGGGCGTCAAATCTACCTTTCCAAAAGTGAAACAACTGTAGGCAGGATTCCAAAACTGAGCGAGGGCTCGGAATAAATACTTGTCCACTTTGACACTAAGCAGATAAGGTAGGTCACCGTAGTTACAATAGAACAGCTGCTTGGCCTCGACATCCCATTGATCCCAGACTTCTTTCATTTCTCGAAGGTCATTCTGGATTACACTGATACGGGTAAAATCCCACAATTCTGACACGTACCCTTCGGTAAGACTATCGCCTTTCTCCCGTTGTGTCGTTTCAGCCCATATTCGCACAGCCGCATTATCCTCTACTTTATCAACAAACCCCTTTTCCATGATAAGCTTTCTACTGAGAAACTGAATGTAAATCGACACCTCTTTTAGAATGAAGATGCCATGCAATCACAAACAAAGTAAATTAGCATTAAACACAGAATAAGATTTAAAATAAGCGACAAATAAATACAACACTCATTTAGGTAAGCACTAAAAATTGGAGTAGCTCTACTTAGGTCAGTTCCTATGGCTCATTACATGTGGTTTGGCTCTAAAGTTGGGTACCTGAACCAGCAGATTCCTCGATCCTCACCCATTATAGGCTCATACGGACCAAGTTCGATTCAGGGGGATACATTTCCCTATGGCCATGCGGAGATGAAAATCTCACGAAGACATAGGTACAGATGTATCCCGGAAGCGATTCACTATCCCATGCGGAGGTGAAAACCTCACGAAGGCGTAGTTTCTCACTCCCACTTAAAAAGGTGTGGCCAACGGTCATGCAATGCAATGCAGAAAGATATAAAAATTTAAAATACAAAACCTGATGAAAACTATAACTCAAAACAAATGAAATGCAATGAGAGGATCGTATATTTAAACCAAATTTTCAACTTTCGACAAAAAGACAAGAAATAATCAACTCATGGCTTGACTCTCTTATTTAAATTCCCCAGTGGAGTCGCCAAGCTGTTGACACCATTTTTGATGAAAACGGGGTCGACTTGGGTTTTGATGAAAACGAAAAAAACGGGAGTCGCCACCAATCCTTTTTGGGGTGTGATTGGGTCACCTTGGAAAGAGGTTGTTTTTAATAAATAATTTGATCTTATTAAAACAACGGTTTTGGTCTACGAAATTTAGGAAACGGGTTCGGGAGTCGGTTACGTACGAGGAAGGGTTAGCACCCTCGTAACGCCCAGAAATTGGTACCTAGTTGATTATCTAATGTCTTGATGTCGAAAATTGAGAACTTGAAAGAATTAAAAAAATACGATCCTAGCATTAAAGTTTTGGAAAAAGAAGTATATTTCACGTTAATCGAGAAAGAGAATCATATCCAGTAAGTTAGAATACAATGTCTCAAACTCCCGATACGCGAATAAAAAATGCTTATTTAAAAGATATTTTAGCCATCTCGGATTTAAAATGAGATCACGACCAGTAAGTTAGGACGCGACTCTTTTTAAGATCCCGGGATCATTTAAAATTTGAGCTTGAAAAGATTCGTGCATTTAGATTTATCGAGAAAAACGAAACCCAGTAAGTTAGGGCACGATTTTCTCGATTCCAAACACGAAATGCTATTTTTTGAAAAAATAAATTTTGTTATATCGAGTAAAAATAAAGCACAAAATCATAGTGAAAGCAAATTACATTATTTATGCATAGCAAGATCATAATGAACATGAAAATATAAAAACGATGCAAACAATAGCAATTAATTTGAACGATCAAATTTATAACATACAAAATAACACAATATAAAAACGAATAAATTTAAATCATCCATTCAAAATAATGACAAAAATGAAATAAATAAGTAGCAAACACAATTAAGTATAAAAAGATATATATAGACATGAGCTAAAATATGTGTATACATGAATTAATGAAATATATAAAGTATATTTTAATAAAATAAATTAATATACGTATATATAAAAACATGTACATATATGTAGATGTATAAAACTAATGGAATACGAAAATAAAGAAATACATATAAAAAGTAAGTGTATACATATTGTAAAGTAAAAGAAAAAAATATATATGTACAAATTAAAGTTTTAAAATATGAAAATATACATATGTATACAAATAAATACGTTAATTTATATACATGTTGAAAATATATTGAAAAGGTGTATGTATGTGGATTTTAAAAATATATAAAAAGTATATTTTAAACTATAAAGATTATATATAAATTGTATATATTTATAAGAATGAAAACATGTATATAATCTATAGATATGTACATAAGTTATAAAATGTATGAAAATATATAAGTATATATATATTATAAGAATAATGCATGTATGTCATGCAAATATATGCATATATATATATATATATACGTACCAAAGGTTTAAATAAAATAAATAAAAATAATAGGAAGAAATAATAATAATAATGATAATAATAATAATAATAATAAACTCAATAATAAATAAAATGATGGATTAAACTAAAACAAAATAAAATACCAGGGGAGAAATCAAAATAAGATAAGGCCACAAGATCGATTTGCGATGCGCGCAGAAGAAGGGGGATCGATTGAGCAATTTTCCCAACCTTATGCGCATGTGCTCCGCACTGGACTAAATCGAAACGCATGAAAAGCAAGCGGCCAAATTTAAAAATTTGAATGGGACCAGATCGCGCCATATTGCATGAGCGGAGGGACCGGATGTGCAAATAGTCCCTCCGAGCCTGAACGCGCGGATCTTGGACCCATTAAGGACGGGTTTTCGGGTCTTATTAAAAATAACAGGAAAGAAAAAAAAAAAAACTAAAACCTACATCGTTTTTAAAAAACAGAGACACCCTCTGGTTCTCTCTCTCTGCCACAGCCCCTAAACCCAGGCCACCGTCTCCGCCTCCAAGGCCAGTGGCCGGAGTTACGCGAGAACGGCCCATTGCCTTCTCTTTTTGAAGCGTCCCCGAAGGCTAAGCCTTCTCAGCCACAAGATCAAAAGGAAGAGGGATGAGATGCCCCTTTCGGTTTGAATCCAACGACGGCGAGGGTGGGGCTCCGACGCTAGCCCGTCGAAGCAAAAGGTACTTCCTTTCCCTTTTAGTTCCGTTTGTTTTATTGAACAGTTGCAGAGAAAAAAGAGTAATAAATGAAGACTAAAGTGAATAAGAAACCAGAACAGAGCAAAACGGGAGTCAACCTTTTTGATCTCTTTTTCTTCTTTTCAATTCGAAAATGCAGTGTTTTTTTACAAAGATATTGCTTTTCTTTTATATCCCCTTTACATTGTATTTTAGTTGCGTTCTTTGTATTATCCATTGTGTGCTCCGACTTTCTCTGCCATTTTGCAGGTGTTGATGAGGCTAGGCACGGTGGGTGGCGATGGGACCTGGCAGACGGCAGAGGGAGGGATGCGGCGCTAGGTTTGGCTAGTTGGGTCTTGTTTTGGGCTCCGGGTTAGGTTTAGGTAGGCCTTGGGTGTTTTATTCGGGTTGGTTTTGGGTAGCGGGCCACCGGGTAAATGGGCCTGCAACATTTACATAAGGTAAAGTTCATGGAAGTAGTATAATACTGTGCCTCGTCTGATTTTTCCTTGTGCCTTGTCATCTAGTCCTGGAGCTTTATGGAAATATTTTCTGTTCTATTGTGAACAGAGTTGTCGCTCTGTTCTTCAAAATTCGTTAATAGCTTCTCTTATTTCTCTATTTTGTTGCTATATGGAACTTAGTTGGAGAACTTGTTACTTTTATGTATCTTGGCTGCAGGTATTGCTTATAAAGCATCCTCAATCAAGCCAGTCACATAATGGTGTCTTCATGCAGCAGGTTTTTTAAAAAATATATATATATACATTACCTAATACTCTTCTGGTTTTGCATTTGTTTATATGCCAATGTATCTTTTGGAATATTCTCGAGGACACTGAAGAATGTTGGACACAACTTTTATACACCCTTTCTCAGTCTCTTCGATCACCTGGTTCCAGGTAGTTTTCTTCTTTGTTGCTTACATCACTATTATTATTATAATGACTGTGTTATCTTGCATAGTTCTTTTGGTACTACAACACTTTACTGGCATGTATCTTCTTATTTTATTAACCAACATCAATGTAGAAAAATATTACTAATATCTTTTTTTCTCTTTACAGTGCAAATGTTGATACTGTAAAGGACCTTTTTGGTATTGAACTTGCAAGCAGGTAGATATCTACAGATTTGATTATTTTGTCTTTATTTTTGTTTAATGATGACAGTATCAAGTAACATGGTTTATATATGCCAGCGTCATGTTCTGCAACTGTTGAATGATTGTTAGTGCCAGTCATTCAAGAAATACAGATAAAAAGAAACCACCTGTACGCTAAGAGGAGAAAATATAAAGACGATCAAATTTCAACCGAGACTAGACTAGTATAACCTGAATATTCCTCGTCTTTTCATGCCTACATCAAAATAGTTATGCAGTTTCTAAGTGCTGTGAACTTTAGGATTGTTCTGTTCTTTATTTTGTTTATGTTACTCCTGGGACAATTATCTACCTAATATTTGGCCAGTTTGTCTATATGTACCTAGTTTTTGTATAATCTAGCAATGCTGTAACACCCCTAACCCAAGTCTGTAGTTGGAATAGGGTTACGGAGTATTACCGGAGTTTACAAAACAAATTAGACAGAAATTTCAAATATTTCACATCACACAATATACATGTTAGAAACCAATTAAAATTGAACATATTGTCCCTTATACGAGCCCTCGAGGCCCAAAATACACATTAGAAACAAATTGGGACTAAATCAGAACTCTGAAAATTTTTCGAAAACATTTAATATTTTCAACATTGCAGGGGTCACACGGTCGTGTCTAAGGCTGTGTAACTCACTGACTTGCATTCTTTTAAAAGATACAGGAGATACGGCCATGTTACCTGTCTCTACCCGTGTGGACGAAAATAGGCTATTTTACAAGCCACATTTCTCACCCAATTTGGTGTCAACCTACAATCAACATTACGTGTATCAACAAGCCGTACTTAGGCATCCAAAACAAGCCAAAATAAGTGTATTCATGCATTCAATATATTCATATGTATAACTAACTTATATGCATTTTTGTAC
Source organism: Gossypium hirsutum (assembly GCF_007990345.1). Taxonomy (NCBI): domain Eukaryota; kingdom Viridiplantae; phylum Streptophyta; class Magnoliopsida; order Malvales; family Malvaceae; genus Gossypium; species Gossypium hirsutum. Next base: position 6,458,003 of record NC_053446.1, on the reverse strand, counting down.
CCAAGGTTTACCAAGCTAATTTGCTTTATTTCAAATCATTTCACTTACCTACCAAAATATACCATTTGGTGCCAAAATGTATTTCAAATACTAACATATTTAGATATATATATACCTTACATATTAAAGTATCTTTTTATGATAAATTCATCACATTCCAAATCACATGTATAAAATGCACATTTAGCTAACATTTTACTTTTCACCATAGAACCATAAACCAAACTATACATCCACCATATAAGACAAATATGCACAAATCAAAATGTGCCAAAGCACAAGCCGAATAAGTGACTAATCTCAACAAAATACATATAGGCCAACATTAACCGGGTTATCTATACATGCCATTATAACCAAAATCAAAACATCCGAAAGTACCAATAGAAATGATGGATAGTGTGATGTATCTCCGACAAGCTTTTAACCCGATCAAGCTTCTGATAATCTGGAAAGTAAAGGAAAACAACTACGTAAGCAATGAATGCTTAGTAAGCTCGTATAAACTTTAATCATATCAATTCATTTCAAAAATAAAGTTTATACATATCAAGAATTATCCAATATTGATACCGTAATACTCGTGAAGTTATATTCAATAACTCACAAGGTGAATAAATCCATAGCATCACTTATACATATTATTCCTAACATAAAGGATTTTAAACAACTTTAACTCTTCCAAATTTCTTTATTTTCATTTGCATTTCTTTACTTTCCACACTCATTCCATATGCATAACATACCAGTCATAAACATATCATTCAACCATAGCCACAAGCTAATGCATTTAAGCATAGTTTTTTTTTTAATTAATCACTTGATAAGTCATTTCATAAGAAATTGTATAACTTAAACCTTACCACTCTTTCATGAGGACTAGCATATTTTCACTTGAGTACTTACCCTTTCAATGCATAAATAAACATATTACCATTCAACCAATAGCTTGGCACTTGCCTAAGCATCAAACAACAACACTTATTAGTGTACTTGAACATATTTCATATAAATTCAACATTAATAAACTTATTTTCTCAACATGTCACACTTGAGTTTATTACTCATCTCAACTAATTTAATTTCCTTATATCAACATATCAAAGATATTCACTTATGTACATGTCATGATACATATCATCCTTTTTCTGTTTCTTCATATACATATACCATCCATTTCAATATATCAATATATCATGTACTATCATTTCTACATATTTCATGTATATACCAGTATTAGTTTGTATCGAACTCATATCGTCTTGTAATAGAACATTGCCCATTAAACCATCAGAATATCGTTGGATACACGGGTAGTACACACGAAGTGTACAAATCTGTAATCCGTCAATTCATATACAGGTATGCCCATACGAGCATGTAATCAGGAAGCTCTTCCGAGCCATGTAACGGGAAGCTCATGTGAGCTGTATAACAGGAAGCTCTTGCGAGCCAATTATCTGGAAGCTTATACGAGCCATAAACAGGAAGCTCATGCGAGCCAAATATCGAGAAGCTCATGAGAGCCATATATTGGAAAGCTCGTGATAGCCATATAATGGGAAGCTCAAGAGAGCCATTAATCGATAAGCTCATGAGATCCAAGTGTTGGGAAGCTCGTGAGAGCCAAGTATCGGGAAGCTCGTGAGAACCAAATATCGGAACGCTCATAAGAGCTGTGGTGGGTCCGCAACACATGCAGGATCACAATCAATCGGGAACCCTTAATGACATGTCATTTGTATCCATCGATTTTCTAAGGTTCAAACGAGTCTCGTTATTTGTCGGATATGTGATTAATAATATTCATGGCAAACATACAAATCACACATAATAATATTCAATTTAAAACATATAAATGTACAATTTAGTTACACGAACTTAACTGGCTAAATTGCAGAAATACTAAAGTTCAAGGGCATTTTGGTAATTTTATATTTGCCTCGATTTTTCACCCGATTTTGATCTAAATTAATAATTTCATTCAATATATTAATTTAAACAATAAAACAATTTCATTTCATGTAATTTGGTTATTTTTGACATTTTTATAAAATTACCCCTAAAGTTTTACTTTTATTCAATTTAGTCCATGAACCCAAAACATGCAAATTAACCATTTTTAATACAAATCCAAGCTAGTTGAATATTAGTGACATTCAATACAGTTCATTTTTGTAATAATTTCACAACAAACCCTTGTATTTTTATTATTTCAACAATTTAATCCTAAAATCAATATTTAACAAAATCACTTTATAAAATCATCATACAATATAATCAAAGCTCTAAATCCATGTTATTCATCAAAAACATATAATATTTATCAATGAAAACTTCCAAAATTTTTAATACAATAAAAAACTAAGGTAAGGTTTAGTTGGATCTAATTGTAACAATTTTAAAAACATAAAAATTACAAGAAACGGGTAAGAATTGAACTCACATGAAGCAAATATGCAAAACCAGCTGAAGGAGCTCTCTTAGGGTCTGTTTGAACTGAAAATATGCCGCCTCAACTTTTCATTTAGGCATAATTGCTATTTAGGTCTTTCTTTATTTATTACTCATGCTATTTAATCACTTAATTATTATAATTAGCAAGTTTTGCACCTTTTTCAATTTAGTCATTTTTAATTAATTAACTATCAAAACGTTAAAATTTTTCAAAGAAACTTTAATACCGGCTTATTAACACTCCATAAATATTTATAAAAATATTTACGGCTCGATTTATGGAAACGAGGTCTCGATACCTCATTTTCTAAAACCACTTGACCTAATAAATTATTATAAAATACAAATTATCAATTCAAAAACTTTTTTTTAAATCGATATTTGACTCGTAAATATTAAATAATAAAATTTACGAGTTTACTCGCTAGATTTGGTAGTCTCGAATCACTGTTTCCGACATCATTGAAAATCGAGCTATTACAAATGCATTGTACAATTCACAAATTTTCTTCTGCACATTTCTATCTTATGTGTACTTGACAATTTACCCTTTTGTATTATGAACCTCTGTGCAACCACTAGGATTCATTGCCAAGAGAGCAGTGAAGAAATTTTGAGACAGAATCAATTTATTCTCTAAAATGCCATATTTCGCAGGAAGTGAACCATTTGCACGAAGGTCTAAAACATGTAAGTTATATCAACTATCTTCTTCCCTATTCTATATATGATTAAGTATATTGATTCCTGCATGCAATGTTTTTCTTTTGATAGTCTCACTTGTCAACTTTGTGCCCAAATTTTGGGACGGATATTATGTTCAATGCTCTTGCTGCTGATTGGATTTCTAATCTGCATTGGTTTAGCTTTTTAAAATTAATAATAATAATAAAACAAATAACAAATTTACAATATTGGAATTATTTAACCTTTCTCCAGTGAGGGGTTTATCCTAGCCGCTTTGCCATGCATGTCAAACTACAAATCAATTTTAGTTTCTTTTATTGTTCACCCTTTAATAGCTTCATCATTAATGAGATGAAGAAAATTGTTCTTAATCCATTGATAGTGCCATAGTGGACATGATTAATAAGGCCTTTATAATTAGGGTTTGAAATCAGAATTGGAAAAAGCTTCTCCTGCCCTGGGGCACAGTGCAATTACTTCAAGGAGTCCCAGATTAATGGTTTGCCAAGGTAATGGCTTCTTTATTGTCCTCTCTCTCTCTCTCTCTCTCTCTATATATATATATATACACACATATTCATATTTTGTACTTTTGTACCATAGTCTGCTAAAATATCATGTGGCATTTCTTTCACTGATGTAGATGCCATTTTCTGTTTTGATGTTTCATAACTTCCATGTTTCCACCCATCTTTTTGAAGAGAAAATTGTTTGACAACTCCTTTGTTTTTGTATGAATTCTGAAGGTACTTGACTATTCAGTTCGTGCGTTTTTTTCTGGAAGAGGGAGTCGAATCAAAAGGCTAAGATATTGCATGCATGTTTTCACAAATAATTAATTATTTTTGTTTAACCAGCTGGGGATGACTTAGTAAAGGCTAAAAAAATTGAGACCCTTATTATATCTAAGTTCTAGAAAAAGCACCTGCACTACATGGCAGGTCTACTATTATAAAATATATATAAAAAATCTTTTTTGATTTAATATTAGAAAGTACTGTTCATGCTGTTATGATATCGTTTCTTTTCTGTAAAGTGTTTACAAATGTGTATCTTCAAAAATTCAAGCAGTTAATAGAAAAATATTAACACCTCAATTCAACTCAGAGAGTATAAATATATTTCTTTGTGTTACTAAGTTTTAATCTCTTATTATATGTTATATGCAATTATTGGTAGTTTTGTGACGCTTATAATATGTTTTTTTAATAACTTTGAAATAGATGAACATACCTTTAGACACCTCACACCTTTAATCTTATCGTGGGACACTTATTAAATGATGTCTTTCCCTTTTTCAGAAAGTGGATTATCCACTGGAGTTGGATGTTTATGATTTGTGTTCAGATGAACTTCGCAAACTATTGGAAGGTCCTCGCCAGGTAGTCATTTTTGCCTTATCTGGATGAAATTCTGAATTTCAATTTTGCAATCATTGACCAACTTTCACTTGGTATGCAACTTTTAGCTTCTGAGGGATGATGAAGGTAAAAAGCTTGGTTTGAAAGCTAATGAGAAGAGCTCTGGCTCAAAAGATGGTGATGCCAAGATGACTGATGCAGAGGTGTGAGATCACATGATTTAGCTATAAGCGCAAACACAAATGTCAGTCCTTCATAGTTGTGCTTGAATGGTTCTTTTTATCTTATGCATGCAGGGGTCATCAAATGCAGGTGGAGAATCATCTGCTACTACATCTCAGGAAGGTAAAAGACTCTTTATGACCTGATCTTTTGTCTGCCTGACCTGTCTGTGTTTGCGGTTTACTCCCTGGTCCAGATGCTTATATATGCTACGATGAAAATAGATTTCCTCTTTTACTTAGTATCTGATGATTAAATTTGAGATTATTTGAGTTTCTAAAGCCCATTTTACAGGGCAATTTCCTTAATAGGGAAGCTCTTGAATAACTACTTTGAAATTGTGCACCATAGCTATTCTCTGTAAAGATACAATTATATTCCTCCAATAATAAATGAGATACTTTAGAAAATAGTTGACAGACTGACTTCTCACTTTGTTTTTTTAGCGGTTCCTCTGACAAGGAAACAAGTTTAACTGGGATTTATGATTTGGTTGCTGTGCTGACCCACAAATGGTCAGTTTTCTGGAAATAGTTTTATTGGGACTCTATTTCTATGCCATTTGGTTTATGTATTTATGGTTGTACTATATGTAATAATTGTCCCTAATCACAGGGAAGTGGATTGAATTTGATGACGATAAGCCTATTCCACAGCAGGAGGAAGACATCGTTAAACTGTCTGGAGGAGGTAATCTCGACCTGACTTTAATAAAATCCTAACCTGCCGTGCTTATTAGCCAACAAGTACTGCTGTTCTTTTATTTTGAATTGACAATTCATTTCATCGACTCACTCATGTGTTGTTCTTTTAACTGGGATCTTTTTTCCTCCTCCTGTTTTCGGTTTTAGGTGCACACATCTGCGTGTATAAGGCTCGTACTGTTTCAATGTACCTTTTATACATCATCATCATCATCACTTGCATTCGGTGTGCTTTAAACTGATTGAATTTTAGAAACAATATAGTGGTATTTCCTTCTTAGATGATTCAAGAAGAGCCTAAAATGTTTGTTGGTTAACACTGCATGCCACTTCAAGCTTATGAAACATTTGTTTTCAAAGTTGTAGGCTGAAATATAACGTTCGGTGACGATTGGTGCGGGGCCTCTGATTTTTGTGAGAATTTGTTATAATGTTTCAACTCTTTGACCGCTGTGATCCAATTAGCGACTTGACTCAGATTTAAATGATTATAAATACAAAGTTAAAACAGTATCACTAGTAACAAAATTCACCCTCCTTTGTGTGCTACCAAGCAATTTTCGAGCTGGTGGGAAGAAGATGGGGAAATTATCAAGTCCAGGATTAGTATAGAAGTATGATAAACTTGAGGGACTATTATGAGAATATTTCATTTTATAAATTTGAGCATGTATATGGAAGTTGAGAGTAAGAAATGACTTGAATGCCATTTTGAAATTATAGTTAAAAATAATGATATTTTTAAATAAAAAATTATTTTATTTTTATAACAAAATGCCATGTGGATTGGACTTATTTTGCTAAATAATGTTGCATTGGATAATACAAAAACTAGTACATCTCCCAAAAATGATTCACTTTTTAATTTTTTTAAAGTTTTAATAACTAAAATAATAAAATAATGTAACTTAATATTTCAAGAAAACAACCTATTAAAATATAATTTTAAAATGAACGGGACATAACTGGTTGCTGAAAAAGCCCTCCCATTCCATAAGCCATTTTGTGCCGTTTCGGCGAAAAAGAAAAAAACAATCTCCAACTTTTCATTTTAATTGTTAACATTTCAATGGTTCCATTTGCATATCTGAGAATTTATTTTTTTAATTTTTTTTAAAAATATTTTATTAAATTCAGCAAATCATTAACATTATGTTTGGTTGGATGGAACCAGCTACACGTTCAGGTACTTATAACATTTGTTTGGTCCATTGTAACTAAATATTATGGTATTACTGTTTAAGGCTCTATTTTGTGTGAATGTTTGAACAGTATTTAGAGCAACCCCCTTTCTAAACTTTCAAAATCCCCTCTCTTCTCTTTTTTGGTATTTTCCTTTCGGAGTTCAAAAAGCATGAAAGTTCCCTTTGTTGCATCTTCTCTGCTATCGACAAAGATACTCAAAAACTACTCCCCAAGTGACATCACGAGCAGCCTATTTATAGGTTGATGCAAGAGTCCATCCAATAAAGTTTTGAGAAGCTTTAAATTCCTATTTAAAAGCTAAAATTATCCCATTGATTATCTTGAGTATTTATTCAATAACTCCCAAACTCTCACAAGAGGTAAGGATAATGATAAGGATAAACATTTTCAACACTTTAAACTTCTTAATATGATCATTTGAAGAGTCCTAGACAAAAATCAACTGTTATTTTGTCAAACATGTCACTCCTTAGTAGGCCAAAAAGGTCAAACATCCATGAGGTCGAAATAGCCTAGGACCTAAGCATAATTTGTTCTTTATTCGAATAGAACATGGAACAAGCAAGTCAAAAACTTTAATAGTTTGGAGTGCAAGACTGCTTGCAATTCTTCCAAGGTGTCAATGTTTTGGAAACGAAAGATTTTTTGTTTTGAGTGGAACAAAAATTAGCCTCGAATCAAAACAACCAATGCCATAACCAGACAACAATTTCAAATGATAATTTAATTATACTACGAAGGCAATAACGATATCAGAGATTGCTTTTGGCATATACTTCGATGGCATAAGTAGATATGGATACAGATGTACCATAACGACAAATGGATATAGACATACCATATCTACTTATGTCATCAAAGTATATGCCAAAAGTAATATTCGGTATCGTTGTTGCCTTTGTAGTATAATTGAATTACCATTTGAAATCGTTGCCCGATTATGTCATTGGTTGTTCTAATCAGAGATTGATTTTTGTTTCACCTAAAAAAAAATTCTTTCGTGTCGAAAACATAAGACACCTTAAAAGAATTGCAAGCAATCTTGCACCCAAACCATTAACCACTTTAGGTCCTTTTGTTGCTCGACATGTTGAAGATAGCTCATCACCACTACCACATTTGCGTACATTCCTCTTCAAGAAAAAAAAATAAAAATAATTCTCAAAATGTAAGAGTCAAAACCCTAGTAAAAAAATTCAAATATGCAAAACAACAAAACATAATTGAATATATAAAATCCATATTAAATAAAAATTTTAAACAAAAATAAACCAATTCCATAACACACAATAGGAAACAAAAATGAAAATAAAAAACCCATAAATAATGGTTTTTTTTAGAAAAAGAAAATTCTAGAATATTCCTATTTGGATTAAGTCAATTTCTTTTTTCGAAAAACTACAATAAAAATATCAATAAAGAACAGCAAAGGGAACTTGCCTATTCTTTGAACTCCAAAAAGGAAATACGAAAGAAGGGAAAAGAGGGAATTTAGGGAGAAAACCCAAAAATTGAAGAAGCAAAGATGACATTGAGATTTAAAGAGGCAACAATGTAAAATCTAATTTTATTCTTTATTCTCTCCAAATTTGAATTGAGGATTCAGAGAGGGTTACCTTGAATGCTATTCAAGCCTTCACACTAAATAGAGCCATAAACAACGGCGCCCATGATATTTAATTACAATGAACTAAACAAATGTTGTGTGTGAGCCCATTAAATCTGGCCTAAACGTGTAACTGATTCCATCCAATCAAACATAATGTAAAAGATATACTAATTATTTAAACACTTCAATATTTTTCAATATTTTTATATTTTTACAAAAAAAATTATTAAAGGCTATAATAGTCATTTGAGCACATTTTTATTTTTATACTTTCAAAAAAAATCTATTAAAGGGTATATTTGTCATTCCAACATCTATTTTTATGCTAATATATGACCATTCCTCTAAATCAATCACATGATTACTATTACAACACTTATTCCATTCCATCCAACTAAACCATTGTTATACCTATTCAATTCCATTACAACTCTATATAATTATCACAAATGACAATTCCATTACATCTATATTCTATTCTAATGAACCAAAGGTGTTGCAAGTGAATATTCTCTTTATATTTCATGCATGTGTTTTTATAAAAATTAAAAAATATATACAAAACTAACATATGACAGTATCCAAAACCTACTTGTGACTATTTTTTTCTTAACTAAGATACTTAAGTAAAAATTAAAATAAAATGTAAAAAAAATAGATTGAACAAACAAACAAATTTACCTTATTTTTCATTAATCCACGACTAAGAAAAATTATTGTTCTATTTTATTTTAAGAGGTAAATAAAATCTATTATATATGTGTGTATAAAGATTCTCATTCGAGATAAGAGAAACTAGTTATATATATTTAACTTTCTCTATAACAATATTTCATTATAATACTCAAATTTATTATAGAACCAATTTTTTTTTACCCTATAACAACTTTTCATCTATAATAGTAACAATCATAAAGTATGAACTACATTATTTACTAAGTGAGTTTTTTATAACAACCTTTTATCTTAAATTTTAATAAAATTAGTTTTATTCCTAAGAATAAACATTTTCAACACTTTAAACTTCTCAATATGATCAGTTGAAGAGTCCTAGTCGAAAACCAACTGTTGTTTTGTTAAACATGCCACTCATTCGTAGGCCAAAATGCCAAACATCCATGAGGCTGAAACAACCCACGACCCAAATAGAATTTGTTCTGTGTTTAAACAAAACATGGAATGAGCAAGCCAAAAACCCCAACAATTTGGAGTGCAAGATTACTTGCAATTCTTCCAAAGTGTCTTATGGACATGAAAGAATTTTTGTTTCAAGTGAAACAAAAATCAGCCTCAAATCATAATAACCAATGCCATAACTAGGCAACGGTTTCAAATGGTAATTCAATCACACTACAAAGGCAACATCAATGTTAGATATTGCTTCTGACATATACTTAAATGGCATAAGTAGATATGGTAGGTTTGTATCCATTTAACATTATGTTTAATCTGCTCTGAATTAAAGGACAATAATGAAGCATAAATAGCAATTTCTCCTGTGAGTTAAATTCAATTTCATATACCAGAAGCAATCTCTAATATCGTTGTTACCTTCGCAGTATAATTGAATTACCATTTGAAACCGTTGCCTAATTATGGTATTGGTTGTTTTGATCTGAGATTGATTTCTGTTTCACCTGAAACAAAAAATCTTTCGTGTCCAAAACATAAAACACCTTGAAGAATTGCAAGCAATTTTGCATTCCAAACCATAAACCACTTTAGGTCCTTCTGTTGCTTGACATGTTGAAGAGAGCTCATCACCACTAACACATTTGCATGCATTCCTTTTCAAGAAAAAAAAATAAAAAATAATCCTCAAAACTTAAGAGCCAAAACCCTAGTAAAAAAAAATTAAATATGCAAAACAACTAAAAATAATTGAATATATAAAATCCATGTTAAATAAAAAAACAATGTTAAACAAAAACAAACCAATTTCATAAGACCTATTAGTAAACAAAAATGAAATATATATATAATGATTTTTTTTTAAAAGAGAAGCAAAATCTAGAATATTCCTATTTGGATTAAGTTAATTTCCTTTTTGTTTTAAAAATAACTAAAATTGAAGTAACAATAAAGGGAAGAAGCAGAGAAGAAAGAAACAAAAGGAACTTACCTACTTTTTGAACTCCAAAAAGGAAATATCAAAGAAGAGAATAGAGGGAATTTTGGGGGTTAAGAGAGGAACGGAAAACCAAAAATTGAAGAAGCAAATACAACATTGAGATTCAAAGGGGACAAAAATGTAAAATCTAATTTTATTCTCTACTCCTTCAAATTTTGAATGGAGGATTCAAAGGGGTTACCTGAATGCTATTCAAACATTCACACGAAATAGAGCCTTAAGCAATAGTGCCCATAATATTCAATTACAATGAACCAACCAAATGTTTTTTGTGAGCCCATTGAATCAGACTTAAATGTATAAATGGTTCCATCCAATCAAACATAATGTAAAATATATATTAATCATTTAAACACTTCAATATTTTTCTAGTTTTTTTTATATTTTTACAAAAAAATTATTAAAGAGTATAGTGGTCATTTGAGTATTTTATTTTTATTTTTATACTTTCACAAAAAATCTATTAAAGGGTACATTTGTCATTTGAACATTTTTTCCTTATGCTATTGCATGACCTATTCTTTTAAACCAATCAGATGAACACTATTACAATACGTATTTCATTCCATTCAACCAAACAACAAACCATTGTTATACCTATTTAATTCCATTATAGTTCTATTCCATTATCATAGAATGATCATTTCATTACAACTCTTATTCCATTGCAGCAAACCAAACGTGTCGTAAATGAATATTCTCTTCACATTTTATGCATATATTTTTGGGTAATTATTTTATACACAAAAATAAAAGAATTTTGAAAGTAAGTTTAGGATGTTGGCATGTGTTTTTATAGAAATTAAAAAAATATATACAAAAATGACATATGGCAACATCTAAAAACTTACTTGTCACTAACATTATATTTGGATGGATGAAACCAGCTACACGTTCATGTCTAATTCAATGGGCCTACACATAACATTTGTTTGGTTCATTGTAATTGGATATTATGGACTCTGTTGTTTAAGGTGTAATTCCGTGTGAAGGCCTGGATAGCATTTAAGGCAACCCCCTCTGAATCCTCAATTCAAACTTGGAAGGAATAGAAAATAAAATTAGACTTTATGTTGTGGCCAACTTTAAATCCCAATGTCATTTATGTTTCAATTTATGATTTTCGTTCCTTTCTTACCTTTTAAAATCCCCTCTCTTCTCTTTTTTGGTATTTTCCTTTTGAAGTTCAAAAAGTAGGTACGTTCCCTGTGTTTCATTTTTCTTTGCTTCTTCCCTTTATTGATATTACAATTTTAGTTTCTTGTGTTAAAAAAAACCGACTTAATCCAAATAGGAATATTTTGGGTTTTACTTTTTTTTAAATATCATTATTTATGTTTTTTTTCTTTTTTGTTTACTAATGGGTCTTATGGAATTGGTTTATTTTTGTTTAACATTGTTTTTTATTCAATATGAATTTTGTATATTCAATTATGTTTAGTTGTTTTGTAGATTTAAAATCTTTTATTAGGATTTTGGCTTTTACGTTTTGAGGATTTTTTTTTTGAAATGGAATGTAAATAAATGTGCTGGTGGTGATGAGCTCTCTTCAACATGCCAATCAATAAAAAGATTTAAAGTAGATAATGGTTTGTGAAAAAGCCTTTGGTTTACACTTGAAAAACAATTTTGTTCCAATTGCTGTTAGAATAAAAACAACAGAAAGGTTAAATGCAAAGTAATGCAATGAGTAAAATAAGAAGAAAATTAACACATCATATTTGTTAATGCAATTCAGATTTACCAATCCTACTCTGTGGAGCCTCACTTAGTGAATGATTTTATTCAATAATCATTTGGATCACCTATTGGCTTAAACGTAATATAACTTTATGCAAAGAAGTAATTGTAGCCCCAACACCAACCCCAATTGTCACAAATCGCTCACCCAAATAACTCACAATACAATCAATAAACCTCTCCAAATAATACGTAAAAGAGTGTCAAAAGATAACCACAAGAACACAACAAGGTTGATACAAGAGTCCATCCAATAAAGTTTTGATAAGCTTTAAATTCCTATTTAAAAGCTGAAATCATCCCATTGATTATCCTTGGTATTTATAATATAACAACCTCCATATACCAATTTTTCAATAACTCCCAAACTCTCTCAAGAGGTAAGGATAAGGATAAGGATAAACATTTTCAACACTTTAAACTTCTTAATATGATCATCTTAAAAGTCTTAGCCAAAAACCAATTGTTATTTTGTCAAACATGTCACTCCTTATTAGGTCAAAAACGTTAAACATCCATGAGGCCGAAATAGCCTACAACCCAAGCAGAATATATTCTTCATTCGAACAGAACATGCAACGAACAAGCCAAAAAACTTCAATAGTTTGGAGTGCAAGATTGCTTGCAATTCTTCCAAGGTGTCAATGTTTTGGACACGAAAGATTTTTTTGTTTCGAGTGGAACGTAAATTAGCCTCTAATCAAAACAACTAATGCCATAACCAGGCAATGGTTTCAAATGGCAATTTAATTATACAACGAAGGCAATAGCGATATCAGAGATTGCTTTTGGCATATACTTCAATGGTATAAGTAGATATGGATACAAATGTACCATAACGACAAATGGCTACAAACATGCCATAAATACTTATGTCATCGAAGTATCTGCCAAAAGCAATCTTTGATATCGTTGTTACCTTCGTAGTATAATTGAATTACAATTTCAAATCGTTGCCTGATTATGGAATTAGTTGTTCTGATCCGAGACTGATTTTTGTTTCGCCTGAAACAAAAAAAACTTCTCCATCCAAAGCATAAGACACCTTGGAAGAATTGCAAGCAATCTTGCTCTCCAAACCGTTAACCACTTTAGGTCCTTTTGTTTCCCTACATGTTGAAGAGAGCTTATCACCACCAACACATTTGCGCACATTCCTTTTCAAGAAAAAAAAAACAAAAATAATCCTCAAAACGTCAGAGTCAAAACTCTAGTAAAAAATTTCAAATTTGCAAAACAACTAAACATAATTGAATATATAAAATCCATATTAAATAAAAAAAATTAAGTTAAACAAAAACAAACCAATTCCATAATACCCATTAGTAAACAAAAATGAAAAGAAAAACCCATAAATAATGATTTTTTAAAAAAAAAAGCAAAATCTAGAATATTCCTATTTGGATTCAGCCAATTTTCTTTTTCAAAAAACTAAAATGAAAATATCAATAAAGGGAATAAGCAAAGAAGAAAGCAGCAAAGGGAACTTGCCTGTTCTTTGAACTCCAAAAGGGAAATACGAAATAAGGGAAAAGAGGAGATTTTGGGGGAAAATCCAAAAATTGAAGAAGCAAAGATGACATTGGGATTTAAAGAGGCTTCTCTCCCAGTCTAAATTCAGGATTAGAGAGGGTTACCCTGAATGCTATTCAAGCCTTCACACTAAATAGAGCCTTAAACAGCGGCGCCCATAATATTTAATTACAATAAACTAAACAAATGTTTTGTGTGAGCCCATTGAATTTGACCTAAACGTGTAGCTGATTCCATCCAATCAAACGTAATGTAAAAGATATATTAATGATTTAAAAACTTCAATATTTTTAGTTTTTTTATATTTTTACAAAAAAATTATTAAAGGGTATAATGGTCATTTAAATATTTTTTTGGGATTTTTATACATTCACAAAAATTCTATTAAAGGGTATATTTGTCATTTAAACATCTTTTTTTTATGCTATTACATGACCATTCCTCTAAACCAGTCACATGAATACTATTACAACACTTATTCCATTCCATCCAACTAAACCATTGTTATACCTATTCAATTTCATTATAGCTCTATATAATTCTCACAGAACGACCATTCCATTACAATTATATTTCATTCTAACGAACCAAACATGTCATAAGTGAATATTCTATTCACATTTCATGCATATATATTTTTGGGTAATTATTTTATAAACTAAAATAGAAGAATTTTGAAAGTAAGTTTAGGGTGTTGGCATGTGTTTTTATAAAAATTAAAAAATATATACAAAACTGACATATGACAATATCTAAAACTTACTTGTGACTATTTTTTTTTCTAAACTAAGATACTTAAGTAAAAATTAAAATAAAATGTAAAAAAAAATGAACAAACATCTACTTATCCTAAGAAAAGTTACTATTCTATTTGATTTTAAAAGGTAACATCTTCTCATCCAGAATTAAATCTATTATATATGTGTGTGTGTGTGTGTAAAGATTCCTATTCGAGATAAGAGAAACGAGTTATATATATTTAACTTTCTCTGTAACAACATTTCATTATAATAGTCAATTTATTATAGAACTAATAATTTATTTTTTATTTTTACCCTATAACAACTTTTCATCTATAATAGTAACAACCATAAAGTACGAAATACATTATTTACTGAGTGAGTTCTTTATAACAACCTTTTGTCTTAAATTTTAATAAAATCAGTTTCATTCCTAAGGATAAACATTTTCAACACTTTAAACTTCTCAATATGATCAGTTGAAGAATCCTAGTCAAAAACCAATTGTTGTTTTGTCAAACATGTCACTCCTTCGTAAGCCAAAATGTCAAACATCCATGACGCTGAAACAACCAATGACCCAAGTAGAATTTGTTCTTCATTCAAATAGAACATGGAACGAGCAAGCCAAAACCCCTTAAAATTGGAGTGCAAGATTGCTTGCAATTCTTCCAAGGTGTCTTATGTTTTGGACATGAAAGATTTTTTGTTTTGGACAACGATATTAGAGATTGCTTTTGGCACATGCTTAAATGGCATAAATAGATATGGTACGTCTATATCCATTTGCTACTATGTTTTTGTTTCGAATTAAAGGAAAATAATGAATCATAAATAGCAATTTCTCTTATGAATTAAATCCAATTTCAAATATGTCCCTGGTTATTTTTGCTTTTCTAAAGTTAGAAAGAGAGAATTTATTTGGTTCCATAAATAGAAATAGTGCCCATAATATTCAATTACAATGAACCAAATAAATTTTTTTGTGAGCCCATTGAATCAGACTTAAATGTATAATTGGTTCTATCCAATCAAACATAATGTAAAAGATATATTAATCATTTAAACACTTCAATATTTTTCTAGTTTTTTTATATTTTTACAAAAGAAATTATTAAAATGTTTTCAAAAAATAAACATTCATAATGCATCAAGAATATGATTATCTAGCTTAACTAAGCTTAAAACGACCTTTTGAAAACTTCCTGACAAAATAAAACTCAATTCGGTCAATATCCCGTCGTCGTGACGTCGGTTGCTCGTTGTGACTACACAAAATTCCTCGTCGCGGCGTTAACCCTGCAATTTCACAACCTGTACATTTTTCACTATTTCTTACTTAAAACAACTTCCATGACCCACATACACTCCACATATCCAATGTCATATAATTTTCTACCGATAACCAACGCTGAACACATCTAAATCTAACTAGAACAACTTCTTACATATTCAAAATAAGAAGTTTACATTCTAAGATCAATTCACAACCAACTTCATTCTTTAGTTGCAAAATATACCTAACAAGTTCCTATGTACATGCCAAGACTAATAACCGAAATTTAAAATTCATACTTCCTTCAAAACTTGAGGAGTGATGAGATGAGTTGTGTGACAGCTTGATTTTGACCCTAATCGGAACAGTAGTTTCAGGACAAAAAATCTAAGTCTGAAAAATATTTTAATATTATTTTCTGTGTTAAATATGTGTGAAATTATATGTGTGAAAGTTTCGTGAAATAATTTTATTGTTTGTGTGCTTAATTTGAGAAAATGGCTTAATCGCGTAAAGTAAAAATTTGAGGGTTAAATATGAAAGTGCTTAATTGTTGTTTTCTTTATAAAATGGAGGATTTATGTGTCAATTAGGCCATTTTAATGTTAGTGGGTGGCAATGGTCAAAATTATCCTTATATTATATGTTATAAATATTGTTTACTAAAAGGTTAATTTTGTAACTTAGTTAATAAATTAAGTTATAATAAAATAAAACATAAAATATGGCTATTTTCATCTTTGTTGGCCGAATGGAGAAATGAAAGAAACCATCTATGTTTTCTTTAGGTTTCGACATTATCTAGCTTGATTCAAGGTATGTTTTACTTTAGTTTTGATAATTTTTATGTTTTTGAGATCGTTGCTTTGTGTTCTTCAAAACCCATGCCTTAATTTTGTGAATTGATGGTGATTTTGAAATGTTCCATTGATGAATGTTTGAGATTTTTGTTGTTTGATGATGAAATATTAAATATATGTGTTAAATTGTCATGTTTTGTCTTTGGATTTTTGATGAATTTGAGTAAATTGGACTAAATTGTGAAAATAAATTTTTGAGGGACTAAAATGTGAAATAAATGAAATATATGGACTTAGATGAGCTAGAGTGATATTCGGCCAAGCATGGGTATTATGAAATTTTGTATATTTTGTGTTTTATGCAATAGGGACTAAATTGTAAAAATTGTAAAATGTCAGGGGCAAAATGGTAAATTTCTCATTTATGTGTTTTTGGATTAAATTGAATGGAATTATGTTTAAATAAGTTTAATTTGAATATGTTTAGATCATGAACCAAAGAAAACGGATTTGGATCGGGGAAAAACAAAAATAATCAAATAGTCGTCTATTCCGTCCGTCGATATCCGAGGTAAGTTTATAAGAAAATAGACGTTGTTAATTTTAATTAAATGTGAATTACATGTGCTAAAGTGAATATGTGAATAAATATATGTATTAGCCGAATGTGTACAAGCTTGGCAGCTATGTTTATAAATTCGTTTCGACTGAGTTACGACGTCCGAAAGCCCTGTATGAGCCTTAGGAATAGTTAGGATACATATGCCATGACATAGGATTTCGATATGTGTTTTCGTGTAAGACCGCATCTGGGACGTTGGCATCAACTTGTGTTTACGTGTAAGACCATGTCTGGGACATTGGCATCGTATTTGATTTGTGTAAGACCCTGTCTGGGACAGTGGCATCGATATGTGATTACATGTAAGACCACGTCTGGGATATTGGCATTGTACGAGTCTTCCAACTATCCGAGTATCCTTTTTAATTCCGAATGGTTCTACGGGCAAAGATAAGTTGTGTACGAATGTATAAATCAAGCTAAGTGACCAGATATGTGATAGTTGATTACCTATTTGAAAATAAGGTAAGTTGTATACTTGAATTGATGATATGAAGTTATGTGAAATATGAATTATGGGCATATTTGAATATATATGTATTCGACCTTTGATGTATATGTGCATTGAGGAAAGTGATGATTGGTTATATTAATGTTCAATTGATTATTCGGTAAAAAGGGAAGTTATTACAAATTATATAAGTTTTGATATATAAGTTGATAAATTGAATTATATGTGAAATTATAATGGTTTATTACTAATTTTCTAGCTTAATTTACGTAAATGATTAAATGTTTATTTGCTTATGACTTACTAAGCTTTAATAGCTTACTATGTGTAATTGCTTTCAATTTTATAGATTTCGAAGTTGGTTAAGAGCACGGGGATCGTCAGAGAAGTCTATCACACTATCGACTATTTTCGGTATTTTACTAAATTTGAATTTAAACTTATGGCATGTATAGTCTAATTAATATGTTTGATTTTTGGGTTGTAAATATGAGCCATACGAAAATGGCTTATTTATTTTGTTAAGCATGGTTTTTATGCTTTTGATCAAGTGATAGATATGTTGATTTTGGTATTTCGGCTATGGCATATTTATTTATGTGAATTATGTTTGATATGTTTTGTTAAGAAGGTCGTAAATAATTCGGCATAGGTGAGCTTAGTTAAAGCATATAACACATAACCAAGATTAATTCGGCATAGGTGAGCTTAATTAATCTTGGTTATGTGTTTTATATATATATATACGATATGTGTGATATGTTTGGTTTTGGTCTTGGTGTTTCGGCTATGGTTTATCTATAAGTAAATAAATGTGAATCTTGTTTGATATGCTTTGTTAAGGTATTGTTATGTAATTTAGTAATTAAGTGAACTCGGTTATGGCATATAGGTGAAATGCTAAGTAAATCATAGATGAAATGACAGTTAAATTTGGTTTGTAAGAGTATATTTGCATTAATAAATTGATTTGAAAGAAACTAGTAATGTGCATATGTATGTACGGTTATAAGGTATGGAAGAATATGCGTATATTTGGTCATGATCTAAACCTGTTTTGGAAGTGTGTTTTATGCTATAAATTGGTGTATGGATATAGGTTTGAAAAATGTGAATTGATATGTATGATTTTATTATTTGAATCGATATGGTTTGATTAGGAAATGGCATATTTTGACTTATGATTTAATGGCTAAATCTTGTACAATTTTTGAGGTTATTTATGGATGCCAATTTGTTATGAAATAAATTAGGAATGTGGAGTATTTAATAAAGGTACGATTTACTTATGCAAGTGAACTTAATATTCGATTTTATATTTTTAATATTATATGAATTGTATGGATTTTTGGATATGGCTAAAATGTGTATTCATATGCGCAAACTTGTAATAGATAAATATGCATGTTTTTGGTATTTTAAATGATATATATATATAAATGATTTTAAAGTAGGCTTAAAATTTATGAATAAGATATATACAAATTCAGGTAATGATAGTTAAGTGAGTAATACAAGTTTGAATTTAGCTTTTATAAATTTATTGGATTAGTCGATTAAAGGATAAGTTGATTTGTATTGAGCGTGTATAGTTTATGACTGAATGATTTCATTGAAATGGTCATATGTGTATAATATAATGACATCAAAGGTATGTACGACCATAATATAATGTTACTAATGTTGTGTATGTGATGGACATTAAGTTGTATACATATTGATTTCATTATGTACATATATAGAAGTTATGAAATGCAATGTTTGATATTTAGATAGTGAAATTATGTACGGACATATTTTCTGTATATGAAAAGTGAAGATATATGCTTGAATATGATTTAATTATGAAAATGTCATTAATACGATGGATTTAGGGAAATCGAATATTGAAAGTATTATATAATTTAATATGACTCTGATGTATACAAGTTTGGTTCGAATTTGTTAATTATAGAATATGTTCGATTGAGCTTTGATGTATGTTTAAATTGAATTAGTTTGAATTTTGAAATGTGTTTATTTGTGATACATGCTTAGTAAGGTATGATTGATTTGAATTGTAATTATCATTTATATATTTGAATTTAAAATAAGTGAATTGAGGATATTCAAGTTTGATAATGTTATAAATGTATCGTTATTCTTTGGTGTATGAAAGGTGATAAATGACTGTGCTGAACTGTGTTTTGTTCGGTAATGCCTTGTAACCCTAATCCGGTGACGGATACGGGTTAGGGGTATTACAAGTTGGGGTCGGTCCGAACCTTAACTTCGAAACGATCTATACCTACAAGTTTAAAAGAAATCACGTTAAGCTCATAGAAGCTTAGTAAGTATAACAAGAGTGATGTTGTATATATTTATTTAGAAATTTCTCATTTTACACACATATTTTATACATACATTGACAAGTTTATAGTATACAAACATTAGTTTCCATCCTTATGCACGATTTTTGGCTAATTAAAAACTATACTAAAGTATTATTTTAACCAAATACGATCGACATACCATTATTACTCGATTGTCACTTACCTTTTTATTCAATTGCCCAAATGTAGACAAAATAAAACATGGTAGGATATACTGAATAAAACGATAAAATGCATCGAAGTGCTACTATTTTTCGCACGAATGTGCGAATATCACTTTCCACCGAAGTGCCATTCACTTGCGCCGTAGTGCCACTACTGCTTGCACTGTAGTGCCTCTGTCACTTGCATCGTAGCGTCACAATCACTTGCATCGTAATGCCTCTGTCACTTGCACCATAGTGCCACTATCACTTTGCACTATAACACTTCTATCACTTGCACCATAGTGTTACTATCACTTTTCCTATTGGCATACCACTTATATCTTACTTACATACTTCATTCCATTGTTTCTCAACAATGAAACAATTCAAGCTTTACTATTTTTACAATTTAGTCCTTATTTAAATAGAATCAATGATCTTCAAATTTTCTCTTGACATTCACCGTATTAAAATTTCCAATTTCGTTTAGATATTGAATATTGACATCTATTACACGTATCTAACTTTATATTCATTGCAATTAAGTCTTTATTATTCAAGTTACTACTCACATATTTTTCAATTCACAATATGAGAATTACTTTCGCTTTCAAATAATTATTATAATTCTAAAACAAATATCACTTTTTTTGTACACTAGTATTTTCCTAATAATATTTCAAAAATAATTAATCAAGTTTAAAATTAGATATTTAATTGGAATAAAATAAAAATCTTGATATACTTACTCAAAATGCTTGTAGGAACCTCTCTCTTCTTTCTCCACTCCTTTGCCATACACATTTGCCTTTTATCCTCCATTTATTCTTTTCTTCTCTTCTTTTCCTCTTCATTACATAATACACATACACAATAGTTACTCATCAATACACTAATCATACATCATATCTGTGCTTTTACATAGATAAATAAAAAATCCCTTCAGAAGACTCATCATTCTTACTTCATTTACTCAAAACCCTTAACTTTTCTTCACTTTTCTTTGTCCTCTAAAAAGGTTATTAGCTAGCTTTAGAAGGGAATGAGTTTACTATGTAATTGTTCTTTTAATTTCCTTAAAAATCTATGAAGAATTTTAGAATTTGAAGCTTGGAAATGTTTAAAATGGTGGAAAGGAGCAAAGATGAAAGAAAGTGAAACTCGGTGAAGATAGGAGGGAGAAACGTGAGAAAAAGATGATAACTTCTTCTTCTTTTCTTCCTTATTTTTTCTCCATTATTCTTTCTTTTAAAAATCTAGAATATTCCTATTTAAATTAAGTCAATTTCATTTTTCAAAAAACTAAAATCAAAACATCAATAAAGGGAAGAAACAAAGAAGAAAGCATCAAAAGAACCTGCCTATTTTTTAAACTCTAAAAGAGAAATACCAAAGAAGGGAAAAGAGGGGATTTTAGGGGAAAACCCAAAAATTGAAGCAAAAAGAACATTGGGATTTAAAAAGGGCAATAATGTAAAATCTAATTTTATTCTCTATTCTTCCCAAGTCTAAATTGAGGATTCTAAGAGGTTACCCTAAATGTTTTTCAAGCCTTCACACGAAATAGATCCTTAAATAGTAGTGCCCATAATATTTAATTACTATGAACCAAACAAATGTTTTTTGTGAGCCTATTGAATCTGACCTAAACGTGTAGCTGATTCCATCTAATCAAATGTAATGTAAAAGATATATTAATGATTTAAACACTTCAATATTTTTCAGTTTTTTTTATATTTTTTTAAAAAAATTATTAAAGGGTATAGTGGTCATTTAAGTATTTTTTTTTGGATTTTTATACTTTCACAAAAAATCTATTAAAGGGTATATTTGTTATTTGAACATCTTTTTTTATGCTATTACATAACCATTCCTCTAAACCAATCACATGAATACTATTACAACACTTATTCCATTCCATCTAACCAAACTAGTGTCATACCTATTCAATTCCATTACAGCTCTATATAATTCTCACAGAATGACCATTCTATTAAAATTCTATTCTATTCTAACGAACCAAACATGTCACAAGTGAATATTCTTTACACATTTCATGCATATATATTTTTGGGTAATTATTTTATACACTAAAATAGAAGAATTTTGAAAGTAAGTTTAGGATGCTGGCATGTGTTTTTATAAAAATTTAAAATTTATACAAAACTAACATTTGACAATATCCAAAACGTTAACTAAGATACTTAAGTAAAAATTAAAATAAAATGTAAAAAAAATGAACAAACATCTACTCATCCTAAGAAAAATTACTATTCCATTTGATTTTAAGAGGTAACATCTACTCATCCTAGATTTAAATCTATTATATATGTGTGTGTGTGTGTAAAGATTCTTATTCGAGATAAGAGAAACGAGTTACATATATTTAAATTTCTCTATAACAACATTTCATTATAATTAAGGGTGAGCAAAACTCGATTCGACTCGAAAAAATAGAAAAAAAAATTTTAATTTCGAGTTAAACGAATCGAGTTATTCGAGTTAATCGAGTTATTCGAGTTAATCGAGTTATTCGAATAACTCGAATAATTCAAATATCAAACTATAATATTTTACATTTTTACCCCAAACTCCCAAACCTTTTTACTTTTCCCTCAAAACTTTTACTCCTTCCCACTTTCCCCCCAAAACTTTTACTCCCCTCCCCTTCCAACCCCCCAATCTACCCAAAATCCATTTCCCACCAAAATTTTACTCTCCCATTTGCTTTTTCTCAAAATTTTACTCCCAAAAACCCACAAAACCTTTTATTTTCCCCCAAAATTTTTACTCCCTCCCACTTTTCCCCTAAAACTTTTATTCCCTTCCCATCTCACCTCTCATCTACCCCAAACCCTCCCCCTCCAATTTTTTTTTAATATTTTCCCTCCAAAATTTTACTCCCCTATTTACTTTCCCTCAAACTTTTATTCCCCAAAACTTTTTATTTTCCCCCTACACATTTACTTCTCACCCTTTACTCTCAAATAAAAAATCAAAATTATCCAAAAAATCACTAAACATAAATAGTAATAATTTTATTTATATCTACTATTTATATTATTAAATTAAATTTCACATTTTATATTATTTATATTATTGAATTGTTTAGTCATTAAAATTGAATTATTAATTACGCCATAAAATATTCGTGTTAAAATTTTATATTGGTATCAATTTCACATTTTAGTTTTAAAATAACTTTTATTAAAAAAATCACATTTTTACATTTTATATATTTTTTAATTTCAAAATACATATGACAAGAATCTGAAGATAATTGAAACAACTAAGCAAGCAAAGAAGCTAACTAGTATATAAAAATTAATAAATAAATTGTGAGGTGATGAAAGTTAATAAAAAATTTGATTAAGGTGGAAAAATTTTATTACGATGGGTGACAGTGGATACAAGGACCCAAAATTATTTTTTAAAATTTAACTCAAACAAATATATTCGATTCGATTCGATTCTGTAACAACCCGAATTTTGGGCTAGTCGGAATAGTGGTTTGACGTTTAGGCACTCAATTTAGTCAAAAGGACTAAATTGTAAAAGTGAAAAAGTTGAGTTCTACATGTTAGAAGTGTCCAATTGTTATGAAATTTTAAATTGGAGGTCTTTAAATGGTAATTAGACAATTGGTTAACTTGTTGGATAAAAATGGACAAGAGATAAGTGAAATAGGAAATTTTTAAGTTGGAGGCATTTTGGTCATTTAGTAATTAAGAGAATTAAAAAGGCCAAAATAGCCAAAAATTTATCCATCTTCACCATGGTGAACGAAATCAGTAAGGGGGAAGCCATATTTAAGGTTTTCAAGCTTCCAAGCTCCATAGTAAGTGATTCCAAGCCCCGTTTTTAATGTTCTTTATGTTTTTGGAGTCCCGGTAACTTGATTTAGCTTATTCTAGCCATAAGTTAACCTAGGGTTCATATTTGGAAAAATACTCATAGGTGAAATGTGTTTATTTTGATGTTTTATGGTAGAATATGAAGCTTGAAATTATGTTAAATAACTTTTGCTAGCCGATTTTAAGTGAAAACGAGTAAATTGACATAATCGGTAAAAATACCTAATGTTTATAAGTAAGTGTTAGAGTGAGAATTTGATGTTACCATAGAAGGGAAAAATGTTCAGCATGTCATAAAACATAATAAAAAGGAATAAAGTTTAATTTCCGAGCCTAAGGGCAAAATCGTAATTTTGTGAAACTTTAGGGGCAAAAATATAATTTTTTCAAAAATGTGATTTTTGTACTGGATTGAATAATGTGATTGTTAAATAAGTTAAATGTGTTATTATAAGTCAAGAAAGACGAGGAATTGACTTTGATTAGTGAAAAAGGAAAAAGGTGAGAAAAAGTGAGAAATTTCCCGATTAAACATTCAGAATAAAAAGGGATACGAATGAAGTGACAAAAATGATCACATGTGTGGCATGGATTTTGTGTAGGCCACTATGTGGAAGTGAAAGTGATGGTCACGTGTGTAGTACTATGTGCAGGCTACTACGTGTACCAGAATGATAGGTCGCATGTCTAGTACTATGTGCAGGCTACTATGCGTACCGAATAGCTTCGATCACGTGTGTAGTACTATGTGCAGGCTACTACGTGTATCGAATAGTGATGGTCACATGTGTAGTACTATGTGCAGGCTACTATGTGAACCGGTATCATTAATTATAAGGTGGTTGCTATGTGCTGATCCCACGGGATATCATTGATTACAAAGGGTGGTTGTTGTGTGCTGAATCCACCGTGTATCTGTTATTATTTCGAAGTGTTCATCGGAAAATTGACTAAGTGAAAATACATGAGATCATGTAACGATTAAGTGTGATTGAATGATGAATATATGTGTAGAATTGAATTGAATAATGATTGAAAGTGAAAAAGTGAAATTATGAAAAAGTAAAATTAGCAACAAAATAGTTTTGGACAGTAACAATAATGTGACTTTGAAAAATCACCAAAAATGGTGAAAATTGAATTAAAGAGTTAATAAGAAATGAAATGAAAGCTTAATGAGTCTATTTTTACATAAAATAAACAGAGCAAGAAAAGAGTTATATATTTTGAGATATTTGAATTTTAGTGAGGCAGGGTCGGATTGATTTCGGAATCCCCTATTCTGACTTTGGAAAATAATTAAAAATTGTACAAAAATAATTATGAGTTATAATTTATATGATTAGAATTTTTAACGAGTCTGTTTTCAAAGGAAATAAACGGAAATATCATTTGAATTCTGTACAATGAGATAATTCATTTTTAGTGAAGAGAGTTCAGAGATGTTGAGCAGTGAAACAGGGGTGACTTTAAAGAATAAACTGTACTAATTGGCTAAGCCAAAAATTCTGAAAATTTTATGGTAATAAGATATGTGAGTCTAGTTTTGGGGAAAATTAACAAAACTTAATTTTGAGCTCTGTAGCTCTGGATAAAAATAATTTAGTGACTATAACTCGACTAGATAGCTTAAAATTTAAATATAAGTGAATAGTAAAATTATGTATAATGCTATTTAAGCATGTTATATACATAAAGGATGTGGGATGGAGAGGAGGAGGAGGACAATAAAGTATATGAATGAATTGTGTATACTTGGTTAAATGTCTGATTATAATCGATAAATGTTGAAATAGGAGTGATGCTTATATTGGTGCATTACTGGTCATGGTAAGCTCATGAGAGAAAATAAAGTTTCATAGCATATGCGTGTGGTATATTTGGCATGAAATGATGTCATGAGTGGCTCATGAATTAACTCATGTTGGTAAGTTGATGCATAATTATAGTATTCAAATATATACATATTTGTAATATTTTGCTATGTGATTCAGAAAAAGGGGAATAAATAGCATACTGAAAATTTGGCCATGGTTCTAGTTTATGTTAAAGGAGTGTTTTATGGCATATCTTAAGTAATGAAATGTTATGAATTTTGATATTAATTTGCTAGTCAAATAAATGACAAATGAATTGATTGTGTATTCGTAATTTTGACATATGCTTGGTATATGAAACGTAATAATATATACTTGAATAAACTTTAAGTATTTGAATGACATGGATTTGATGGTGATAAGATTCGAACATTGAATTCATGAAGCACAGGTGATGTATTATTGTTGTGTGATAGCTTGGTTCGAGAAATTGGTTAGGTAAACGGTAAGTGAAAGCATTTATGGATATAGAAGAAAATTTGGAGTGAATATGAAATTTAGCTCAATTAAGTTATTTCATCAATTAAACATTGTGTATACCAGAATGTGTTAGTGAATTACATATTCGTAAATTGACATTCAAAGTTCAGTTAGTGACATATGAAAATGACATGAAAAGATTTATGATTGTGATTAATATGGATTCTGACTTAAAGTGGATTCTTCAATATTGGATTGATTTAACGGATATATTGAGCATATGAATGGGTATGTATTGGGCCTCGTAAACCCTAATTAGCGACTCGAAGATTATAATTTAGAAGTTTTTAATTTGGATGAAATTTTATAACTCGGTTTAATATTTTTATAAGTGTATTTATTCTGGTAATGCCTCGTACCCTATTCCAGCATAGAATATGGGTAAGGGTGTTACAATGTGACATCACCAGATTCGTCCCTAATGTTTAGGCCGGGTTTGGGGTGTTACAGATTCGAATTCCATCTCACTCGACTTGATTCGAGAAAACTTCAAATAAAGTTAGGATGATAAAATGAGATTCGAAAACTTGATTAACTCGAAGATTTTTTATTCGATTCGATTCGATTTGATCGAATGCTCACCCCTAATTATAATAGTCAAATTTATTATAAAACTAAATTGTTATGTTTTATTTTTATCCTATAACAACTTTTCATCTATAATAGTAACAACCATAAAATATGAATTACACTATTTACTAAGTGAGTTCTTTATGAAAACCTTTTGCCTTAAATTTTAATAAAATTAGTTTTATTCCTAAAGGTAAACATTTTCTAACACTTTAAACTTCTCAATATACTGTTACTTTGTCAAACATGCCACTTCTTAGTAGGCCAAAAATGTCAAACATCTATGAGACTGAAAGAACTCACAACCCAAGTAGAATTTGTTCTTCATTCAAATAGAACATGAAACGAGCAAGCCAAAACCCCCTAAAATTGGAGTTCAAGATTGCTTGCAATTCTTCCAAGGTGTCTTATGTTTTGGACATGAAATATTTTTTGTTTCGAGTGAAACAAAAATCAGCCTCAAATTAGAATAGCCAATGCCATAACTAGGAACAGCTTCAAATGGTACTTCAATAACTCTATGAAGGCAACAACAATATTAGAGATTGCTTCTGGCAAAATGGCATAAATAGATATGGTACGTCTATATCCATTTGCTATAATAATTATTACGCGATCCTTATACACGATTTTTGGCTAATTAAAAACTATACTAAAGCATTATCTTAACCAAATATGATTCACTTACCATTATTACTCGATTGTCACTTACCTTTTTATTCAATTTCCCAAATGTAGACAAAATAGAACATGGTAGGATATACTGAATAAAATGATAAAATGCATCGAAGCACCACTATTTTTCGCACAAATGTGCATAAATCACTTTGCACTGAAGTGCCATTCACTTGCATCGTAGTGCCACTATCGCTTTCATTGTAGTGCCTCTATTACTTGCACCGTAATGTCACTATCACTTTTCCTATTGGCATACCACTTATATCTTACTTACATATTTCATTCCATTGTTTCTCAACAATGAAACAATTCAAGCTTTATTATTTTTACAATTTAGTCCTTATTTAAATAGAATCAACAATCTTCAAATTTTCTCTTGACATTCACCATATTAAAATTTCTCATTTCACTTAGATATTGAATATTGACATCTATTACACATATCTAACTTTGTACTCATTGCAATTAAGTTTTTATTCTTCAAGTTACTACTCACATATTTGTCAATTCACTATATGATAATTACTTTCACTCTCAAACAATTATTATAATTCTAAAACAAGTATCAATCTTTTTATACACTAGTAATTTCCTAATAATATTACCAAAACAATTAATCAAGTTTAAAATTAGATATTTAATTGGAATAAAATAAAATTCTTGATATACTTACTCAAAATGTTTGTAGGAACCTTTCTCTTCTCTCTCCACTCCTTTGCCATACACATTTGCCTTTATCCTCCATTTATTCTTCTCTTCTCTTCTTTTCCTCTTCATTACATAATACACATACACAATATCTACTCATCAATACGCTAATCATACATCATATCCATGCTTTTACTTAGATAAATAAGAAATCCTTTAAGAAGACTCATCATTCTTACTTCATTTACTCAAAACCCTTAACTTTTTTTCACTTTTCTTTCTCCTCCAAAATGGCTATTAGCTAGCTTTACCAGGGAATGAGTTTACTATGTAATTGTTCTATTAATTTCATTAAAAATCTATGAAGAATTTTAGAATTTGAAGCTTGGAAAAGTTTAAAATGGTGGAAAGGGGCAAAGATGAAAGAAAGTGAAACTCGATGAAGATGGGAGGGAGAAACTTGAGGAAAAGATGATAGCTTCTTCTTCTTCTTTTCTTTCTTTTTTTTTCTCCATTCTTTTACAACTTTCTTTTAAAATACCTATGCATTTATTATTATTATTTTATTTAAAATAAAATCTAATTATCATCATTACCATCACATCTCCATGTACTTTTATGGTCAATTTGCACTCCAAATCCTTTCTCTTTTTCTCATCCATCTAATTCCATCATATCTTATTTTTACATTTTACAATATGCCCCAATACTTCTTACACTATTTCAATTTAGTCCACCCCTTAATTAAATTTCTCTAAATTCAAAAGTCTTTTTATTTTCCTATCTTATCTAATTATCCTCTCCACTAACACTAATAATTCTATTTTTGTCTTCTATGAAAATTTCGAACATGTGTCAACTTAAATTGACATTGTTTGCGTCTTGAAAAATGTCAGGAATGTTACAACAGCTCTATCCCATTATCATAGAATGATCATTCCATTCCAGCAAACCAAATGAGTCATAAGTGAATATTCTCTTCACATTTTATGCATATATTTTTTGGTAATTATTTTATACACTAAAATAAAAGAATTTTGAAAGTAAGTTTAGGATGTTGGCATGTGTTTTTATAGAAATTAAAAAATATATAAAAAAATGACATATGACAAACTCCAAAAACCTACTCGTGACTATTTTTTTTCTTAATTAAAATACTTTTTATATTTTATTTTTACCCTATAATAACTTTTCATCTATAATAATAACAATCATAAAGTATGAATTACACTATTTATTAAATGAGTTTTTTATAACAACCTTTTGTCTTAAATTTTAATAAAAGTTGTTTTATTCTTAAGTGAAATAAAAATGATAAATTTTATTTAAGATGTTATTTAGTTTATATAAAAATATAATAACCATATTTTATTAAATTAAAATAATCTTTAGTAAATGAAATTTTACTAAAAATACAATCTAAATCTCGCTAATTAATATTATTAAAATATAAAATGTTATCTTTTTTAACTTCATTGTATGAATAAAAGTTTGAATTGGATGTTAGAAGAAATCCAAGTTGCCAAATTGGCAGCGATATGGGAGGGCCAGCCCAGCACAAAGCATATATCCTATTCTTATCAAAATTTTCATTTCAATTTACCACCCTCCATTTGTCTAAGAAACCTGATTCCACCCATTTTTGTTTTCTCTTCTTTTGCATGCCTAATGATTTCTCCCCTCTGGTTTTTTTCTTTTTTGGTTGCACTTATAGAGATGACATGACATTGTCAAACCAAATGGGTGGTCCAATATATCACAACACATATTAAAGTGGGTGGTCCATTTAGCTATATTCAATTCTTTTTAGTTCAAAATTTCATCTCAAATAAATATGCTTCATTTTTTATTAGTGATAAGAACAAGCTTTTTGACATTTTTTTAATAATTTCATATTTATTTTTTTTCTTGTATTTATAGTAACCCATAAATAGGAGGATAACGCGCTTCAACGCACTCAAATTCACGTCTTTCTACAATGATAATAATATCCATACCAATCGAATTAAGACTCAATCGACATCTCTAAATAGCATTTAAGTTCAATCCATTATAACATTCGAATGAATGAGGTGTAAATAAGTCTTCAAAAGATTAAACAAGTTAAATTTGAGTTTTCAAAGTACAACATAAATTTAAATGATATTTGCAATTCCTTTTTAGATATAGATATAGTTAAATTTAGTCAAAATTTGGGGAGAGTTCAATTTTGTCTGGCTCTTTAAAGACAAAAAAATCCTCAAACATTTAGAGCTTTAACCATGGAGGTTGGATTTGCTCTATCTTTTCCCACTCCACCAATTTCATAAAACAACAAAGCGGAATTTGTCAAATCCCTCTTCAACACCATACTAACACACACAAACATTTAAAACCGTTTCTATTTATTTATTTATGGTCACCACCATCACCTTCCATGGTAATTTCTTTTATTAAAATAATAAAACAATTCCTGAAATTAACCTAAATATTCATATTTGTTTCGTGCCAAATAAAATCTGAAATAAACATTTTAACAAAGTAAACTTTTTTATTGGTGCACAAATTAAATATGAAAATCTGTGTGTGAGTACAATAAAGATTTAATTTATTTATAAAATTTTAAAATAGTCGAATGTAATTTCTATCTCCGTAAACTTGAACCTGGAGTGTAAATAGAAAGATCTGGCCAGCCATTGCTATCGCCACTCCAACAACTTGTATCCCTACCGCCCTGTGCATCCAAATAACTCTCTCCGTTTTTACTGCTCTCTACGAATCGCGGGTCCCCACCCGAACTCTGATCCATTTCACAACCCGAATCCAAATTCCCTCCAAAATGATTCAGCGTTTTTAAACCCGACCCATTTGAATTAAACCCTTCTAGAAGGTTTCCAAACTGCCCAGTCGAAGCCAAAAGCGAGCTGAAGCTCCCGCCGATATCCATCATCTTCCCATCTTGATGATCAACCGGCAACAGATACATCCGCGTCGAGTCGATATCCGAGTCCGAATTCTGAGCCCCCGAGCTCAAAACAATCTGCTGGGGAAACATCGACGATGATGATGATGTCGGCGGCGGCGGAGAGGGATCAGGGATTTTTTGGTTTGGGGTGGGGTCTGGAGAGGGGTTGGGCTGGCGCTTAGGGTTGTTGGTGGAGGAGGAGGAGGAGCGTTTGGTGCCCTTACGGGTGCCGCCACCGACGGGTATGTTACGGAGGGCGCCTCCTTTAGTCCAGTAACGGCGGCAGTTCTTGCAGAAATGGCGGGGCTGAGACAAGTTATAGTTGTTGTAGTAACAGAATTTGGTGTTGGTTGAGTCACAGCGGGGGCATTTCAGCTGCTGCTGCTCTAGCTCTTGAAAAGCCGGCGCTTTCATTTGGTGAAAGCCCATTGGGTCTTGCATTTTAAATACTCCTCCACACCTCAAGCCCTCGCTGCTTGATTGAATTTGAAGATAAAGTTTCGTTTCTATGGAGAATATGGGTTGAATTTTGAGGCTTTCTTCTTCTTCTTCAAGGAATTGAAAAGCTGATAAAGTTTGTGAAGTGGCGAAAAGGGTAGTTGGTTAAACTTTGAAACAAGACAAAAAAGGAAGGATATTTTCTTCTTCTTCTTCTTTTCTGTTTTCACACAAATATATTGGAACTGGAGGACGAAGATAATAATAAGAAATATGAAGCCTTTTACAAAAATCAATCCTAAACAACCAAAAGAAAGAGTTGTAGCTTTCAGTTTTGAATCAAGGAAACTTGAAGATAGATATAGAGGAGACAAACAGCAACCTAAAATTTGTCAAAGCTGGTTTTCTTTTTTTCTACATCAAGGATTCCAATACTTAAAAAAGTATAGAAAGAAGATATTTGCAGTCTGAAAACCCTGTAAGAAGAAGAGGCTGAACATCTATGTGTATCTGTCTGAGAGTGACCACTAGACTTCAAATAGACAGACCCAACCAAGCTTGTCTCATTTTCTTACCCCAAAATTACATAAATAACTTCATCTATAGGCGCTCTCGAAGGTTTTCTAGATTTTGCTATTGCCTTTTTTAGTAATTAAAAATATATTTCTAAAACTAATTTCTGATCTTTTTACGTAAGCTTATTGGAATGCATCTTGATTCACATTGCTGTTCATTGCCTTTGTTTTTTTCTACAAATATTTTATGGGTAAACTGCGATTAGTTACGTAATTTTTTTTGTCATTTAATTAAAAAATTACAATTTGATCATTGAACTATTTTTTTTAAAAGTTACGTCAGTAAGTTTTAAGTGACGATTCGACAATCAGTACAATGGATCAATAACCATTAACGAATAGAAGAATATGTCTTAGATCCAAGTTAATGTAACTATCAATATTTGAATTTTAGTTGGTGGATTCTTAACCTCTAAAGTTGTTTTATGAAAAAAATGAACTGTAGAAGAGAAGGGGAAAGAGAGCTTTCAATTGGTGTAAGCAATGCGAATCGAGAAAGCTATATAGTATTTTAACAACCCAATGACTTAAATAAAGACTTTTGAATAGTTCAGTAATCAAAATATAATTTTTTTAATTAAATGACCAAAACAAAAACATACTCATAATTTAGTGACTAATGGTATAATTTACCCATATCTTACTCGGAAAACAGATACCAAAGGAATGATTAACAATGTTGCATTAACCTTAAAACATATGATTAATTTGGTAATCAGGTTATTTAGACTATAAGATCAAAAGGATCAATTTGTTTATTCCTTATGATTTTATAAATAACAATTCATGTCACGTAGAAGTCAACGGAAACAATTCCTAGTTTATTTTTTTTATTTTATAATCATAATTTAAAATAATATTAAATTGAATAGTTTAAATTAAAATGAAAGTGTAATTCAAGATGAATTTCTTGACACTTATTATGAGTTTGAATAAAGATAAAACCTATCCTGAAAAGCTTAAAAATTAAATTTCAAAAATAAAAAAACTTATTTTGAGAATTGAATTTAGAATTTGATTCAATTTAGATGTGTACACTAATAATAAATAAAATTAACTATGATGTTAGCGATTTTAAAAAATAAAAATGATCATTAATATGATTTTATTTATTATTAATTAATTAATATTACTTTTTCTAATACGTTGTGTAGTTTAAATGAAAAAAAAAGCTATATTATTTAAAATAATGAAAAATTTAATTTTTTAATGTCAAACTTATTAATATATTAAACAATAAAATTTATACTCATCCATTTAAAAAAAATTCAAACTCATATAAATTATTTTTTGTTGTCCGCGTGTCCTTCACCAATATTATCATTCCAGAAGCTCCCTATCAAATTATTAAAAATTGATAGCTTAAGTAATCAGAATATAGAATCAAACCATTACATTACAAATTAATATAAATTTATAGACTAAAGCCGACAATCTAACTAAACCAATTGGACTAAATCTACTAACGACAATTGAACATAAAATGACTCAAAAACCTATACATAAAATTGTGCATAATAAATTTCGAACTTAAATAAAGTCTCATTTGCTATTATTATTAATTATATTTAAAATAATATTGGTAAACTTCAAAAATATATATATATCGCTGTTAATAAAATGATTGGAGAACAAGAGATGGGAAAATATAGTGTCGTGGAAAAGGGGAGATTAATAATTACAAGGGGACCCATCAACAGAATAATGAACGGCTATGATTAAGGGAAAGAGTGGGGAGTAGGGCCCAAGAGGCCTAGCGTGGCTTATTGAGCCTTAATGTGATACGTCCTGTCCTGTCAGCACGCAACACGGCTCAAATGCCGTGCCTCATATCTTCCCACCCATTTCACACTGCTTACGATTTTACTCTTCTCTCTCTCTAGTTCAATTATATACAACTGTTGTAAAATGTTTTTTTTTATTAATTTCTATTTTATGATTTAAGAAATAAATGTTTTATATTTAAAGTAATAAAAATAATTTATTAATGATTTTTTATTTACTTGAAAAATTATCATTTTAAAAAAAATTTTGAATTTATTTTTAAATTTTATTAAATAATGTCCAAAAATTATAAACCCAATCTATTTGGTTAAAATAAGATTCAAAACCCAAAATTATTATGGAAAAATCGAGAATAACCAAACCAAATTAAACTGATCACAATCCTATACTGTACTACGCGTTTTTAGTTATAAGATCAACTTTTTTTCATTAATTTTATTAAATAATTTAACATCACTATTTTTTAATATACGGTGATATGACATATAAATGTGCAAAAATATTTAACCATAAAAAAAGTCATAATGTCAAGTCATCATATGTTAAGAAAATAAGCCGTGTCTTGTTATTTGACAAAATTAATAAAATTGATCTTAAAAATAAAAATACATATTTTAAAAAGTAAAAAATTAGAAAAAAAAATCAAACTATAAGAGTGAAATTATTTTTTTTTAAAATAGTACAGAACCCATTTATTAAGGCTTTGTTTGTTTATTTAAACGAGTTTTTTTTTGACACATTCACAAAATGAAAAATAAAATAAAAATGAAGTTAATATTATAAAATAAAGAGAGATAGGGGATAATAAAGAATAAAGAAAATATGAAAACAACAGAGAATGTACTTTATTGATTAAAATTAGTGATTACAATGCTTCTTTATAGTATCTATTTATAGGTATAAGAAGTATAAATCTAATTCTAATAACTATTAGAATTTAAAGTACACCAAAATTTTATCTTGATTATGATGGACATCCACTTAATAAAATATTCATAACACTCCCTCTTGGTTGTCCATTGGTAGATAATGTGCCTCGTTAAAACTTTATTAGGAAAAACCCTTTGGGATAAAAACTTAATGAAGAAAAAAGAGTACACAATCTATAATACGCATAATATGCTGTATCATAAAAAACCTTACCAGAAAAACCCAATGGGACAAAACCTCGATTAAGAAAAAAAGAGTACAACGCGTATTTACTCCTCCTCATGAAAACATAACATACTTTCTCATATTCTACGTGTTCAATCTTGAATACTAGTTTTTCAAATGACTATTTGAATGTATTGCTAAGCATTTATATTACCATTCTTTTAAAAGTCATGAGTGAGGAAAATTTGGGGAAATATATTTTGATCTCTTCAGAAGATTCAACAATAGTCATAACAAACTTTAATCATGATTCTTATATAAAAACATAAATAGGTATTTTGGATCATTTTATAATCCTCCTTCAACTACTCAAATTTACCACATATGTTCAAATTATTTCAATTCATATAACTAAATAATTTCCCAAGAATTTCAATATGCTTCTAGCATTCTAAATCCTTCAAAGATTTTAATATAAACTTTACTATATAGTGTGATTTATAAAGGTTGTAACAACAACCATTAGACGCAAGTTAAATCTTTTATGAATTATCAGTTTAATAATATATCTAAAGGTTATTCCATCCACCACAAAAGAATATTATATCTTTTCATAATCAATACCAGTACTTAGCGAAAAACTTTATATTTTTATTCCGCTTTTGCAAAACTACTTCATTTGCACCCTTATTGGCTTTATACCTTTAGATATTTGGACTACTAGTCTAAAAACTCCACAAATTTAATTGTACTTGAGTTGCGTCTTTTTATTTTGATCAATTTATTCTATATCTATATTTCTCAATAGATTTATTCAGGATCCTCCTTTTATTTCATTATTTCAATAATAATATTACATGTAAAATCATTGTCGACCACTTTTATTAATCGGTTCCACATTTTCTCGAATTGACATAACTTATCAAGATATCTTATTTTCATTATTTTAAAATTCAGTTTCAGGTAATTGAATCTCTTCTGGAGTTTTACTTATTAGTTATGTCTTGGGTCTCTTCTGGAGCATCCGCCTCCACTATATGACCATCTAGAAGAAATTTTCATCTTTTGAACCGATCAATCTATATAACACTTGGTTATTCTCATTAAGTTTGTAAATACATCTATAGTTAACTTGTAATGAGTTATCCTTATTGAACTTCTGGTTCAAATTACTCTCCCTCTAACTTATTACAAGTTATTATTTCTCTTCCCCTAATGTCGAGAAAACTATCGAATCAAAATTGTAATCACAAATAATGTCATAATTGAATCTCCAATGCATTCAAAACATCTAATAATACAAAGAAACTTGTCATTAATATATATTCCCCATTTTCTTTGAGGATTCACTCATCTTTGTGCGTTGTGGTGGAGCAATTGGAACATATACGCACATACAAAAATTCAAAGATGAGAAATATTTGGCTCTTGATCAAAAACTAATTGTAATGGGGAGTTTTATAACTTATTGGCTTGATGCATACAACACGTAAATCAACATAATTTCATGTTGAAATAGGAAGTTCAGTTCTCATAAGTAATAGTTTAAACATTAATCAAAGGTGTTCAATCAATAATTTCTCTAAACCATTATGCGCAAACTTTTACAAAAGTTTTTCAAACTCAACCAATAAAAGACTGAGACATAAACTCATCAGTATTAGCAAGATGAATTGTCTTTATTGCATGATTTGAAATTAATTATTTAAACAAGTAATCTTACAAACGACAGGTTGCAAGTTGATAATACATACGTGATTATTTTGTAGATGCATCTACCAAAATCATATAAAACCATCCACATGGTGGATGAATGAGCCCATATTCATTTCAGAAATGCAAGACATTAAATCTCAACTTTAGCTAGTGAGTTTCTAAGAACCAAATTTTATTGAGAACAAGTAACAAATGAAAATTCTTTAAATTAAAGAATCTTCCGACTCTTTAATAGATGTCCATATGAATTCTCAATTAATTTTCGCATCATATACGATCTAGGATGATCTAACTGGTCACGCCAAGTAGTAAACACATTTGTATTAGTAAACTTCTAGTTTACTTTAACATGTGTTTCAATTGTACCAAATTGTAACAAATTGATAATTTTATATCATTCCTTTTAATTTATATCCACATATAAGTACTATTGTGACATTTACTATTGAAAGTGTCTAAATCAATGTGAAGTCTATAATGCCACCAAGTTAATAAATATAATTTTCAAATAATTATATGCAGTATTTGCTTCAGGGAATATGCCAAAATCTTCAAATGCCCAAAAATCTATTAATAGCAAACTTTGAGAGTGGATCTTATTTTCCATGTGTATAACAGGTACATAACCAATGACTTTTCATACATAAGTTTTCTCTCTTACAAGTTCTCATCAGTAATATTTTACCACGTAATTTTAATTGAGAACTTATTTTGAATACTGTAGAGTTATACTCACAGTTTTTAAAAAATACTTGCAACTTTAGGTGCATCCAACCATAATAAGCTTTAGATAGAATTATCATATTCTATTGCTCATGAGTAGATATTTCACAGTCAAATATTTTATTTTCAACCCTTTAATAGGGATGATGACAAAAGAATATCATAAAGATTATAAATTAATAACTCAATCCCCTTTTTTTATTCATATGAAATATAATATTTTCCTCATTCACAATCTCAATATGAGATCCATTACAAATAACTTTTAGAAGTAATGCATTAACCATCACAAATTTTATGCTTTTTAGATAGTGATATATTATCTCTTCTAGAGCTTTTGTAACACCCCAAACCCGGTCTAAACGTTATGACCGAATCTAGCGATATCACATTGTACCACCCCTTACCCGTATTCGGCGTCGGAATAGGGTACGAGGCATTACTAGAATACATACATTTGCATACATATTAAACCGAGTTACAAAATTTCATCCGAATTAAAACTTTCAAATTATTAACGTGCTTTTATAATTCTTTACAACATATCCTCGAAATATTATATTCATAACAAATAGGGCCTACGAGACCCGATATTTACTCATGTAATTCAAAGCTTCATTTCCATTTCATTCAATTCACAATTTCTCATGTTCACAATTCAAATCAATTTCTCAATCCAATATATATATTTCAATCATCTAAGAATATAATTCAAGTTACACGAACTTACCAGGCTAAATTGCAGAAATACCAAAATTTAGGGACATTTTGATAATTTCTTATTTTCCTCGAATTTCCTCCCAATCTTAATATAAATTAATATTTCATTTAATTTATTAATTTAAATAATAAAATAATTCATTTCATGCAATTTGGTCACTTTTTGACATTTTTACAAAATTACCCTTAAAATTTTATTTTTATTCAATTTAGTCCCTAAACCTAAAACATGTAAATTAGATATTTTAAAATAAACTCATATTAGTTGAATATTCACATATATTTTTCCTCCTCCTCCACTCCATTCCACATCCTTGATATATACATAATACCACTATTAACTTGTTTACTCATAACAAGCTATTCACTTGAGTCATAGTCACTAAATTAATTATATCTTAAGGTAAAGAACTCCGAATTGAGATCTGAAAATTTTCTCTGAAACTAGACTCACATATATTCTTACCATAAAATTTTCAAAATTTTTTGTTAAGCCAATAAGTACAGTTTATTCTTTAAAGTTTCCCCTTTTTCACTGTTTGACTGTTCCGACCCCTCTTCACTAAAAATTAATTATCTCTTTTTACAGAATTCAGATGATGTTAACATTTATTTATATTGAAAATAGACTCATTAAGGATTTTAAAAATATAAATTATAACCCATAATTATGTTTTTACAATTTTTAATTATTTTTCAAAGTCAGAACAGGGGAACCCAAATTCATTCTGACCTTGTCTCACAAAATTTATTATATCTCATGATTTACAATTCCATTACTTACATCGTTTATTCTATGAGAAACTAGACTCAATAAGCTTTATTTCAATATTTTATTCATACTCTAATTATATTTAAAAAATTTATGGTGATTTTTCAAAATTAACCTACTGCTGATGTCCAAAACTGTTTTAGTGCAAAATGTTGATTACTAGTTATATAACTCCCTTATTCCCTTTTCTCTATAATATTTCCCATCACTTTCACTTATTTCTCTTCACTAATATATCAAGAACATAAGACCTTATATAAGAAAACTCTACTATAACATCATTTCCATGCTTTTTCAATAATATCAAACTTAAAAATATATTGAAATCTTGATATTCTTACCTTGTGCTATTGATTTCAATCTTTAACTTGATTTTCTCTCTCCTCCATCTTCTATTTCTTGAATCTAACTTGATATTCTAGCTCCCTATTGTCTCCTTGTTATTCTTCTCTCTTGGAAGCTATGGAAATTCTTTTGATTTCTAGGTGAAAATGGTAAATTTTTGGTGGAAGGA
Source organism: Gossypium hirsutum (assembly GCF_007990345.1). Classification (NCBI taxonomy): domain Eukaryota; kingdom Viridiplantae; phylum Streptophyta; class Magnoliopsida; order Malvales; family Malvaceae; genus Gossypium; species Gossypium hirsutum. The sequence continues at coordinate 6,418,557 of NC_053446.1, read as the reverse complement.
CCAAATTGTAAAGAAAGTAAAACTTTCTTTCTTCTCCTCTCTTCTCACGTTAGTTGCATGGAAATATGGTGGAATGGATGATTCCTCATCTTTCTTTTCTTATATATACTAAATAAAATACTAATAAAATAATAAAATATCATTTAAAAATCAAATTAAAATATTAATAAACTAATATTTATTTAATTAATTCATATAAAATATCTCCAACATCATCATTATCTTCTAGATTTCTCTCTCTTCTAATTGACCATTTTTCCTTTTATAATCTTTAAAAATTTCATCCTTGAGTCATCACTTAATTTGGTAAAATTGTGATTTAGTCCCTCAAAATTCTTCACCTTTTCAATTTGGTCCTAATTCATCCATTTTCCTTAGTTTCTAGATTATTCCACCCTTAAAATATTTACATTATTGGTCCTTCAACTTTTTTGTATTTATACTTTAATCCCTCAAATTTTGAGTATTTACTCTTGGGCAACAAAACTTTTCTCACTTTTAAAATTTAATCCTTTCTTGAATTAATATGTCATAATATAATTCTCAATGTTGCCATAACTCAAAAATTTCCCTTTTTGTCACTTTATTTCCTTATTTTACTATCAAGGATACGTACTTTCTTACTGTAGTAATTTTTGGGGTATTACAGTAGTAATTTTCGGGATATTACAGCTTTCAACTAATTTTGTATTCTCAAATATTGGAATAATATTTGTTTTTTTAGTACCAAATAAGATAAATATTTTCTATCTGTAATGATAGAATTCATTACTACATTTTCATATCATTCCTCAAAAAATATTAACAGAAACAAAATATTTGGCCATACGCCACATATGTGGCTAATAATCTTTTCATGTCACATTGATAACATAAGTTATCTTTATCCTTTGAAGAGTTATCTTGAGAACTCTCATTATTCTCTTATTTATTACCATGTTCCCACTTTTAGTGGTCCATGAGTAAATCTTTTATTTTCTTTATGTTTACATTCACTTCGGAGAATGCAACAAATCTAGTAGGACGGACTTATAAACATCCCAATAGATTCTTTATTTCATAATCACCATCGCAAACATGCGTGAGATTTCAAATCAAAATCTATCTATGCATGTTGTCATGATTAGTCTCCAATTATAATAAACAATAAATAAAACATAGTAAAATATACTTGAAGATCTTTAACATCATCGTCATCACTAGAAGGTATGAGATAATTCGAAAATATTCTTGATTTCATATAGATAACAGTATCAAATATTTCATCATCCTTAAGAACAAAAAGTAAAATAAGTTAATCAAAACAATGATAACATATAATAAAAGAAGAATGAAAATTAATAATCAGATATGAAACATTAAATAAAAGAAACTTCTTGTAAAAACTTTGCATCTTGCTGTCAAAGAAATTGAAAATCATGGAGAATAAATTTGATCGTCGATAAAAGGAACTATCACTTTAAGCAAGATCATGCTGATAATGTGTTATAAAATAAAGAGAGATAGGGAAAATAAAGAACAAAAAAAACATGAAAGCAACAGAGAATGTATTTTATTGATCAAAAGGGGTGATTACAATGTTTCATCATAGTCTCTATTTATAGGCATAAGAAGTATAGAAGAAGTAGAGATCTAATTCTAATAACTATTAGAATTTAAAGTAGACATCTACTTAATAAGATATTCATAACAGTTAAAATATTTTAAAAAAGTTTTTGAACTTCAGATATTTATTTACACGAGCATTTATACACAAATATTACGTTAAAAATTTATATAATCCAATATTTTAATTTATTTCATTTTTAAGAACAAATTAATAATGAAAGTAGTATTAATATGAAGGATAATATAAAAAAGAAAAAGAAAAGGTGTTATTTTGAGGGGAAAATTATGTTTGCAAACCCTAAAAAAATGAGCAGCGACTGATTTGAGTAGTCTTAGTGGGTATTTTGCTCCATTTTTATATTTTATATATATTGTAAAAGATGTTTTCAATCGTCATATGCAGATTCGATGCCTTAAACCCATTAAAATAAGCTTTGAATGCACGACTGTGTCCTCCATTTGCGTGTACTTCAAAGACCAAAAATTCCATTTGGCTACTAAAATTTGCTAAAATGTCAAATCAAAATTTACGAGCATCATATTTCTTTTATGGAATTTCTAAAAAGATTGTTTAAAGAAATTCAAGATAAACATATGTACATGTTACTAAATTATTAGTATGTTTATATATTGGTTACTCAACTTTAGAAAGTTATGAAATAGCTACAAAATAGTTATTGAACTATTCAGAAGTTTTCATTTAAGTCATTAGGTTATTCTTTTTTTCTCTTTCTTTCTTTTAAAAGTATGGTTGATGAGCTCTAAGTGACGATTTGACAAACAATAACATGGAACAATATCTATTGATGAGTAGAACAATGTAGCAATGATTCAAGTTAATTTGATGATTACTGTTGGAGATTGAAGAATAAAGTTGTTCAGGTTTTGATTTACAGATTCGTGATATTGAAAACTATTTCATAAAAAAAAAGTTAAACTGTAGAGGAGGATATGAGAGCTTTTAATTGGTGTCGGCAATACAAATAGAGAAGACCATAAAGTGACGATTTTAACAGCCTAATAACTTAAACAAAAACTTTCAAATACCTTTTGAATTTGATAAATTTATAAGTAATATAATTTACCCAAAAGTATGAAGTAGCACAAGACAAATCCAAGGAAGATGAAGGAAATAATGAAGGTGATGGGTTTAGGTGAAGTGTTAAGGAATTGAATGGTGTGATGAAACATGGGTGCCATAAATACCTCTCTGTCAGTAGCACAATTAAATAAAAAAACCCCATGTGTTAGTAGTTCAACTGATAACAAAATGGAATTGTAGCTGTTCTCAACACCCTTGGGCCCTCAAAACAATAGCTTGGGTTGCAACTGTTGAAGCCCCCACAATCAAGAGCATGATAGAGATATTATTAGGAACAGTAGTAATTCCCCAACAACTCAACCAGTGTCTGATCTTCTTATTTTAGTTTATTTTTGTTTTCCACAAATCTAACCAACTATAATGTTTTAGAGCAGTGTTGAAATACCCCCGTAAACTCTTGTTTTCCTTCCCTAACGCAAGCCCAAATACTTCCTTCAATACAGAGTGTTCTTATCATTAATTAATGAAAAGCCAGAACAGAAACTTTAATTTTTTAAAATAATATTTATGCATTTTTCTCATTTTGTATATATTTTGTATTTTTAATCAGTTTTTAATTTTTTATTTTTTTTGATTTTAATAATAAAAATTAAATTGATAAAATATGTAAACATTGAGCGCTAAACTTCTCAAACTTAGAATTCAATTGACAAAATATGTAAATATTAAGAGCTAAATTTATCATTATATCAATTAGAAGACCACATCATCTTTCTGTTGACTGTTTAATGGAGAAATGACCAAAATATTTAAATTTATTAACATTGGTAATGAAATTGAAAATATTTGAATTATAACTATTAACACATAAACACGTTAATAATTGGTTGACCTACTTTTCTAAGGTGAAAGATTAGGTAAAAAGCTTAGTCATTTTTACTTATAACAGCTAATTATATGATCCAAATCTCTACAAGCAAATATAATCAATAAGGCAAGGAATTGGATATTTGGTGCTGCCATGCAAGCATTATGCAACAAGATCGATAACATCCCACTAGGGAGTTTGAGCATTACTGGAAACTACTTGTGGTTATTACAACAGGGTTTTCTTTGCTTGGAGAAGGTAATACTTGTTTTCAAAGCTTAGTGCATGATTAAGCAACTGATTCTAATCAAATCTGAAGTGGGTTTATAATTGAATTTCAATGAGAACCAAAACTTAACTTTCCTTGAGCTAATGGTGATTACATGGTACAACAAAGTATTGTAAATAAAGTGGGGGTTAAAGGACAATTCGAGATATAATAACATCCAACAAGTCTAAAATCTAAATCCCAACATCGACAACCCATTCTTTGTATACAGATCTTCGTCTTTTTAAAGTTGGGTATTTGGAGTCAAAATTCCAGTGTCATTTGGGGCAAAACCTAGTCACAAAAATCAATGGAGAAACAGATGAAGTTCCAAAACATGAGAAAAGAATCAATAAAAAAAATTGATAGACTGAAAGTATCAACAGATTCTCCCCCACCAAGATTTTTTAGTTAAAAAATTATAAAAAAAAAGGAAGACTAACATTTTACCTTAAAACCTAGTGGCAAATACTGAACATTCTATAGTTACAATCACATTCTCTGGTAACTTCAACCCAACACAAATCTAGAAACATACTCCCATCTTCTATTTTAGAAGATTGGGGATGAGGGGGTGATAAAAAAGATGAGAACAGGAATAAGGGATCTTTTGCGGTTCGGGAGGGAGGAGAGAAAAAGGGAATCAGCTGCCCCACCCAGGAACAAACACAAGTTGCTTCTTCATGGATCTGTGGCAACCATTTCTTGATCTTTTGATACAATGGCATGTGCTATGGGTTTTAGGGGCATCTGAAAGTGTGAGAATCTATGTGTAACCTTTAACTCACCAGTTTTGGGGGAAAGGAAAAAAGGAGCTTTTGCCATCAGCAACCCAACAAAAAGTTAACCATGCAAATACATTTCTTGGACCATCTTTTATGCATAGTACATGTACAAGCTATTTGCAGCAGCACAGGCTATTGAGTTTTCGGTTGGGTGCCATGCTAGGTGCAGCAACTTTGTTGTGAAATCGAAAGAATTTCCATTTGCATCTACTCCAGAGGTTTCAGCCCCTGGTACAACAAATTCAACCAGATAGCAGCATTTCAGTACAAATCAATAACCACTGCCCCCCACCCCCCCTCCACCCAAAAAAAAAAAATAATAAATAAAAGAAACAACTGCAAAGTTAACAAGTCATAGAAGGCAACAAACAAACACCAAATCACTACCTCGTCTAACAACACGTGTTATACTGCTTAGGGATCTGGAGGGCCTTGAGGGCATCTGAACCTGTCTCCTGAAAAGACATGGATGTTTATGACTAATAACAATCTAACATCAATATGGAAACCATAAATCACATTTCACAACACTCCTTATCTTTTGCTCAGCTAGAGTGTATATTTTACCTCACTGGATTTTTGCTGGCTTCCAAAGTAGTTGCCTCTGTGCTTCCAGGGGCACAACCAAATACACGGAATAGATTGCTGAAATCACAGAGGAATTGCATATATTATGTTACATGGAAGAAGAAGAAGATGAAGAAGAAGAAGAAGAACAAAAGACTAAATGATTTGTTCAGAACAGACCTGTAGGAACCTGTTGCCACACGCAATCCATCACCACTTAGGCAACACTCAAATTTGTCAAAGATAGAATCATTTTCGTACAAATCACATAGCTGAAACAATTAAAGAATGGGATAATCAGCTCTGAGTGACATGGCACGACCCAGATATGACTAATTTGATCTGTTTCAGAAGATAGAAATCATACCTTAGGTCTCAAATATTCATGAACCTGGAAAGTTGAAACTGGACCAGAATCCATATTGATGTCCCACAGCTACAACCAAGTGATACATAATCAAAGTTAGATGATAAATCCTAAGATCCCCATTAAACAAGACATCAAACATATACGATATGAAGAACAAAATCAATTATCAAGTTTCAAACCACCATCAGAAGTCTTACAGCTGAAAGGAAGTAGGAAATATGGTGAGAATTCAACATACAAAGATCAAAACATCGAAACAAAATGGCACGTGATTGATTCAAATAGAGAATGGAGAACAAAATCATATACAGCAATTTACTTTAAAAACAGTGAACTTGTCTATACATGCTCAAATACTGAATGGAAGAAGCTACCAAAACATTTACTCTCACCCCACCTTTTCATGTCTTCATGATAAGCTCTCTACGAGATAAACAAAATTTGAGTATTTGATTCCTAGCCAAAATACCAACAAAACCAATTGTTGTATTCAATTTTAATCAATTTGTGTTAAACGTTTGCAAACAAGAATCTTTAAAGACAGATAATTGCAGCGAAAGGTTTTAAAAGCTTCATGATCAAATTCTGTCAATGTCTTGCAAGATGAGCCAAAGGATAATTACATTAGGGATTCAACAGCATAGAAAGTCCTCATGGTGTGCTTAAGAAAAATTGCATGCATAATGTGACGTTCAGGCAATGCAAAGTATAATTATATATATCAAAGGGGAAACAAGGGGACAAACAAAATGAAACAAAGCCAAACCTTAAGAGTCATGTAATCACGGCTAAGCATATATCTTCCGTCCTTTGCAAATTTAATATCTGAGATCGAGGCAATTATCTCTGTAAAAAATGATCTAGAACCAGGTGCCTCTGGTTCTTCAAATCTGTCACCATAGAGTAGTACTTATTATTCACAGAAAGGATACTGAAAGCAAATAACAACTGGATCCTCTTCATACCAGGAATGGTATTTTACTATTTAGGTAAAAACTGGAATTGTAAGTTGAGGTGGCAAATTAAACCCAAAGCCCTGTGCAAACCCCAAATCTGAACCTTCCCAAACATTTGACCAAAAAAGTCAAAGACCCAAACCCGATAAAATCTGAACCTGAAAAGAACTGAATCTGAAAAAACCTGAACTCAAAAAGCAAGCTAAAATGGTTTTTTTATCTTTCATAAAAATCTAAAAAAATTATATAACTAGCCCAAACACAAACTCAACTAAAATAAAAAAGGATTTGAATTTGAAAAAAACTGAACATGAAAGGGCTGAAGTCCAAAACAGCGCAAACCCAAACAACCCAAACTACCAGTTTGTCACCTCTTAAGTGCAAGTAGATTCAGCAAAAAAAAAAAACCAAAAAAGTAAGACACTTACAATTTGGCATGAAAATCACACAAAGCTGACTGCCGCAAATCAATGAGACGAATTGAGCCTTTTGAACTACTATACGCTAACATATTACAGTGGGTAGGGTGGAACTCTGCCGATGTTATAACCTCTGCAAAGATAGAAATAGTAATAGTTCAAACCTCAACAAACCTTACAGTTGAACAAACCTAGGAACCTAAAACGAACTATTAACCCAAAAGGTGCTTGACAGGAACTTATCACGAGCACACTTTTATGAATTTCTTAAATAGAATTGAAGTTGCAAATACAATAACTGAAGCAGCAGAGAAGAAATAACAATATGCTAAGAGGCTTACCAGTTAGATCCTCCATGTTTGCAGGCTTTACATCAACGATATTGAAACTTTGATTGCTGATTTCCAAGTTCCAAAGATTTATACGCAGATCATCAGCTGATATAAAAGTTTCGCCGTCACTGGGAAAGATAAGAGAGTGTATCAGTATATTTTGGAATATGAAGCTAATGATGGAAAGAAAAACATGATGTAGCTCCAAACATGCACACACACTCACTCTTCTCATATAACCGCATAACTGTTATAATCCAATAAAACATAAACCGCAGACAAGCCTGAATGTCAAGAAGCTTAAATATCACCACAAGGATTTCAAAAAAAAAATTACATGAATTAGACTAATAATAGCACAGAAAACATTGTTGAACACTCCAACTTCAAGTCAGACTAGACAACTCTGTGATAAAATATAAATCCTTCAAGGTTTAAATATTTACTATGAGCTAAAAACTCTCATGCTTCAAGGGTTACTTGGGAGTAAAGCATGCTCGGTTGATAGGGCCAACATGCCAAATTTTCATGCAAAATAAGAATGTGATGACTCAGAGACCTAGAGAATGAAAAACAATCCTGAAAAACAACCTCCATTCATTATATAGCATGTAATCCTATGACCTATTGTTTAGAAGTTCTCCAGTTTCGTCAAGATGATTAATCACCCTTTCATTTCTAAAGCATAAAAGGCATAATCAGAGACCATTCACAATTACAGCTTCTTGCTTGGACATGACAACACAAGGAGTTCAGCAACATAATGTTGTTAAGGAATCAAGATTCATTATATAATAATTATTTTGTAAATCATACAACATTATTATAGCTGGGAAATTCTATGCCTTCAGAAAAACAAGAAGTATCGAAGTTTGAATGAAAAAAGAAAGAAAGAAGCCCAGTTCATGCCAGTTTTAACTTTCTACTCCAATTTAGAAACTAAAATTAGTAAACATCTCTTTCTCAGGAGATCCCTAAGAATGTCACTGCAAAGGACCAAATATAATCAACAAAAAGAAAACACAGAAAATACGCATATATCAGACTGACACTCTTGATAAGGGCATTCAAGTGTCTCAGGTGTCAATGGGTTTTATTCAATCAGAGAATAAAAAGCTAGTACACCTGGTTTATAATATATATATCATAAAGAGGAAAAGATGCTTCCTTACTTCCTCTTCTATTAATTGTCAAATAGAACCAAATAAAGGCAAAGCACAATAAAATTGCACAAAGCCAAAAGAGAATAGCTACCTGTTATTTGAAATGGAATTGATGTGATAATCATGAGCATGGGCATATACTCTTCGACATCTAGCTACTAGGTTGGTTTCCTGACTAGTTACCTAGAAATAGTAAAGATTAAAGGTTAAAGCTTAGCGCTCAGCAAAAGATCAAGAAGAATTAAAACAATTAAAAAAGGTTCATGATTATTCAATCAAAAAATCATAACCCTCCTCTCTGGCCAAAAGGAAAAGGAAAAGACTGAATAACAATGTGGTCTTCAAAGGACTTGAGCCACTTATGGTTGCTAGGGGCCAGTTGTCCAAAAAGATGTGAACAACAAGAAGAGGCAGATTCCTAATGATAATATATAACAGGATAGAATCTATATCCCAACATTATATTTAACAGAAATATCTAGAAGGACATGCTTTTAAGAAATCAAGCAAAAAGGCCGAATACTTAGGGCCAGTTCTTCATTGCTTTTGAAAAGTGCTTTTGAGAAGTGCTTTTGAAAAGTTTAGTTTAAAATTTGAGTGTTTAGCATTGCTGTCAAAAAGTGTTTTTGGAGTCAAAAGTGCTTTTTTTAAGCAATGAAGAACTGACCCTTAGTCCCATGGGCCTTCCCCACCAAAAAAAGGTCCCATACATGGTTGAAGTACTCCTAGGAAAAATCTGATGATAAAAGAAGGTTATCACCTTATTGGCACTTCTATTAAACTCTATTAAGTTTTTCACCATCCTCCCTAGCCTTGAGCATAGAATTCATTTAGCTTAAGAGGTACTCAAAGTTCAGCCTACAACTTAAAGCACAGGATAATTAAAATAATTGCGTAGAGTACAACTACCACAGGCAAACGCAATGATGGCAGGCCTCCTGGTGGGAAAGAAAAATCATTGTCAGGGGAACCTCCATTTGCAAGACCAGGTGTGGGACTATTAGAATTACTTGAACTAGCCACGCAGCCATTTCCTACAGCTTTTGGAGGGTCCAAATTCATTTCAGAAATTTTTTTGACCTTCTTTTCTTGTACCTGTTGAACCCACAGACAGTTCGCAGAGAAATAAATGGGTATAATGGCAAAAGCAGAGCAAGAAATCATAATATGAATCATTGAATATGCTTATAGATAGAAAAAAAAAGGAGAAACATTACCAAGCATGTTTTAATCTTGCCTAAGTAGCCATTTCATAAAAGAATTCCATATACTGTTCTATCCATGCACCAGTACCATTGCCATAGTTTAAATAACATATTCCAGTAAAATGCATGAACTAACTTGATGCAAAACCCCATCAATACTAAAATACCAACCACTACTTATTACAAACAAAGTGACCACGTAGATAATCTACAATCAAACTGAAAGCCATACAGTTAAGAAACAGTTGCAGCAAAAGTTTCCTTCCTACCTTCCAAAACTTGATGGTTTTATCATTTGTAGAAAGGAGAAATAGGGCACCATTGGCTGTTTGGCACCATCTGATTTTGTTGATTTTTTCCTCTATTTCCAAGCTCTTGAGATAGTCAAACTGTAAAAAACAAAAATAAAAAACCAATGCATAAAAATAGAGCACAGAGTAAAACAAGTGACACTGTGCGTGCATCATAGCATCAAAATGTGATGATAGCGCACCTCAGGCTCATGGCTTTGGAACTCTGTCTTGTAACGGAACTCAGGGTGCCGATTAATTGGGTGGTCCATTCTCTCCAAATCCCTTCTCAGTGCATCATGCTATAAATTGAAAAAAGAAAAAAAGTTACTATAAAGTTGAAATGATAGAAAAACACTAAGTTAATATATTAACATCAGTGAAGGTAGCAAAACCCACATCCTTGGTATCTGTCCTCTCAAAGAGAACAACCCGGCCCCCACGGTCACCAGTGGCCAGGTGATCCCCAGTTTTATCAAATTCAATTGCTGAAATAATATCAACTGCAGCAGGAAAAGAAATTATTAAGAAAATACAATTGTACTGCCAGTGCAATAAGAGTAATGGTAAAACTTTATCAAGACTGACCAACTTTCTATAAAGAAACTGCAATGCTATTGCTAGGGAAGAAGGTCAAATCTTTTCCCTTACCATTGAATATCAGAAATCTTAAGTCTCTTGATCATTTTTTCTATACTAAATCTTTCCTCCTCTCTGAGAACACAAGAAAGGTTACAATTTGATAAACTATTAACTATTTCTGCCAAGACTTACCAAGAATAATTCACAGCCACCGTAGTATACATTCTCATAGCCCTTTCACCCAATTATTCTGACAAGCTTAAGGGGGGAAAATCACTGTGGCAATGATGGGCTTAATTTGGAGACATGAGAAGGGAAAGGAGGGAGGGAGAGAGAGAGAGCAAATGACAAGCACTTAGACGATCACATGATCCAAGATAATGCTTTCCAAGAAAGAATTCTTGCCAAAGAGACTTATCATTCATTGCTTTTCCACAATTCAAAATTGAAATTTGAAATATTAGTTAAGACTATAAGTTATCATCAACAGAATATAATGTCTACACCTCAAACTTCCCATTTTTGTCTACTAGCTAATTCTTATAGTGTCATTAAGCTGAGTATCATCAAGCTATTTCTATAACTCTTTTCATAACGAAATGTATCTGCTCATCTGTTTCAGAAGAAGTCAAGGACTTTGATGTTTACCCACCGTATACTTACACAGGATTTAACTCAACTTGTTAAGCCAAGTTTCACTATTGACTTACTGAGACAAAATATGAAATTTTAACTATCAAAAAGGCCAAATATCAATACTCTTACATCATTCAACTGATAGTATAATGTCCTTTCTGCCTGTCCCATTTGCTAGAAAGTTTGCCATGACATAACCCTTTCATAACCAAACTAAAACACACCAAGTGATCTCAGGAGTACTTAAAATGTACCTGCCTTTACTTCCAGCATATAAATAATAAACCCATGGCAAATCAATGTAGTAATCCATGCATGAATTAAGACTTAAAACGACATACATAAACTCCTAGAACATAATCTAGCTCCATCCTAATAGAGTGATAATGCCCAGATTCCAGTTCCCATTCAGTGATCAATACTATTAATCAGTTACCATCACTGAAATCTGACAACCACATAATATGTAGAAAAAAATTTGAGTTTCAAACCACTATGGTTAATTTAATAGTACAAAAAACAAAAGGGGCACAACTTATCTGTGCATGCAACATCACTAACTTCACCAAGTTCACTTCCACACTACTTTTTTTTCTCACAAAACTATTACCCAGTAATGATTCAAAGCATTGTCTCAAACCCAGTATTTTTCCCAAATCTAAGCAGCCGCAACCCCCCTCCCCCCAAAAAAAGTCAAGATTTTTTTTCCTTGCCCATTAACATAAACAACAATTACTCAATAGCTCATGATCCCAACTATGTCCCAATCACTAAAATAAACCCTAATTCCAATAGAACCAGCACAATACCAATTAGATCCAAAAGCAATAAGAAATTACCTTCTTGAACTTCTTCTCCAGCCGTTCGTTCACCAAATACCTGAGAGAATTTCCAATCCAACGGTTGTGGCGGGCCTGCCGGAGCTGTGACCACCTCATCTCCTCCGTTCATTTTTTTTTTTGGCTTTTCTCTTCTTGAGTTTTTCAGTATGTGATATTCAATAAAAAATATGGAAATTTTAACGAGCTAGATTTTACCACACTCCCTGAATCAAATAAAAAATCGCATATTGAGTTAGCTTCCCCCCCCCTTTTTTCTCCTTAAATTGGAAAGGGGAACAATGAAATTTTGTTTTATTTCAAGTTTCAACCATTGGTAGTAGCTCGAAGAAAAACAAAAAACAGACACCCAAATATTCTCCCTCTTATTAAAAATAATATATAAAATTTTTTAAAAAAAATGCTTGTTTTCTCTCTATCTGGGAAGGAGAAATTTGGAATTTTTAGATTTCCCGAGGATTAAAATGACTTCGTAGGAGAAGGAAAATACTATCTTAAACCCTAAGCTTTTTTACTTTAAGTTCCGTTTGATTGCCAGTAAAATATTTTATTTTTGAAAAATATTTTACTTTTCTGTAAAATAATTTACTGAAAAATATTTTCTAGTGTTTGATTGAATCTGTGTAAAATATTTTTCGCTCCTTGGCAGATTTCCTAAAAATATTTTCTGAAAAAGTTATTTTTACATATATTAATATATATTAATAAATTTTTATATTTTTAATTGTTTTTACATATATTGCAATGATTTATTTACAAGTAAATAAATCAAATTAAATATATAATAATACTCAATTATTAAAATATAAAAGCATTGCAAACTACTTTCGAAATGTACTAATTAGTAGTGAATCAATTGTAGTGATCTCCTGATGAAATTACGCTCAGCATAAAAGCAATTACGAGAAATGAATTCAATGCCAAAGTACAAGATAAATGGAACCAGTCATTACTTGGTATGAGGTTAATGCTTGCAATAGAGGGATCAACACAATCAGTTGGTAACTTTAAGAAATTGATTCGAGGTCAATTATTCTTCTGAATCATAAAATGGGAAAAAGAACAATAAAATTAATGATACTGAGACAATAAAAATTATAACAGATAGAGGATCGTTGATCTTGGTCTTCCAGATGTCGATGTTTGCACCAAAGATGCGGCAACTCTCATTAACAGCCCATTACCGCACAATTATACACAAAAGCCCCTGCCCGTGCCTTGACAGCAAGCACATTCCACTCTTGTCCATCCCTGTTTCCCTCCTCTGGATTCCAAGACTGCAAAACAATTACTCCATCATCATGCCCTCCATGACCTCCAGCTCCTATTACTAGTAAACTGTTTCCGCATCCTTTAAATGCCAGCCCCCAACCGTAGGAAGAGTCTGCCCTCACAGGTAGTCTCTTCACAACACTCCATGAGTTATTAACCTTATCATATTTCTTAACTTCATTAGTTGCTTGATCAGTAGAGTAAAGTTGATTATTTACAACAGCAACTAAAGGAGGTGAACGCATAGCAGGACGAAACGTACCTGCATCGTGACCAGGGTACATATTTTCTATCCTCCACCATGACCTTGTCTCAATATTGTACTCTTCATCACAAGTCAAACAATCTGTATGACTTGACATGCCCCCAATCACATAAAACTTCCCATCCATAAAAAATCTCGAACATAGTTTATGCGGAAAGTTCATGTCAGGCAATGTTTGCCAAGTACCTACTTCAGAATTGTAGAGTTCAGCAGATTGTAAGACATTGCCATTCTTATCACTTCCCCTAGCAACAATGGCTATCTCCCCAAGGCTGCTAGAACCAAACAGACAACGAGGCAAATTCATTAGGGGGCATTTCGACCAATTGTGGGTAACCACACTATACATCCAAATAGCAAATCCTGACAATTCATGACCAAATACAAGTAATTCACTCCCCACTGCAAGAGACTCCTTGTTAGCATAAGTAAAACAATCATCACATGGAATCCTAGGTAATCTCATCCATTTCTGTCTCATAGGATCAAAAGCTTCCCAAGGCATATTACAAGCCAAGTAAACCCAGTGTTCAAACCCTTGTATTGCCAAGGGATAAAGGTACACTCCAGGTGCTAAAAACCCTTGTATTGCCTTAGGCAGAATGGACAAAAAAGCGTTCACCTGATTGAAGTAAGGTGCAATATGCATGCATATGCATATATGTATATGTGGTGCGTATATGTAAGGTTAAGCAATATAATTATGATAAAACACTTTTATCCAATTTATCTACAAAACAAGGAACTTTTTTATTGTTGGCCAATATGCAAAAGTTCCTATTGGTTCCATGACTGTTGTTCAATACACAAATATTACAAAATAGAGTTTTGATAATATCTCATTTCTTACAAGTAAATGTACATCTAATGAAAAAGTTGAAAACAAAAGTAATTAAAGAGAACTTCAATTAGGCGGATTTTATATGCCCATCGCCTTACAAAAAAGCACGCCTACGCACACTAGGCGAGCGCCTAATCAAATGTGCCTAGCCCAAAAGGGTCTGAGGTCCTTTGGTTGTCTGAAGCTAAGGTGCAAAAGCATAGGCACACCTTGATAACACAGTATGGTTCAGTAAATTAACAATGCATCACTTCTGTACCATCTTCCTATGGGCAAATTAACAGATCATATAGACTCATAAAAAGATCAAGCCTGAGATTGCACTGCCATTGATACGAATATACCCAAGAAAACCAAAAATGAATAGATGTTGCAACAAAATCTGCATGAAAGCAGTATCAAGAACGCAAGCAATATTGCCTAAGACTAACTCAAATCAAAGCTTCAGCCCATTAATGTCCCTTTTTTATTCAAAAGACAACAAAAATCTATACCTCATCAACTTCCATTGAGAGATCATTCACACTTTGCCTAAGTAATCCTTTCAATCTTCCTTTCTTGAAATCTGAAAGAAAAATAACAAGAAAGATTGGAATTTTTTGCCCAGTGCATGGCCAGACTAAGAAAAACAAAAAATACCCAATTAAATCAACAAAGTGGAGACAGATAAATTACAACCCGGAAAGTGGGAAAAAAGAAAAAGAAAAGACCTGGTAGAGTTGAGGCTTGAGATTTGCGCTCAAGAGGTGGTGAAGCGAATTATACCCACAAATTGATCCATCTTTGAAACTTTGCTTTTCTTCTGTGCTTCCATTTTCTTTCCCAATCCCATCAGTTTTCTCCATTTTCTGATTCCCTCAATTATTGCTCCAAAATCAAAACATAGAAAAAAGGTTGATGAACACCGGTGTCTGGTGTTAAGAATCGGTGTTGGCTGATGGCAAGCAGAAGAACAGGTGTCAAGGATAGGGGAAGGGGAAGGGGAAGAGGAAGGGAAAGGGAAGATCAGTGTCTAAAATTTTCCTGAAAATGTCTTACCGAATTAGAAACGGTAAGACATTTTCCAAGATTAAAGGCTTCTTTTTCCCGTGTTTGTAATTGATTTTAGGTGAGGAAAATATTTTCAGCCAAGCAAACACTGGAAAAGGCTGAAAACCTTCTCCCGAAAATATTTTACTACAATCAAACAGACCCTTAGTTTTGTATGTATAGATGATCAAGTCACAAGCTGTGACTTTTCTCAGTTTTTACCGTCTTTGATTGGTAAGTGGATCAAAGTGTTACTTTTTGTTCTTTTTATATATTTTCTCGTGCATGTAATAATTTTTTTTTCTTAATGATAAAAATAATAATGATAATTCTTTTTCTTTGTTAGGACTTATGAGATTCTTTTAATACTTTATGTCTGTTTTACAGTTCATATTCGAAGTTTATTTTTGTAATTTATAATTACTCCTTTTAATAATATTATCTTCAAAGTTTGAATTTGAGTCCTTAGGCAAATGAGGTTTGATGGACATTACCAAAACTAATGTTTCACCTTTATTGTTTGATTATGGATTTTGAAAGGTTAAATCATGTTGTTAGTATTTGTACTTTGACAAATTTTGAGATTTAGGTCTTATACTTAAAAGGTTAAAAATTACGTCTTCTTACTTAATTGAGTTAAAAATCCAAGTCCAATAATTAAAATCTTAAATATTTTCTATCAAAATTTATTAAGTTGACATGTTGATTAAGCTACTCTCATATGACGTAGCATATGATTGACGAGAAATAAACATGTTAGGTTGACAAATTTTAATCAAAATTACCAACAACGATAACAATCAAACTAGGATTTTTTAAATTTAAGAAGCAAGAGAATTGAATTTTTAACTTAAAAAGTGCATAAAGTAAATATCAGATTCTATAAAAGTATAGAGACTAATAGCATACTTTAGCCATTTTGAAAATGTTTTTAAATTCAATGTATACTTTTACCTTTTGGAGTTCTTTTATTTAATTAATTTTAATGTGAATTTTTAAAAGAAAAAAAATAAGGACACTTACTTAAATTTTGATGTTTTGTATTTTGTTATTTTTATATGAAATATTTAAATAAAATAGCAAAAAATAAAATGTTTAAACTTAAGTTTAAATAAAATTTAAGCATAAAAACTTTATTATTTTACTATAACTAAATAATTAAATGAAAATTTTATCTGTATTATATATAACTTGTTTTTTTCTTACCAATGCTATGAATGAGATTATTGTATTTAAAATTAAATTTATTAAATTATTTCATATTATTTTTTATAAATTTTAAAAAATATAAAAAAATAAAATAAATTTAAAAAAAATTGAAATTTATATATTTGAAAAATAATATATTAAAAAATAGTAAGAATATCAAATTAAATTATTGTAACAAATATGTTTTTCTTTATTTTAATAAAAAGGTTAAGGGGAAATTTCACTTATAAATGAAATAATCTTAGTAAAAAACTTAAATTTGTTAGAAATATTTTATCATTATGTAGTAGATGTCTATCAAAATAAGAAGTTTGATCAATTTTAAAATTTTACTGTCTATTAAAAATATAATTTTATTTTATTTATACTTTTCAAGTCTATAAATATAAATAATGGAAAAGTATTGTAAATACCCCTATTGATGAATAAAATTTATATTGCTCTCTTTGTTCTCGTGTTTTTCTTATTCTTAACTTCTCCTCCTCTTATTTACTTTTATAATAAAATTGAATTTTTAAAAACCTATTTGTGAAGTAAATTATTATCGAAGAATCTTTTGATGATTATAGAATAAGCTTTTAGATGATTATATTTTTTTTGAAAGCTAAATTTATTAATTTATTCAATGAATTAAATCATACAATTCGGAGAAAAAAATAGTAAAGTCGTAGACGGTGAAAGACAAGTTTCATCAATACAACAAAAGGTTTTAACTTCAACATCAATAGAACATTATGACATGTTGACAATTGGCTTTATCACAACTCAAGCACGACATATCTGGAGTGATTGTAAGCACTTAATACAATAAGTAAACTAGAGAGGACGATAACAAAATCATCCCTAATATCACTTGTAAAACTAATATTACATGCATAAGCAAGACTACAAAACGTGCTACAAGAGCCAAAAAAAAACTTTCTAAAACTAAAGACTTATTAAACAATGGAAAAACAAACAAAAAATATATAAAACTTAAGATAACACGGGTCCAAATCGACACGTGAAATAATTTATTATTTTGAAATACTCTCAAAACAGAAACAAATTAAGAAGTCGACGAAGAGCTACCTACTTTCCAAGAAAAATTACTGGTGGCAGGTGAAATTTTAACGAATAACAGGCATTGTCATCTGTCCATTACAGCTTATAAAGATAACAAAGATACCCACACAATAAATTTACAAACTGAAAAGAGAGAAAACGTATATAGTAAATGAGAAGAAGAAAGAAAGGAAGGATTGATGAGAGAGAAAAAAAAAGTTAAGCGATAGCCCGCAATGATTATATTATTTTGGTAAACTAAAATACTTAAACAAAAAATAATAGATTTGTAAATTTGTTAAAAATAATTAAAATATATTATAGTATATTTTAATCTACTGTTATTTTAAAGTTTTAATAATATATTATTTTTATAAATTAATTATGAGTGAGCATAGTATATTGACATTGCATTTTTTTTAACTTTATAAGCAGAGTTATAAATTTATCACATGTCACATTTTTTATTATTTTTTTCTTTTTTTTATTACATGTAAAAATTTTAAATGTATTAACAATATACCAAACATATTTAATCAATTATACTACATTTTAATAATCTATAAGCATCATAATTATAAAGCATAGTAATAAAGAAGATGCTTTTGTTTCATCAATACAATTATTATCAACCTATTTGTGAAGTCATTATATAATAATTAGACGATTGTTGAAGATGTTTTATTATTATTGTTAATCTCACAAAATATTAGTTTTCCTAAGATTATAAATTATGGCGTATGGAACTTTTCTGTAAGAAAATAAAATCAAAATATATTTCTAAAATTTTTCCCATAAAAGAGAGGATTACATTTCTTAAAATTAAAGAGTTTTTTAAAGAATAAATTATGATGTATTTATAATATGATTTTATACATGTAATAGGCCCAATTTTCCCGGGGCCCATTCAGAATAAGCAAAAATAAAAATAAGAAAAAATAATAAATAAAATTAAAAGTCCAATAAAAACAGTCCAAATACATGAGCCTAATGTGGCCGAAACTGTTTTTAAACCAAATTAGCCTAAACCTAAGCCCAATATCCTGGCCTAAACCAGAAGTCAGAAACCCTAGCAGCCTCCACACACGCTAGTTAGCATCTGTACGTGCCACGCCGCAGCCACCAAAGCCTTCGTCCTCACGTGCCGAGCCTTTGCCCTCGCGCACGCCTTCCCACGTGCGCCACCGCTACGTGCCACGCCTCCATGCGTTGCGTCGAGCCGCGCCACGTCACCGTACGGCGTCTGTATACCTGCAAGAAGGACAAACAAACGGAAAAGGCAGAGAAAGCAAGCAAAAAGAATTGAAACCGCCAGCAAATCAGAAAATAGGAAAAGATTCGAGGGGGATTTCATTTTTTAATCTCGGCCTATAAAACAAGTGCTGAGCTTTTTTGTAAGGGGACAGAGAGAAAAAAAAACGCACAAAAAAACACACGCATTCGAAATACAAATTTTTTTTTGAAAGATCAAAAAGGTGATTTCTGGATTTCTTTCTTCTTTGGCTGATTTAGATTCATTTTCCGTCTTTCTTTTTTTGATTTTCGAAGCTCATTAACCTTTGGTTAAAAGAAACAGTAAAAAGAAAAGGGGAAACGTACCCGGTGGCCGGACCTTTACTCTCTCCGTAGTCATCGGAGTTGCAGCGAGGGGAGAGGGCTCTGAGGTGACGTTTCGTCGAAGCAGCGCAGAGGTTTTAGTTTAGGCTTTTAGGTTCTTTTAGTTTTAGCAGTAGGTTTTAAAACGTCGCCGTTTGTAGCTAATGCGATAGCTTCAAAATGGCGTCGTCTGGTGGCCTTCAACCCGCGCGGTGACCCGACCCAGGGGAAGGATCCGCGTGTTTTGGGTCTGAGGGGATTTTTGCGCACTTAGTTCTTTTTTTATGATGCATTCAAATAAACCTTTATATTTTGTTTAAATTTGGCCGTGCATTTTGTGTTCATTCCGTTTTGGTCCGCGCAAAGACGCTGCGTTTTGGGGGTATGGGAAATATTTCTCGTTTGGTCCCCATGTTATCCCCATGTCGCGCTTTGACCCGCCATTTTACTCTGTTTTTGACATTTTTCCTTTGATTCTGTTTGATTTCTAATTTAATCCCAATTAATTCATCTTAATATTTTTTCCATAAATTCATCACTTAATGTTATAAATCTTTTATATTTTTAGATATCATCTTAATATAATTTATGCATACCTTTTTGTTTGCTTTCGTTCATGAACGCATATATATATATATAATAAACTTTAAAATTTTTAATAATGCTTTATAGTTTTATATATATACGTGCATATATAGCGTTTTTTAGTAGTATACATACGTATATATATAATAACGTATTATTAATTTCAAATGATATTTCCTTATGCATAAAAACCTTATTCCTTTTAAAAGTTGTTATTTCATTTTATTTATTTAACTTTTTATATATTATTACTATGTATATACCATTATTTTACTAGGTTTTGTTTATATAAATCAGAATGTAGATATTAATTTTAAGTTGTTTACTTTCATTTTTCTTCATTTTTATTTTTATGTTTTTTAAAATCTTTCATTAAAATCTCTTCAAACCCCTTTTTTTTTATTCATTTACCAAATTGTATCAAGTATTTGTATTATTTGTTGTTATTATTTTTTTATTGTCTCGATTTTTTTAATTGTCTTGAATTTATGGATCGCCTTTTTACTATGGATGTTTGTATAATATGATCAAAGTCGATGTTTGTATTTGCCCATTATTTGGTTAATTGTTTTAGTTTAAGTTTAAATTGTTATTTATCTTTTACATTATATGTATTTCTATTCAATTATGTTCTATTTGTAAAAATTGCATGTTATTAAAGCGTTATAATTGTTTTATTTCAAATTCCTAAAAAGGGTTTGGTGTTTATGAGTTCTCGAGAGAATTATGCCCTAACTTACTGGGCTTCAATTCTTCTTAATGAATTTATATCATCAAGTATCCATTTTATTAAAACCATACATTTATTAAATAAAGTTCTTACAATTTCAAAATGTTTGATCCTAACTTACTGGATACAACATTTTGTTATCTCGATTTCGAAATAAAGGCAATATTTGATGTTCAAGAATTTCGAGAAATTGAACCCTAACTTACTGGGTTTGGGTTTCTCGATTGACTTAAATAATCAAATATCCTTCTCAAAACACATGATTTTCTTAAAAAATGATCGAATCTAATTTTGAAGATTGAATTGTTGCACCCTAACTCACTGAATGTGGCAATTCATTTATGCGAAATGGGTGCACCTCATCATTCAATTTAGTTATCCAGGTTTTCTCATCAAAGGATAGTATTTTAAAATCTTTTCAAAGTTTCGACATTAAGACACCCAAACAGCCAGTTCGGTACCAATTTAGTCACGAGGGTGCTAACCCTTCCTCGTGCGTAACCGACTCCCGAACTCGTTTTCTCAAATTTTGCGGGCCAAAATTGTTTTTTAAGGGTGGACTGATTGCACCCCAATAAAAGATCGGTGGCGACTCCCAGAGCTTTCTTTTTTAAAAAAGTCGATCCCCGTTTGTTTTTTTCAAACTTAAAATCGGTTTCGACAATACAAAAATAAATAAATAATAAGTTTAATGAATAATTAAAAAATAGAAAATTAAATGTAAAACTAGAGAGATCATCAATGTATGTACCTTACTATATGATATGGTGGTATCACAAAAACTATTGAATATATTTTTATAAATATATATATATATATATTAATTTTAAACTTTTTGTTTAGACAAAATGCAGTAATGTTTTAAGGGATAAAAGTTGTTGATTAATTAAATTACTCTATAATTTAGATAACTTCAACTAAACTACAAATTAGTGAGACACATCCGCAATAAATAGTAATCTTAATGGATAGATCATAAATGTTGAAATACATTAAAAAGCTTATTTCGATTTTATAAAGAAAATTAAGATTTCTTTTTGAAGTTTGAAAGTTGAATGAGATGGTTAGGTAAATGCATTAAGTATTTTCCATTTTACAAATTGAGTTTCTTTCGTACAAGTGGGTATAGATCTCATAATGAATTGTAACTTAACATTAATCAAACTTTTGACCTACTACCCTATACTAATGTTTTGGGCCACTAGCATACTTAATTTCCAGGGCCGGGTTTAAAGGCTTGCTTACTCACCTGTGATGTCCAATGTTTTTTTTAGTCCAAAACTTTTATCCTGTTGATGGATGGATTGTGGGTATTTGTTGTTTCTTTCTTTACTTCAGATTATACGATTTCGTTTATGGAATGATTGAATGAAATTTTCTTTTAAAAAACCCAATCTAATCCATCCAAACCTGATTGATAAACAAGTTAAAAAGCTCTTAACTGCCACTGCCATCACCCTTACACCTCACTCCATCCTCTCCTGCTCAAGCAACCCATAAACTCACAAAAAGCGGATGAAGAAAGGGGAGAGCGTTACCATCATTTTCATCTCATCAAAGCCCTCACAAACATGGGCTTTAGGACCAATCAAGTCCACCATTCTCACCTACAACAACTCTAGGATCCACCATCAACTTAGTAGCAAATACGGATGGTAAAAAAACCAAAATCAAGCTTTTTTTACTCTAATAATATAAAAAAATTATTAATGAAGAAATTATTTACCAAAATAGACAAATTGTATAGTAACCAACCGGTGCCGCCTGATTAACCAAAGACACCACTCCCACTTCTCCCCAATCATTACAAAAGCATTAGTTTTTTAAAAAATAATATTTTTTTGGTATCACCACTATGTCAGACGATATCGGTATGTATTTTTGATAAAATACTCTTATTTCTTTGGGTATACCAGAGAATTTTTTTTAATGGTATCGTGGTGTGTCAGGCAACACTGATGGGTTTTAAATTTTTTTTAAGTTGATCAAAAGTTGTCTGAAAAAGGAAAATATAAGTCAGAAAGTAAAAAAAAAAAAACTAGGGAGCCTGTGTCCTCCGTCGTTGTTCTCTTACGCCGGTGTCGTTAATGGGTTTACTAAATCTTTGCATGGTGTCATTGCCACCGACACTGGTGGATTTGTCGATGATTTTTAGTTTCAAAACCATGTTTCGGATGATTTGGCTAGCGGTGGTGGGGGTACGTCAATTCGACTTTGCATCGCTAGAGTTTCTCGATTCTCGGACTGTGTTTTATCGGTGAATATGAGAATAAAAGATTATATTTATTGGGGCTAAAACACAGTCCGAGTACCGAGAAAATCTGGTGATGCAAAGTCGAATCGATGTATCCCCTACCATTGCTGACCAAATAATACAAAACATGGTATTGGAACTGAAAATCATTGACAAATCCACCATTGACAGCGCCAGCGACACCATGCAAAGATTTAGTAGACCCATTAGTGACACTAGCGTAAGAGAACGGCGGCGGAGGACACGGGCTCCCTAGCTTCTTTTTTTTTTGTACTTTCCACCTTTTTTCCTTTTTCAAACACCTTTTGATCAACTTAAAAAAATTTAAAACCCATTGGTGTTGCCTAACATGCCGGCGGCACCATTAAATTTTTTTCTCCAGTATATCCAAAGAAATATGGGTATTTTGTCAGAAATACATATTGGTGTCACTTGACATAGTGGCAATATAAAAAAATGTTTTTTTTTAACTAATGATTTTGTAATGATTAGGGGAAGTGGGGGTGGTGTCACCAATTGATTAGGCAACACCAGTTGATTACTGTGCAATCTGCTTATTTTGGTATTTAATTATTGGTTGTCCTATTTCAATAATAAATTATTATTTTTATATTATTAGGGCAAAAAACCCCCAAAATTCATACACTCCGACCTACCTCAACCTTGTAGGGGTATTTTTCTTTTTAAATGGGATTTTAGAGATAAACGTGACAATTTTTCATTGAAAATTTCAAGACCGACTTTAGGTAAAATTTGCCCCACCCATCCTAGTATATTTACTAAAATACACTTTGATTTTATAATTACTAGTTTTAATATTTATTTTAGATTATAATTTTTTTTAAATTTCATAATATTTTACAAACATATATTTAGTTTTATATACTTTTATTACAACTTTTTATTTCATAAGATTTTATAAATAGGTTTGATTTAGTTTTCTAAAAATAAGTATAATATAAAACATTTTGCAAAATTTCAAAGTGGGATGGATAAAAATCATGTTAAGGTTGAAGTGGGAGTTGGGTGCTAACATATAATTTATTAAATAAGGTTTGAAGTGAGAGGGATTTGGGCATTTATAAATGACAATTGGGTCAGAACCAAGGTGGGCTAAAAACCCCATCCTGTCGTTGCCATCCCTAGCCACAAAGGCCTAAGACTATTCTTAGTTCCCCCAAGCTCTCCCATCAGAGTGACACAAACTCAATTGCCAAGCAGCTAAAGTTGAACTACCACCTACTATTATTTGCCATATCAAAATCCCTCCATTGAACCAAGCTCAACAAAACACCACTCAAGCACTACTTAACCTGAAACCAAGCAATCTCGGCCTCCTTTTACAGCCACTCTCCACTCTCCACCACCACTGCCACTCACTCAACTCTCACCATCACGACCCCAAGGCAATCAACAACACATCAATGCCCAACCCATTAGCTCCCTTTCACAATCTTTCATCATGGCAACCCAACTCATCTTGGAGCTAAGGCCTTACCAGCTCATTCATACCAATAGCAATCAAAACTTGTAAAAAAAATAAATTAAGGAAAATGAAGAGAATGAAAAAAAAAAAAAACTAGAGACATCACTAGGGGAGATTCGGCCAAGGTGGATTTTGATTTGGAAGATCCAAATGGTGGAAGTGAAACTTCGGGATGGTGGAACCACATACAATAAAAGGAGTTTGATTGAATTGTGGAGGACAATGATCGAGAAGGATAAGGTCGAAAAGTTTTAGCTTAGATTTGTAGACTTCAGGGTGTTTTCAATGAAATGGAGGTTGGATTCAGGCTCAAGGGGCCAAAAACTATGACCATGGAGGTTTGGGTGCACCAACCACCAGAGTCGGTGGCCAAAATATGTTGGTGAAGCTCGACTTTTTATCGATTTTTGGGTTTATTATTATATATTTTAATTAAAATTTTAATTTATATTGCTTTGACAATCTCTATAAAATTTGCAACAGGGATCCTGAATGATATCCTAAAGGTAATAAAATTTTATAAAATTCCAAATAAATTGTTGGATTATTTAATAAGATTTTGAAATATATAATTTTAAAAATAAAATAAAGGCAATATTCTTTAAGTAATAATGAAGTATCTTGTGTCCATTGAGATGTGAGAGAGTATTTGAAAATAACATAATTATCACAAATGATAGTTATAAGAAAAATTAAAATATTAGTATTCACTCAAACAATAATGGTTTAATTTGTTGAGCTAAATTGTGTTTTTTTAAAAAAAAAAAATATTATGTGGTAAATATATTCATATGTACCATATTTTGTTAGTTTGTTATTTTCACATAATACTAAAAAAAATTAACATTTTAGTTAATGGAGTTAAGGCTATTGGAGTGAACTTTCAAAATTTTTAAAGTATAAGTAGATGTGGCAAAATATGCCTAAGCTTTGAAACCCGACTTGAGAGACTTGAGTATGAGCCTGCTTAAGCTTGATTTGATCAAAAAGCCAAAAACCATAACTTGAAAAGATTAAAATAAAATAAAAAACTCAAACTTGAGAAAACCCGAACCAAAAAAACTAAAAAAAGAAAACTCTACATGAAAAAACCAATATCTGGGATCGAACCAAACCCAAACTAAAATTCATTATTAAAAACAAAATTATTATAAATTCAAAAAATATTTAAAATAAATAAAAAATAAAAAATAAAATTTATAGAAGACTTAAAATTTTTATTAAAAATAAAATTATTATAAATTCAAAAACTATTAGAAAGAAATTAAAAATAAAAAAATAAAATTTATAGAAGACTTAAAATTTTTATTAAAAATTACTAAAAAATCAAAACATTACTAGAAAAATATTAATAAAAGATTAAAATTATTAAAAACTATAAACAACTTAACAAATCTATTAAAAATTATAAAAATAACAAGTTAACCTAAAAATCCTTTTCTTTTGTTTTTTAATAATAACAATTAAGTTATAAATGATAACTTTTTCTTTTCTTTTTACAATTATTTTCTTATTAGTTTTATTGTTTGTGCAATACACGAGTCAAATGTATATTATCATTATGTTTTTTTTAAAGGGGCCAAAAACTACGACCAATGGTGTTTTTAGGGGTATAAATGAATCGAGCTTGAACGAATAAATCTCTGTTCATGTTTATTTGTTTATTTTTAATCTTGTTCATGTTCAGTTTGTGTTCATTAAGAATTTCAAATTTTTATTCATGTTCGTTTATTTAAAATTATGTGTGTTCATGTTTGTTTGTTTGATATTCACGAACATGATCATTTAACTTAATCGAACATGTTCACGAATAATGTTAATAAATAATAAACAAACAAACAAACAAAAAATAAATACACATATATTGTTTAGATATAAAATAGTCAAATATAAATATAAATAATTGTTAGGGATCGACCCGATTAAGCAACAAACAAGTAAAAATAGCAGAAGAAATTGAGAAGATGAACACACAAATTTAACATGGAAAAACCCCTCCAAAGAGGATAAAAAACCACGAGCAAAGATAATTTTACTATAACGGCAAAAGAACGAAGAGTACAAAAGATGGAGATAAAACTAAACCCCGAAAACTCGAAAAAACAAAGAACCCTCAAAACGTAAACACAAAATTCTCTGAATGTGTTATGAGTTCTAATCTAATGGGTGTATTTACTAATATTGTAAAAGAGCCTATTTATAGGCTAAATTCATATGTCAAATAATAATAAAATAATCTAAACTAATCAGTGTTTGACTGAAACAAATAAATAGAGTTTAACTAAAAGATTATTTCTCAAATTTGACTGAAAATAGGAGTCATACTTAACAAATCTCCACCTTGACTCATATTTCCAAACGCCATCTTTGCCAAAGCCCGCCACGAGCCTATCTTGAACTATGCAGGGAATTAACTGAGTCGAATCTATGCTTAGAAACTGGAAGACTTCTAGCATTCGACTTGTACACTGCCAAATCAAAACTAACCCGGGTCTGATTTTCACGAACATAGTGCCCTAACTTTTCAAAACCTGCATCCAGAAGAGAACCTCTCTTCAACGAAACGGTCATACATTTTTCCCTCCTATGACCAAGTTGCCTCCGCTCCAAACAAGTTGACTTCGACTCTGTAACGGATGAGGGACATCCGATTTCACCGGTCACTGTAGAACCTTCCAGAATATAAAGACTGCCAGTTCTTTTACCTTTTAACAAAACGAGAGCTCCATGAGATACTTTAATGCCGCTTGACTTGATGTTGATTCTGCATCCTTTCAAGTCTAAAATACTCAATGAGATAAGATTCTTTCGTAAATCAGGTACATAACTGACATCTGAGAGTGTCCTAATCGTCCCATCGTGTATCCTAATTTTAACAGTACCAATACCAATTACCTTACTAGATGAATCGTTTCCCATACGCACAACTCCACCTTCAACCGAACTGTATGTAGAGAACCATTCTCTATTGGGACACATGTGGAAAGAACATCCCGAATCTAGGATCCACTCGGACGTGAGCTTGGAGTTATCGCTCGTTGACACTAACAAGAAATCATCACCGCTTTCATCGGCCAAATTAGCATCAGGTACATCTTCATCGTTACTCTCAGCAGCTCTTTTATTTTGCAGTTTATAACAATCTGCTTTGACGTGACCTAACTTTTTACAATAGCGACACCTTTTGTCTCGTTTCTTTGATGCTAATAAAACGGAAGCTTGCCTATCTGCCTTGCTATCCAAATGAAGCTCATTGTCGAGTTTGTCTCTACTCAACAAATGACCCTTCACATCTTCGAACAAGATTTTGTCTCTGCCATAAATCAGGGTCTCCCTGAAAGACTTGTATGAAGGGGGTAAAGAGCACAATAATAGCATAGCTTGATCTTCATCATCAATATGAACCTCAACGTTCCTTAAATCATTTAAAAAAGTAATGAATTGACTGATGTGATCTCTAAGAAGCTCACCTTCGTTTATGCGAAACGTAAATAGACATTGTTTCAACACTAAACGGTTAGCTAAAGACTTAGTCGCATAAAGAGTTTCTAACCTTTTCCACAAGGCAGATGAGGTTTTCTCCATCAATACCTCCTGTAATACCGTATTCGCGAGGCATAATTGGATTACAGACAATGCCTTTTCATCAAGCTCTTCCCATTCTATTTTATTTAGATTCTCAGGCTTTTTCCCGGTAACAACCTTTTTCAAACCAGATTGAACTAAAATTGCTATCATCCGAACTTGCCACAGATTGAAATTTGTCTCACCATCGAACTTCTCAATTTCAAATCTTATTGTTGCCATATCTGAATGGGCTGATCTATGAAAATTGAACTAGCTCTGATACCACTTGTTAGGGATCGACCCGATTAAGCAACAAATAAGTAAAAATAGCAAAAGAAATTGAGAAGATGAACACACAAATTTAACGTGGAAAAATCCCTCCAAAGAGGATAAAAAACCACGGGCAAAGATAATTTTACTATAATGGCAAAAGAACGAAGAGTACAAAAGATGGAGATAAAACTAAACCCTGAAAACCCGAAAAAACAAAGAACCCTCAAAATGTAAACACAAAATTCTCTGAATGTGTTATGAGTTCTAATCTAATGGGTGTATTTACTAATGTTGTAAAAGAGTTTATTTATAGGCTAAATTCATATGTCAAATAGTAATAAAATAATCTAAACTAATCAGTGTTTGACTGAAACAAATAAACAGAGTTTAACTAAAAGATTATTTCTCAAATTTGACTGAAAATAGGAGTCATACTTAACAATAATTATATTATAAATGAAAAAAAACCAGGATAATATTATTAAGATATACAAATGGAACAATAAACGAGTTTTAAGATAATTTTATTAATATATACTAATGGAATTTTTATAAGAAAATATCATTAATAAAAAAATGAGTTAATAAACTAGCTTGTTCGTGAACATAAACGAACCGAACATACCTCTGTTTGTGTTTGTTCGTTTGTTAAACAAACATAAAAATTTTGTTCATACTTGTTTATTTAGCTTAATAAATGAACATAAATGAACGTTATACAAATGGTTAACGAACAGTTTATCGAACGTTCTGTTCATTTGAACCCCTAAGTGTTTTAGGTTCACTACCCACCAAGCAAAGACGTTGAACAATATGACGGTCTAGGTCAAAATTTTCTTCATTTTTGGGTTTATTATAGGGAGAAGTTGAAGTCTGTTAGGATCGTCCCGATTAAGCAACGAACAAGTAAAAATAGTAGAATAAATTGAGAAGATGAACACATAAATTTAACGTGGAAGAACCCCTCCAAAGAGGATAACAAACCACATGCAAAGATAATTTTACTATAACAGCAAAAGAACGAAGAGTACAAAAGATGGAGATAAAAACTAAACCCGAAAACCTGAAAAGCAAAGAACCCTCAAAACGTAAACACAAAATTCTCTGAATGTGTTATGAGTTCTAATCTAATGGGTGTCATATTTCTAAGATTGTAAAAGAGCCTATTTATAGGCTAAATTAGTGAGTTAAATAAACTATACTAATAAATACTAAATATATTATACTAATAAATACTAAATCTTCTAGAAAGAAAATATATTTTTGTTTAACTTGACTTGCAAGCAATCTCTTAGAATTTGGGTCACACAACTCTAACAATCTCCACCTTGACACGAATTCTTTCAACGCCATCTTTGCCAAAACCTGCCATGGGCCTATCTTGAACTATGCAGGGAATTAACTGAGTCGAATTTATGCTTAGAAGCTGGAAGACTTCTAGCCTTTGACTTATGCACTGCCAAATCAATACTAACCCGAGTCTGATTTTAACGAATACAGTGCCCTAACTTTTCAAAACCTGCATCCAAAAGAGAACCTCTCTTCAACGAAACGGTCATACCTTTTTCCCTCCTATGACCAAGTCGCCTCCGCTCCAAACGAGTTGACTTTGACTCCGTAACGGACGAGGGACGTCCGATTTCACCGGTCACTGTAGAACCTTCCAGAATATAAAGACTGCCAGTTCTTTTACCTTTTAACAAAACGAGAGCTCCACGAGATACTTTAATGTCGCTCGAATCGATGTTGATTCTACATCCTTTCAAGTCTAAAATACTCAAGGAGATGAGATTCTTTCGTAAATCAGGTACATACCTGACATCTGAGAGTGTCCTAATCGTCCCATCATGTATCCTAAATTTAACAGTACCAATACCGATTATTTTACTAGATGAATCGTTTCCCATGTGCACAACTCCACCTTCAATTGAACTGTATGTGGAGAACCATTCTCTATTGGGACACATGTGAAAAGAACATCCTGAATATAGGATCCACTCAGACGTAAGTTTGGAGTTATCGTTTGTTGACACTAACAAGAAATCATCACTGCCTTCATCGACCAAATTAGCACCAGCTACATCTTCCTCGTTACTCTCAGCAGCTCTTTTATTTCGCAGTTTATAACAACCTGCTTTGACGTGACCTAACTTTTTACAATAGCGACACCTTTTGTCTCGTTTCTTTGATTCTACCAAAACGAAATCTTGCCTATCTGCTTTGCTATTCAAACCAAACTCATTGTCGAGTTTGTCTCTACTCAACAAATAACCCTTCACATATTTGAACGAGAGTTTGTCTCTGCCATAAATCAGGGTCTCCTTGAAAGACTTGTATGAAGAGGGTAAAGGGCACAATTATAGCATAGCTTGATCTTCATCGTCAATATGAACCTCAACGTTCTTTAAATTATTTAAAAGAGTAATAAATTGACTGATGTGATCTTTAAGAAGCTCACCTTCGTTCATGCGCAACGTAAATAGACGTTGTTTCAACACTAAACGGTTAGCCAGAGACTTAGTCACATAAAGAGTTTCTATCCTTTTCCACAAGGCGAATGAGGTTTTCTCTATCAATACCTCCTACAATACTGTATTCGCGAGGCACAACTGGATTGCAGACGAAGCCTTTTCATAAAGCTCTTCCCATTCTGTTTGATTTAGATTCTCAGGCTTTTTCCCTGTAACAACCTTTTTCAAGCTGTTTTGAACTAGAATTGCCATCATCCGAACTTGCCACAAATTGAAATTTGTCTCGCTATCGAACTTCTCAATTTCAAACCTTGTTGCTGCCATCTCTGAACGGGCTGATTTATGAAAATTGAACTAGCTCTGATACTACTTGTTAGGATCGTCCCGATTAAGCAACGAACAAGTAAAAATAGTAGAAGAAATTGAGAAGATGAACACAGAAATTTAACGTGAAAAAACCCCTCCAAAGAGGATAAAAAACCACGGGTAAAGATAATTTTACTATAATTGCAAAAGAACGAAGAGTACAAAAGATGGAGATAAAAACTAAACTCGAAAAACAAAGAACCCTCAAAACGTAAACACAAAATTCTCTGAATGTGTTATGAGTTCTAATCTAATGGGTGTCATATTTCTAAGATTGTAAAAGAGCATATTTATAGGCTAAATTAGTAAGTCAAATAAACTATACTAATAAATGCTAAATATATTATACTAATAAATACTAAATCTTCTAGAAAGAAAATATATTTTTGTTTAACTTGACTTGCAAGCAATCTCTTAGAATTTGGGTCACACAACTCTAACAGAGTCTTTTGAGTTAAAGAGAGAGAAAAGAAAAAGAGAAAATGGACTAAGAAAGAATTTGAGTTAAAGAGAGAGAAGAAAAAGAGAAAATGGACTAAGAAAGAATGTATTTATTTATAAGTTGTCAAAATGGCAGTATTTAAGGGGAAAAAGTCCGTACATTGGGTTAAGATTCATTTTAGTACTTTTTTATCTATTAATATTTAATACAATTATCATTATCATTGTATAGAATGCATCTATTAAATATAAAAATAAATTTCTAAATGGTGACTAAATATGCATTGAATATTAATGAAAGAAAAAGTAATGGAGTGAAACCAAACTCGCACTAGGTTAAGATTCAAATCTTTGTGCGCCCTGAGTAGAAAAAGAAAAAAAGGAAAATGAAGAAAAAGGAAAAAGGTTTGTGAATTAAAAATCTAAAAACATGAAAGGAAATCTGATGAATGAAGTCAGTTCTATGACATGCACGAACAGTTCAATGTGATGGCAACTCCTCGAGATCTAAACTTTTTGGGAATAATTGTTATTCATTTTAATTTTTATATTTAGTTTATGTTGCATATAAACTGTAATCCCTCAAACTCGACCTAAACGTTATGATTGGCTTTGGAAGATCACATTGGTCATCGAAATGACCCAATAGAACTAATGGGCTTTATAAAACAATTGTTTAAAACATTTGCTTTATTTTTTAAGAAAACCTAGTGTTCCATCTTCTTTTCTCTAAAAGATATAACTTTCCAAAAATTAGGGGTCTTAAAGTTTACTTAGAAAAAATTGATTTCTAAAATTATTTAATTTTCAAAAACCTCATTTAAAATCGTAGCGGAAAAGTGATACTCCAAAATAGTTTTAATGAAGGAAAACCATAATTTTATGCATAATTAATTCAAAATCCATATTTTAATATCCTAAAATCAAATTGAATGTTGTGCATGCTAAATAATTCCCAAAACTTCAGTCTCATGCCATAGTTCAAATAAATCATTACAGTTCCAAATAACATAAACTATAATATAAAGTCTACATGCTTTTTAAATAAAAAAAACTATCCGAGTCGAGCCCTCTGGACACCATGTCCATATCCTAACCTGGTGGGTTATCTAAGAAGATGAAAATTATAGGAAATGAGTTAAAGAATCTCAGTGTGAGTCCAATCACAAGAAAATTGATGTAAAACAGTAGACAAAGCATACAAAAAACACTTCTTGGAATAATCGCAATCGTATAGCAAATCACAGTATCGATTTTCCAGATCAACACTTCACTATAATATTTTAGAATTCACAGTTTTGTATGTGCGTGCTTATGAATGGTAATGCAATTTTAGTTTATCAGAAAAGGTCCTACCCAACTCCGCTACACACCACACTATGAGTTCCCTAGAACTCATTCATCCATACACATCGGGTTGTGGATAAACCACCTCTGATTTGCAGATAAACTACCACTTTGTTATAAAAATTATAGCTAACCTACTAGTATTTTTAGATAAAACTGCAACCTCTCGAAACCAACCTAGACATTAGGACCGAATTCAGAAGATTACATTGGCCATTGAAATGACCCAATAAGCTATTGGAGTTTTTAAAATAGACATTTTAAAAATTTTGTTTATCTTAGAAGAAACTTAACCCATTTTCAAAAAATCTCACGAGTTAACAAAGAACCGATTAAGTAAAACATTTTCCTTGTAACAGTGGTTACTTTTGAAAACTTAGTTAATTTTCCAATTTGTTTATTACTCAAAATTTATTTATAATATAACAACGGAAATGTGGTATCCAACTTAGTTTTAATTAAGTAAGATCAAAATGATTTTACGCAAAATTAATTCTAAATCCATGTTTCATCATCCTAAATTCAAATTAAATATCATGCATGTTAAATAAACCCAAAAACCAAAGTCCCATGGCACAGAATAAAACAATACAATCTCTGAATAACTGCGATTTCAAATAATAAATAAAAAATACTTTTATATAAAAAAATAAACGACTCCAAGCTGAGATACTATAGATGTCGTGTCCGCGTCCTAACTTAGTGGATTATCTATAAAGATGGAAATAAAATGGAGTGAGCTTAAGAAGCTCAGTGTAAGTTCAATCACAAGAAAATCAATGCAAATGGTAGACAAATCATACAAAAAAACCATTCATAGAATAAATCACAATTGAATAGCAATTCAAAATATCGATATTTCAGAAAAACTCATCAAAATAATATCTCAGTATTCATAGTAGTATAAATGCTATGAATGCAATGTAATTTCAATTTATTTGAAAAGATCTTACCCAAGTTCGTTACACACTACAGTAGGAGTTAAAACTCATCTACCTTTACACTACTTTGTGGATGAACTACTAATCATTGTAAATGAACTGCTAATGATGAAAATATATTGGTGGATGAACCATCCGTTTGTGTAGATAAAAGCTGCTAATACGTTGTGGATGAACTATCCATCAGTGTAGATAAAACCTGCTAGTACGTTGTGGATAAAACGCTGGTCGTGCAGATAAACTGCCGACTACTTTCTCTATTCATATCATCCCACCCCAAGCAATGCAATATGACATACTTACAACAGATCAATGCGGTAGCAATAACATGCTTATAACGAGTCGATACAGTAGCAATTATCATGCTTATATAGATCATAACAGTGGCAATGAACTTGGTTAACATGAGTTCAGTTCAACAGGAACAGTAAACATGCTTAACATGTATTCGGTTCAACAATAAATAGTAAACATGTTGAACATGCATCAATAATACAATGGTAAGCGTAACAACAATTGTTTATCAAAAATATAGTGATAGTAGACATGTAACATTTTCATATCATGCATATATAGTAATAATTCATTTAATCAGATCATGAATTCCAAATTATTCACATTATGGAAGACTCATTTGAATAAAATAAAACACTAAAAATAGTTTGGGGACTATTTAGGGACAAAATTGAATATTTTACAAATTTCTAGGAAAAATTATAAAATAGGGGACACTCAGTCGTGTGAGAAGCTATAGGCCATGTGGAAGGGTTACACGACCGTGTGGCCAGGCCGTGTAACAAACTATGCTTGTGTGGTAAACGTTAAAATTACCCTACAAGAGAGGCACGACCGTGTGGCAGCCCATTTGGATGAGTTGTGGCTATGTGGTTCACGAACTAGCCTAGGATTTATAGAGGTACATGGCCGTATGATGACCATGTGGTCCATACGCTTGTGTGGGAGACCGTGAGGCCCTAATCTTACACACAATCATCATCGATTCACTTGGGATAGAACACCTTTCACCGGGGGTCTGATCGATGTTCCTCACGCCCGATTCTGATTTGATTCACCTAAATTCAATTATTCAAATGAAATTTACACACGAATTAATGGTTGGTTTCAAGATTTGACAAGATTAACAAAAGATTTGGCAAGAACCATAAAATATTGATTAGTCGAACGTAAGATTAGATTCAGATAGTAATATTATGAAAATTCAGGATCTAAACACTGGAAACGAGATGTACTTACCAATTCTTGGTAAGAATAGGCATGCTATTGATAGTAATTACAAAACTGATAGAAAGAATGATTGAATAGAAGATTATTTGATTCGGGAAAATAAAATTATTATGAACAATTAGAATGAAAATATGGTGTAAAGAAAAGAGAAAGAAAATAAAAAAAGAAGAAATAGAAAGATGGAGAGTAAATTCTATTAGGATTTGAAAATGGAGTATGAAAATCGAATTAGAAAAAATAAGAAAAATATGGTGGAACTCTGATTCTACTGGAGTTTTGAGGAAGGGCAATATATGAATTCTAATTAAAAGAAAATTGGTTAAATTTCTAGGGTTTACCCCTAGGGACGTCACATGCAAATTTCTCAAATTTTTGTCGAACTTGAATTTAAAATGAAGGGGGAAGAAGAGGCTCGAACCTTAGCTTCAAGAATAACTAACGCTATAACCATTAAGCCTATTTCTCATTCCTTGTTTATTTTTTATGTTTAATCTTATACATATGTTTTGGGGTGTATTTGGTGAAATTACGAAATAAAAAGGGACAGGAATAGCTTGAACTCGGGTCACTTAGAGGAATACTAGTGCTTGAGCCATTAAGCCCATAGCTCATTTCTTGGCTAATTTAGACACTTAATTATAAAATCTTTTCTTTTCGAGAGACTTGCCAAATTCCCAAAATAAGATAAGAAGGAGGGGTTCAAACCTGGGATCACAATGGAGGGGAAATAACTCTTAACCATTAGGCCTGAAGCCTGTTTCCTGCTTAACTTATTTCTCAACTATATATATTTATTTCGGGGTGTGACTTTTTCCTAGTTTGTCGAAAATAATAAAATGGGAAGAAAGGAGTGCGAACTTAGATCTCTAGGAAAGACTCTCTAACACTTAACCATTAAGCCTTAATTCAATTCTTGTCATCCATTACAACTAACCCCCTATATTTTGGGGCGTGACAAAAATATTTGCAGATAAAACCCTCGATTTCCTTTACTCGCCCAAATAGTGTTTCTCACAATACGTACAATTAGGAGTATTACCCCTAGGATTAGTTGTAGCAACCCCATGCTGCGATCTACCCTCCTTGACTCATTTGATGGGATGAGTTTTAAAACCAGTGGAACTAGAATCTTTCTTTACCAGAGCCTTGCTCTTCTCCCGTTTTTCATGTTCCACTTATTTGATATCTTCCACAATTTTGGTTTTTTTTTCACTAGGGTCTCAAACACCCGTTCCTGGTGTCTGGTGTAAAGTAACTTGTATTTTGAGGTAGTATTGTAGCCCATTTTCGAACCTTATGCACTTATCCTGCTTCGTGGTGACCAACCTTTGGGCATAACGGTTGAGCCTCAGAAATTTAGCCTCATATTTTGACACAGTCTTATCTTCCTATTTTAACTCGATAAATTCGAGTTTGCAGGCTTCCACATACCTAGTGCTCACATATTTCTTTTGGAAGGCCTCTTGGAAATATTTTTAGGTTATACGTTTAGCCTGTATACCTCTTTCAACAGACTGCCACCAATGATAGGCCTCTTTCTGTAACAAGGACACGGTTCCCTTTAGTTTTTGTTCTAGAGTACAATCTAGATCCTCAAAAATCCTCTTCGTCGACTCTATCCAATATTCAGATACGGTAGGAGTCGTCCCAATAATACCTTTAAATGTTTCGGTCTCATTCGAACGGAGTCTCTCCACAACATATCCACAAGTCCCCGTTCCAATTTGGGCTCTAGCAACCCTTTGCAACACTCCTAACATTGTTTGTGTCACGACATCATCATTGTTCTCATAGCCTCCACCACTATTGGAAGTAGAATTTTCAACGTACTCCTCCTCAAGAATCAAGTTCTCGCCCTGAATAGTGGGTGGCTCTACGATTTCAGCCCTACGTGACCTACACCTTCCTCGTCTACCTTAGGTGTTCATAGTGATCTCTCAAAAATTTAGGATTTAAAGGGTATCGGCAGGTTCCAAACAATAGGATTCAATTATTAGCTATTTCCTGAGTATTTACAGTCTAACAATCACAATTTATTTACAGCTTCAAGATTGACAGTGACTAAAGTAGGACCGACATCGGAGTCTCAGATTTAATTTCCTGTATAAAAAATCAATTTCCACAACTTGTGGCATAATTTTCCCAAAATACCTTTTTTTATGCATGCATACAGACTTATTCAAATTTGCACAGTCTGAGTTATTGTAAATCGGGCTCTGGTACCACCAGATGTAACCTTTCTAACTCGGCCTAGACGTTAGACCCGAATTTGGGAGATTACATTGGTCACTGAAATGGCCTAGAAGCGATTGGGGTTTATAGAACAATCATTTCAAAACATTAGTTTACTTTGGTAGAAAACTTTAGTTTATTTTCAGAAAAAGTTTATAGGCTTTTCAAAAATCGATTTAACTTAACTTTTCTACATAATAGTGACTAAATTTTGAAAACGTAATTAATTTTCGGTTTATTTAATACTTAAAATTTTATGATCTAGCAACGAATAAATTAAGGCCTAATCTTAGTTTTAATAGAAGCTGAACTTCATGCATAGATAATTAAATTCCCTAATTTTCATAACCTAATCAAATTTAAAGGTCATGCATACTGAATAATCCCTAAAAAATATTAAGTCTCATGCCACAGCTTAAACAAAACATTATAGTTTTTTAATAGCCAAAATTTTCAAATAATAAATCTAAAATTGTATAATAGACAAAACTGAGCCAAGTCCCTCCGAATGCTATGTCCGCGTCCTAACTTGGTAGGTTATCTGTAAAGATGAAGAATAAAGGGGAGTGAGCTATGACGCTCAATGTGAGTTCATTCACAAGAGAATCAGTGCAAACAGTCGGTAAAACATATTAAATAATAACGCATAGTATAATCGCAATCAAATAGCAAATTAGAGAATCGATTTCTCAAAAGTATCATAGAATTCACAATTGTAATTTCAGAATATTGATTTTTCAATTGATCTCATTGTCACAACATCTCAATGTTCACCATTATGCATATGCTTATGAATGTAATGCAATTTCAATTATCAAAAAAGGGTTGTACCCCATCGCTAACCTATATAAATGCTTATTCGTTGTTCATTAAGGGAGACGATTGATTTCTTTCATAAAGTTTTCAACTCTAGGAGTTTGTTTTCTTCAAGGAGTCGTGAGAATTCATTAATGAAAACAATCGTCTCCCCTAATGAACAATGAAAAAGACTTTATATAGGTTATATAGGCTAGCTACGTACATCCAAATAAAATTCTAAAGTATACTGAAACTCTAATTAATTTAAATAAGAAGTAGTTTTAAACTAAACTTTCTTGTTCGACTAAGAAACAAAAACTCCTAAACAACTTAAAATACTTAAATAATATCCAAAATTTGGAATAAATAATAAAATAATAAAATCTAATAAATACAATATTAGGCTCATATATAATAAAAATTAAGCACAAAAATTGAACCCAATAAGATTTAAACTCGAATTAAAGGCCCGAAACTTGTTATTTCCGTAATAATCCTATCCAGAAATTCTGCTCGCGCAGTCTTTATCAAAATGGTCATAACTTGAGCTTCCAAACTCGAAATCAAGTGATTCAAATTGTGTTTCGAAGATAAGAGATAGATCTTCGAATTCCATGAAGACATCTCAACCTAGAAATTCTTGGATCTCATCCAAAGTCATCGCAAATCTGCTGATTTCCCAAACTTGCAAAATTGACAGCTTTAGTGAATCGAAATTAATAAATTTCACCTCATCTGTACATGTATCAAGAACAAAAATGCTAAAATTTCTGCGATTTTTTTATACTAATTTTAACTATTCAGGTAAAAAATTGCATAATACCATCAGTTCCTTCTCTTTACTCTCTTTCATGTTCCTTTTTTTTCTCTTTACTACTTGAGTTCTCTTTTTAATAATGTGATTTGATTTATTACTACATTCAGCACTTATTAAGATATCTTGTATGTTAATTTTACAGTTTATGGAGAGGCTTCGTTCGAATGGGCAATGAGTTTACCTTCGGTGAGCTTAAAAACAGCGGTGACAATGATATTAGTTACTGTAGCGATGAGATTGAATATTATAGCAATGAGATTAAAAACAATGATGGGGTGTGCGTTTGGATTCAAACGCAACTATAGCGATGAGGTGAGAATAGAAAATGACTATTAAGGATGTTGACACCATTTTTCAAATTTCTAAAAATGGGGAGCGATTTTGAAAATGGAAATGGGAGTCGCCACCGATCCTTTTTGATGAGGTGTGATCAGATCACCTTGAAAATAATTTTAGGTCTGCGAATTTTGAGAAAATAGGTTCGGGAGTCGGTTACGCACAAGGAAGGGTTAGCTCCCTCGTGACGCCCAAAATTGGTACTGAATTGATTGTTTAATGTCTTAATGTCGAATTTTTGAAAAGATTTTAAAATACGATCCTTTTAAAAGAAAATTTGAATAAACCAAATTGAATAATAGACGGACTCATTTTGAAGAAATAAATTGCTACACTCAGTGAGTTAGGGTGCAACAATTCGATCTTTGAAATTAAATATGTCTTTTTTATAATCCATGTATTTTGAGAAGGTCATTTGGTCATTTAAGTCTAACGAGAAATTAAAATCCAGTGAGTTAGGGTTCAATTTCTCGAAATTCCTAAACATCAAGCATTGTCTTTATTTTAAAATCGAGATAACAGAATGTCACATTCAGTAAGTTAGGATCCAACATTCTGAAATCCTAGATGCTTCGTTTTAAAATTGGACGGTTTTAATAAAATAAGCACGTGGCTAACTAAATTCGTCGAGAAAAATTGGAACCTAGTAAGTTAGGGTACAATTCTTTCGAGGATTCCAAACTTCGAGTATTTTGAAGATTTGAAAACTTTT
This sequence comes from Gossypium hirsutum, assembly GCF_007990345.1. Classification (NCBI taxonomy): domain Eukaryota; kingdom Viridiplantae; phylum Streptophyta; class Magnoliopsida; order Malvales; family Malvaceae; genus Gossypium; species Gossypium hirsutum. Next base: position 6,378,770 of record NC_053446.1, on the reverse strand, counting down.
GCATGAGATAACTTCGACATTTGTAATCTTTTAAAAAAAACGATCGAATAATAACGTACAACGCGAAATAAATTCATACACTAAAGCATACGCAAATGTGTAACAAAGATTCAATATACACAAATAAACAATATTATAAACACAAGAGCAAAAATTTTATATCCTATGTTATGCAAATACTTACATCCATATAAGCAAGTAAAATGAATTAAAGAGTCAATCTTAAAAGAAATGCCAAGTGGAATAACATAGATAAAATATAATAAGTTTTCGACTAAAACAAAATGAATATTGAAATATATCAAAATGTTAAAAGGAATACTATATGAAATAATATAAAAATAAATCTTAAAATAAGTATTTTACGAAAAGGAACTCAAAATAATGTATACATTAGTTTAAATAAACAATACATACAAAATAAAAAAAATTATAATAGTATATGTATGGCAATATATGTACAAAAATTGAAGTAAGTAAAGTCTATAAGGTAGTATTTTAAAAGAAATGGATTGTATATAAGATTTAAAACATATATACAAATATATATTTCAAAATAAGTTAAGATTACATACATGAAAGTATCAACACATAACTTTATATTTGGATGAAAAAAGAAAGTTTGAAAATATGAAGTTATAGGATGTACAAACTATATTAGATAAATATAAAAGAAATATTAATTATAAAACTTAAGTAGAAATTCATAATACATTTAAAATTATAATTAAATTAACTATGTATGGTATGTATAGATAATATTAGTTTAAAATAATAGTATTATATTTTAAATAATTCTAATGATAAATTTAAAACAGTATTAAAACTTAAATAAATAAAAAAAATGCTAGGTTTACAACTAAATATATACTAAAGACAACAAAATCAAAATAAAATTTAGAGAATGAATAAATTAAACCATGGATTAAATCAGATTCAAAACCAAAATCATAAGGAAAATCAGAAAATAAAATAAAAATAAAGAACCAAAATGGAATGTGCGTATTTCATAGGGGACCAAAACGGCATTAAACGCAAGAATAAATAAACCAAACCCAATCACAGAAAACGGCACCGTTCTAGCATGGTCAGTGCAGAAGGTCCATGGACCAAATCGCAAGAAAAAAGGATACCTGGGGCAAAATTAAAACAAATGACAAAAGGGGATAGGACCCAATTGTAAACGGCCTCAAACGCGGAAGGACTGAGGACGCAAATAACCCCTCCGGTCCAAAATCGCGCGGATCCTAGGCGGGTCGGGTTTAGCACGCGGGTATTGCCTTATACGGCGCCGTTTTGAGGCCACTGGAACTCGGCCTCAAACGACGCCATTTCTAGCTATATAAAACTGAAACAAACCCTAATCTAAGCAGACATCTTTTCATTTTGCAAAACGGAACTTAAAAAAACTAAAAAAATCCGAACGCTCCCCTCTTAGCGCCGCTCTGTACGGAGGGTATTTGCACGGTTTCTGCACCTAGCCCACGCTCCGATGACGACGGAGAGGGCCAGGATCTCGTCACCAGGTACGTTTTCACTCCTAAATCTCTTTCTTTTTCTTTTTCATCTTCTTTTTATTTAACAAATTCATAAAACAGAATAAAAATAAAATAAATAAAATAAAAAACGACGAGTAAATAGATCGAAAAAATCAACCTTTGTTGTTCTTCTTTCCGATATTCTAAGATGTATTTTTTGATACAATATGCCTGTAAAAAAAAGAAGACCCCCCCTTTTACAGATTCAGTTTAATGGCCTATATAGCCGAAATGAAGAAAAAAATAAAAATAAAAAGGAAAACTACAGAAAAATCTCCTATTCTTTTTGTATTTTTTCTTGCTGTTGTCTGCCTTTTTTGCGTTGTTGCTTTATTGTTTTGCAGGTATGGTACGAGGACGTGGCAAGGAGGCAGGGACGCGAGCGCATGGAGGCGTGGCACGTAGCGGTGGCGCCCTTGCGAAGGAGCGCATGCGGGAAAACGGCGCTGGAAGCTGTTGCGGCGCTCGTGCTAGGGCTGACAGCCTAGGTTTTTTTTTCTTTGGTGTTGGGCCACACGTATTCGGATTTGGGCTTAGTTAGTCGGGTCTGATGTATTTGGGTTTAGCTAGGCTTGTTTTTATTTTGGGTATTTAGTTTATTTTGTAACTGGGCCGCATATATGTAAAATGAACATTTAATTAATTTTTTGGTTTTTTATTTCTCTGTGATTTTGGGCCCGGGCAAATTGGCCTACTACAAAGGACATTAGATTAGAAATGATAGAAAATGACTAAAATATTTTATTTTTATAAAATTATTAAAAACATGTGAAATTTTAATTTTATTTAATAAAATTATATGTATAACAATATTTTTATAAATATTTTAATTAATTGTTTTATAATAATTTAAAATTATTTATTATTAAATGATAAATAATATTTAATTAGTTTTTAATGTTAATCAAATTTTTATAACAATGCTAAATATTATTTTAACAAATAAAAACATTATACATTTTTTAAAGAATAAAAACACTATATTTGAATCCATTAAAAGTTTGATATTAAATAATAATTTAAATTATATTTATGTTAAAAATAATATTATAATAATAGAGTTAAAAGGTGAAAGGGGTAAAATGGAAATTACCCATTCGGACCTGCGTTTGCTCCATTAGTGATCAATCCTTCAACAAATTTTTGAAACAACCATTTGCACGACAATTGAGGGGAAAATGGTTCTAAACACATCACAATGGCATTAAACGGTTAATCAAAGGGATACTAATTCTTTTGAGATTTACAATTGTTCCTGTTGTTTCCAAAATTTGAACCAGTATTATCTCTTTAAAAATACAATATATGTTACTAGGATTGTTTTATTACTTTTAATCCATGTAAAAAAAATAAACATAACTAAACTTTTAGCATGTGTGTGGAGAATTGAGGGAATAGTAAAAATAGGCATTGAGAGAGAGAGAGAGATGCAATGAATCAAAAGGGTATTGGCAATAGAATTTTCAACGTACTCCTCTTCAAGAATCAGGTTCTCACCCTGAACAGTGGGTGGCTCTATGGTTGCAGCCCTAAGCGGCCTACACCTTCCTCTTCTACCTTGGCTGTTCATAGTGATCTCTCAAAAATCTAGGATTTAAATGGTATCTATAAGTTCCAAACAAAGGGGTTCAAGCATTAGCTATTTCTTGAGCATTTACAGTCTAACAATCACAGTTTATCTACAATTTCAAGAGTGACATTGACTAAAGTAGGACCAGTATAAGAATCTTGGATTTAATTTCTTGCAGAAAAAATTAATTTCCAAAACTTGTGGCATGGGTTTTCCCAAAATACCCCTTTTTGATGCATGCATGCATGCATGCAGACTTATTAAAATGTCTACAGTCCGAGTTTTTATAAACCTGGTTCTGATACCACAGATATAACCTCCCTAACTCGACATAGATGTTAGACCCAAATTTAGGAGATTACATTGGCCACCGAAATGGCCTATAAGCGATTGGAGTTTATAAAATAGTTATTTTAAAACATTAGTTTATTTTGGTAGAAAATTTTAGTCTATTTTCAGAAAAAAGTTTACAGGCTTTTCAAAAACCGGTTTAACTTAACCTTTCTATATAATAATTTACAATTTATTTAATACTTAAAAATTTATAATCTAGCAACGGATAAATTTATACCTAATCTTAGTTTTAATAGAAGCTGAACTTCAAGCATAAATAATTAAATTCCCTAATTTTCATAACCTAATCAAAATTAAAGGTCATGCATGCTAAATAATCCCTAAAAAAAACTTAAGTCTCATGCCACAGCTTAAATAAAACATTACGGCTTTTGAATAACGGAAAATTTCAAATAATAAACCTAAAATTGTATAATAGACAAAACTGAGCGAGTCCCTCCGAATGCCATGTCCACGTCCTAACTTGGTAGGTTTTCTATAAAGATGGAGAACAATGGGGAGTAAGCTATGATGCTCAGTGTGAGTTCATTCACAATAGAATCAATGCAAACAGTCGGTAAGGCATGTTAAATAATAACGCATAGTATAATCACAATCAAATAGCAAATCAAAGAATCGGTTTCTCAAATTAATCATCAATAGTATCACAGAATTCACAATTTTAATTTCAGAATATTAATTTTTCAGTTCATCTCATTATCACAACATCTCAATGTTCACCATTATGCATATGCTTATGAATGCAATGCAATGCAATTTCAAATATCAGAAAAGGGTCCTACCCATCACTAACCTATATAAAAGCTTATTCATTGTTCATTAGGGGAGACGATTGATTTCATTAATAAAGTTTTCAACTTTGGGAGTTTATTTCTTCAAGGAGTCGTGGAAATTCATTAATGAAAACAATTGTCTCCCCTTATGAACAATGAATAAGCCTTTATATAGGCTAGCTAAGTACATCCAAATAAAACTCTAAAGTATACTGAAACTCTAATTAATCTGAATAAGAAGTAAGTTTAAACTAAACTTTCTTGTTCGACTAAGAAACACAAACTTCTAAACAACTTAAAATACTCAAACAATATCCAAAATTCGGAATAAATAATAAAATAATAAAATATAATAAATACAATATTAGGCTCATATATAATAAAAAGTAAGCACAAAAATTGAACCCAATATGATTTAAACTCGAATTAAAAGCCCGAAACTCGTAATTTTTTGTATTAATCTGTCCAGAAATCCTACTTGTATAGTCTTCATTAAATTGGTCTTAACTTGAGCTATTGAACTCAAAATCGAGTGATTCAAAGTGTGTTTCGAAGCTAAGAGATAGATCTTCGAACTCTATAAGACATCTCAACCTAGAAATTCCTGGATCTCATCCAAAAAGTTATTGCAAGCCTATTGATTTCCCAAACTTGCAAAATTGACAGCTTTAGTGAATGAAATTTAATTTAATAAATTTCATCTTATCTGTGCATGTATCAAGAACAAAAATGCTAAAATTGCTATGATTTTTTTTACTAATTTTAACTATTCAAGTAAAAAAATTGCATAATGCCATCATTTCCTTAGCTTCACTATATTTCATGTTCCTTTTTTTCTCTTTACTACTTGAGTTTTCTTTTTAAGAATGCAATATGATTTATTACTACATTCAACACTTATTAAGATATCTTTTATGTTTATTTTACGATTTATGGAGAGGCTTCGTTTGGATGGACGGTGCGTTTACCTCCGGTGAAGTTAAAAACAGTGGTGATAGTGAGATTAATTACTGTAGCGATGAGATTGGATATTATATCAGCGAGATTAGAAACAACTGTAGGGTGTGTGTTTGGATTCAAACGCAACTATAGTGGTAATGTGAGAATAGAAAATGACTATTAAGGACATTATATTAGAAATGATAGAAAATGACTAAAATATTTTATTTTTATAAAATTATTAAAAACATGTGAAATTTTAAATTTATTTAATAAAATAACATGTATCACAATATTTTTATAAATATTTTAATTATTTATTTTATAATCATTTAAAATTATTGATTATATTAAATGATAAATAATATTTAATTAGTGTTTAATGTTAATCAAATTTTTATAACAATGCTAAATATTATTTTAACAAATAAAAACATTATACATTTTTTAAAGAATAAAAAAACACTATATTTCAATCCATTAAAAAGTTGATATTAAATAATTATTTTAATTATTTTTATGTTAAAAATAATATTATAATAATAGAGTTAAAAGGTAAAATGGAAATTATGCCTTCAGACCGGCGTTTACTCCATTGGGGATCAAAGCTTTAACCAATTTTTGAAACAACCATTTGCATGACGAAAAATGGTACTAAATGGTTAATCAAAGATATCCTAATTCTTTTGAGATTTATAATGGTTTCTTTTAATAATAATATTATTAAAATTTAAACTAGTATCAAGTCTTTAAAAATATAATATATTTTACTAGGATTGTTTTATTACTTCTAATCGATGTAAAAAAATAAACATAACTAAACTTTCAGCTTCGGTGTGGGGAATCGAGGGAATAGTAAAAATAGGTATTGAGAGAGAGATGCAATGAATCAAAAGGGTATAATGAGGCTATTTTATCAAACTGGCTCAAAAAAATTTAATATTTGTAAAAATAACTCAAGTTTAAAAATAATCACCAAATTAACCTAAAATGAATAGTAAAAAAGGGTTTTGCCTTGTCAATGGCCGACACCACCTGGTATTTTAGACCTATGATTGTCTGATAATTGTGTCAAATTTTAAAAAATTGAATTTCTTGGCTCTGGCCTGTCAATGGCCGGCACCAGTGTATTTTTTTAAAATCATATCATATTGGTATACACAAAACAAAAAAAGGAAAAAAAAATTTTGATGTTGGCCTGTCAATGGCCGGCACCAACAAGAAAAAGAAATTTTTTTTTTTGGTCAGGCCAGTACCAAAGTTTTTTTTCTTTTTTGTGTTGGTGCCGACCATTGACAGGCCAGCACCAAATTTTTTTTCTTTTTTTTTTGTTTTGTGTATACCAATATGATATTATTTAAAAAAATACACTGGTGCCGCCCATTGACAGGCCAGAACCAAAAAATTTAATTTTTTAAAGTCTAACACAATCATCAAGCAATCATGGGTCTAAAATATCAAGTGGTGCCGGTCATTGACAGGTCAAAACCCTTTTTTACTGTTTATTTTAAGTTATTTTGATGATTATTTTTAAACTTGAGTCACTTTTGTAAATATCAAATTTTTTTAGGTTAGTTTAATAAAATAACTGTATAATGAGGTTGGAGAAACATAAATATATTTATTGAAAGGCAGGAAGAGAGTGACCCCTCCACCGTGATTTGTCTTCGCAAAACCCAAAAGGTGAGTTAAACCACACGTCGTTTATCCCCATTCTCCCGCTCCTGTGAACCAAACTCATCCACCTACTTCCATTACTTGCTTTTCTGGGCCCAATTATTACATTGTGAGTGGAACTAATTTGTTCTGCCTCCACTTCTGCCTCCACTAATCTATGCTTGCCACGTACCTTATATTTTCTTTTCTTTTTCCTAATAATATTTTAATTTTTATATGTAAATCACAATAAAATTAAGACAATTTATCTAGTACTACAACTGACCGACAAGTGTTCAAGTAGGATACATGACATTGTAGCGAGTACTGTAAATGTTACCCCACACATGTTCTTCTTTTGTTAAGTTCTGTCTTTTCTTATTCATTTTTTATTTCTACGTTTTGATATATTTCATTGTGTCCTAATTTTTTCTTTTAAGTTGTTTTGGTGTTTATTTTAATTTTTATATAAATTATTATAATTCGATTTTAATGAAATATTATTATATCCCTTCAGCTTCGGACGCAAGGTAGCACAACAAGTTACTCATAACACATTTTTCTGCTTATTATTTATTAGTCAATCAGCAAAAGATTGATAGCTCAAAAAATTAAGATTCCAACCACCTCCTGCTTCCTATGAAAAGTTTTCACTTCACTCCTGCTTTTCTTCTCACGTGGATTTAATCACTTTACACCGTAATTTAAAATGAATGACAGAATGTGTCTCATCACAAATGTCTCCATATGTCCTGCAATGATGGCATGATAGCAGGATTACCACATCAATGCCACCAAACACTAAACCTCTCCTCTATAAATACCCCAGCACAATGAAAAACTAATCGATCCTCAAGCATTCAAGTTTCCTTTATTGTCATCACTCCTCAGCACAATTCCTTGTAATCCCAATCTCCTTTGTACACTTAACTCCTTCGGCTCTTCACCCATATTGAGTCAACCGGTACTCCTTCCTTTGTGTCTCTTCTCTTGTTGATCTTACTCGTCAATAATTATACATGTAATGTATATAAAAAATATTTAAATTTCTTGTTAGAGTTATTTAATTTATTGACAAGTTGCTTTATTATCTTATTTTAGTTAACAAAATATTATTTTTATCTTAACTCATAATTTCAAAGAGTTGGAGCTACATGTCCTCCCAAAACTAGATTTAATATCTATATTTGAATGGTTTGAAAACTTTTTTATTTTTAAATAATGTATTTAAAAAATTGACCCACCATTGATTTTGATTGATTCAATAAGAATATTTACTTTGTAAATGTTAAGTGTTAATTCTAAGTAAATTATAAAAAGTTAATGGGGAATTATTGTTTAATAAAATTTAATTTAATGAAAAAATAAGAAAAGTAGAAAGGGCCAAAGAGACAGATGAATTTGTATTAGATTGAGCGATTTCTATTGGGTTGAGTGTATAGCCAACAGATGGAGGAGTTCAAAGATAACATTTCAATTTATATATAAAAGTTGAATGCATAATTTGGCCCCATATGAATCGTAAATTATCAGTTTGATAGCTATACTTTTATTCTCTTCATTATCTTACCATCACATAAATTTTCTTTTTAAAGAAAAAACCAGATATTAGCAATAAGCATCCAAATGAATCATAAAATCTCTAAATTAAAAGCCACAAAAAGAAGAAGATAAAATCACTACCAAATTATAATAGAATGAAAAATTTTAAAAGAATCATAAAATCCACAAAAAAAATAAAAGCTATAAGAAATTTCTAAAAATCTCAAAATATATTTATGCAAAAAAAAATCTAAACAATTTTAGAAAACCAAAAATTACAAAAAAAATTAAAAAATTCAGATTTTTTTTCAAAATAATAAAAATACTGAAATTATAATTATAAGTAAACTCTTTTTTTTAAGTAATGAAATTTAAAAAATTCAAAATAGTAACTAAATTTCCAAAAAAACAAAAGTTGTAAAAAATTGAGAATTTCTTTCTAACAATTTTTTCAAAATTATGAGAAAAAAAGCAAAAAAATAAAAATAAATACAAATATAAAAAGTTCTTAAAATTTTAGAATTATTCTAAAATTTCAGATTTTTAAAATTATTTTAATCTTAAATAATGATTCAAAGAGTTGAGCCATATGTTTACTCACAAGTCATTTAAGATTTTTTTTTCTTATTTATAAAAGTTTAATTGGCAAATTGGTACTTAAACTATACATCTTTTCTATATGGGTACCTATACTACTTTTTTTTTTACGTTGGTACTTTTCTTAATATCATAGAGAAATATTGGCCTTGATTGACATTGATCAGTCAATATTTAAGTTAGATTTTTTTTTATTTTTTTAGTATAAATATATTTTGAGTTATTTATATTTTATATTATATAAATTTATATTATATAATTAAAAAATTACTAATTTATAAAATTTTTAAACTTTTGTTTTGAATTTTATAAAATTTTAAACTTTTTATTCTATTTTTTATAATATATATTAAATTATTTATACTTAAAATTTATATAATTAATATAATATAAAATAAATTTTAAAAAATAAAGATGCATTTTAGATTTTTATATATATTTTTTATTTTTTAATTTTATAAAAAAATTGAATTATTTTTATATGAATAAAGGGTATGTAACCTCCCCAATCTGACCTAAACGTTAGGCTCGAATTAAGGAGATTATACCGGTCACTGAAATGACCTAGTAAGCCATCGAAGTTTATAAAACAATCATTTTAAAAAAAATTTTATCTTAGAAGAAAACTTAGCATGTTTTCAGAAAAACTGATGAGCTAACAAAACCGATGAAGTTTAACATTTTCCTTCTAACGATGATTACTTTATTACTCAAAATTTATTTATAATCTAGCAGCGGAAATGTGATTTTCAACTTACTTTTACTTAAGAAAAAATACAATTATTTTATGCATAATTAAATCTAAATCCGTGTTTCAGTATTCTAAATTCAAATTAAATATCATGTATGCTAATAAACTCTATACTTGAGTCCTATGCCACAATTTAAATAAAGCAATACCGTTCCAAAATAACGTGAATTATAAAATATGCCTAAAATACTTTTGTATATAGAAAAAATGATTCCAAGCCCTCTGAATGCTGCACCCGTGTCCTAACTTAGTGGGTTATTTGTAAAGATGAAAAATAAGAGGGGTGAGCTTAAGAAGCTCAGTGTGCGTCCAATTATAAGAAATATAGACCTATAAGTATAGCATGCAAGATAACAATATTTAGAATAAACACATTCATATAGTAATTCACAATTTCACAGTATGAGTTTATCAAAATAGCATATCACTGTAATATTTCAGGATTCGTAGTTTCATATGCATATGTTGCAATGCAATTCTAATTTATCAAAAAAAAGTCGTACTGCATCGCTACACGCCATACTATGAGTTCCCTAGAACTCATCCAACTTTATAACTCCAGATTGTGGATAAACCATCGCTAATTTGTAGATAAATTGCCACTTGTTGTGGGTACACAACATAATTACAGAGAAAAACTACCACTGGGTTTGTAAAATTTGTAGGTAAACCACTAGTATTTTTAGATAAAAATATTTGCAGATAAATTGTCACTTGGTTCGTGATCAAATAATATATTTGCAGATAAACTGCCACTTATTTTGGATGCACAACATATTTGCAGATAAGAACTACCATTTGGTTCATGAATGAACCACACTGTTTGCAGATTAATAAACTGCCAAAACTCCCTCCATACAGTCGTCCCACCTCATGCAATGTAATATGACATGCTTGTTATAGTATCATGTAAAAAAAAAATAGACATGCTTAACATGTATTCAGTTCAACAGTAGCATTAGTCATGCTTAACATGTCTCCAATAGGGTGGTAACAATATTAACACTAACAGTTTATCTATTTCACAATGACAGAAGTATATAATATTCACTTCTCATACAATATAGTCATAACACTTTAGTCACTAAATCATAAATTCTAGAATAACACAATATCAATGACTTAATTGATCAAATAAAAATTTTAAAAATAATTCAGGATAGATACGAGGACTAAACTAAATATATTATAAAATTTTTGGGAAAAATTGTAAATAAAGGTCATACGGCCGTGTGGTGGACCGTGTAAGAGGCCAAGGGCTGTGTGGAAGTGGGTACATGACTATGTGGCTGGGCCGTGTAACAGACTGTGACTATGTGGCAAATGCAAAAATTAACCTACAGGGGAGACACAGCTGTGTATAAAAGGGTCATGGCCATGTGGTTCATGAACTAGGCTAAGGTTTTAGAGGTATATAGTCGTGTCGTCCACCCGTGTGGGAAACCGTGTGGCCTTAATCCTACATACGATTACCACTGTTTTGCTTAGAAAAAGATACACACCTTTCACCGGGAGTCCAATTGACATTCTTTATGCTCGATTATGGTCCGACGCACTTAAATTCGACCTTTTAACAATAAATTCACATAAATTAACAATGGTATCAAGATTTAAAAAAGATTAATAAAAGATTTTGGCAAGAACCATAAGAGGTCATTGAATCGATCGTAAGATTAGCGTTGGATAAAAATTCTAGAAAAATTTGAGATTAATCATCAGGATTGAGATGTACTTTTGATTCTTGGAAAATATTAAGAATGTTATTTGATGATACCACTACGAAATCAAGAAAGAAGGTTGATTCGATATGAGGAAGAAAATATTCAATAGCAAAAAGATGAAAAATATGATGTAAATAAGAGGAAAGAAAAAAGAGAGGGAAGAAATAGGGAGAGGAAAGAAAATTCTAATTAGAATTGAAGAGAAAACAAAATCCAAGTTCAATTGGGAAAAGTTGGACAATATACCTAAAATTGGTCAATTGAAAAAAATGGAAAGGAAGAGTGTGGCTTGAACCTAGATCACTTAGGGGGAAGCAAACTTTTAACTATTAGGTCTAAGGCTTATTTCCCGTTTAGCTTTTTTTACTCCTAACAATATTTATTTTAGTGCGATTTTGTTCCTAGGTTGCTAAAAATAAAAGGAAAAAGAATAGGAGAGGGGTAGCTCGAACCTAGGAACTCTAGGGAGAGAACTTAACTACTTAACCACCAAGCTTAATTCATTTCAAGGTAAATTATTTCAATTAACCCCTATATTTTGGGCCTAACAACTTTCCCCTCAAAGAAATTTCGTCCTCAGTGCTATGGTTCCACCATAGAAACTTAACAAGTGAGATTCGTTTCCTTCTCAAAACTTTTACCTCGCGATCTAAAATTTGTATGGGTTCATCCTCAAAGGACAAATCCGGTTTGACTTAAATCTCTTTGATTAAAACAAAATAGGAAGGGTCAGATTGGTATCGTCTTAACATGGAGACGTGGAATACATCATGAATTTGGTCCAGTTCTAGAGGTAATTCTAATTTGTATGCCATTGGACAGACTCTCTTCAGGATTTTGTAGAGTTCAATGAACTTAGGACTTAACTTGCCATTTCATTCAAACCTCAACACTTTCCGCCATAAGGACACTTCCAAGAAGACTTGATCTCCAATACTGTAATCAATGTCTTTTCTCTTTAAGTCTGCATACGACTTCTGCCAATCTGAAGTCGCTTTTAGTTTATCCTAGATCAATTTAATTTTCCCTTCAGACTCCTATACCACTTCTAGACCAAAAATTTTCTTTTTACCCAGTTCAGTCCAACACAATGGTATTTAGCACTTACGACCATACAAGGCTTCGTAGGCTGCTATTTCTATACTCGATTGGAAGCTATTGTTATAGGAAATTTTTTCTAAAGGTAAATGTTCCTTCCAACTACCTTAGAATTCGATAATGTAGCCTATTAGCATATATTTCAATATTTGAATGACTTATATTGTCCGTCAGTTTACGGATAGAAAATAGTAATAAAATCCAAACGAGTACCCAATGCCTCTTGAAGCTTTTTTCTAGAATCGAGATGTAAAATAGGGATATTAATTTGAAATAATTTATACAGGTACCCTATGCAACCTTACAATCTTCGAAATATATAACATAGCCAGCTTTTGCAAAGAATAATCCGTGCAAACTAGTAATAAATAAGCTGACTTAGTTAATCAGTCAACTATCACCCTAATTGAATCTTTCTTAGTGGGTGTTAAGGGTAACCCACTAACAAAGTCCTTTGTTATTCACTCTCACTTCTACTGTGATATTTTAATTTGTTGCAAAAGGCCCAAAGAGAACTAGTGTTTAGCTTTCACTTGCTAACACATTAGGCACTTAGCTACCCCATTTGTCACGTCTAGTTTCAGTCCAGGCCATCGATACAGTTCCCTTAAAACTCGGAACATATTATTTCCTTTGGGATGCATGACATAAGGGATAGCATGCACTTCCTGAAGTATGGTGCGTTTTAGATCGTTATCATTTGACACACAATACCTCCCTCAAAAGCATGAAATACCATCGTTATTGAACCCAAAATCCTCAGTTTTGTCATCCTCCACTTGCTTAATTCTTGGCAACAAGGACACATCTAAGGGTTTTTTAAGCTTTGATCTCATTAGCTAAAGTGAGTTTCACTTGTAGTTCGGCTAGTAAGCCTCCACCACCCACCAGACTTAACCTAGCAAACATTACTCTTAGACCTGTCATCTATTTTCTACTTAGAGCATCTGCCACTACATTAAATTTTTCGAGGTGGTATTCAATTACATAGTCATAGTCTTTTAATAGTTCTATTCACCTCCGCTGCCTTAGGTTCAACTATTTGTGGGTGAGAAAATACTTGAGAATCTTGTGATCAGTATAAATATAGCACTTCTCACCATAAAAGTAGTGTATCCAGATTTTTATTGCGAATACCACTAATGCCAACTCCAAGTCATGTGTTAGATAGTTGCATTCATGCTATTTCAACTGCCTCTACGAGTAAACAACTACTTTTTCGCCTTGCATACACGTATCCAATGTTAGTGTAAGATGCATTATTGTACACCACAAACTCTTTTCCCGACTTAGGTTGAATCAATATAGCGATTGAGTTAACATAACCTTTAGCTTTTCAAAGTTAGCTTGTTGATATTTCGTCCATTTAAATAGAACATTCTTCTTCAATAGCTTTGTTAATTGAACAGCAATTAGGGAGAGCCCTTCAACAAATCTACTATAGTACCCGGCTAAACCAAGAAAACTTTGAATTTATCGAGTCCTAAACGTGGTTTTGGCCACATCCATCTCTTTTACCTTTAGTTGGTAGTACCCAGACCTTAAATCTATCTTAGAAAACACTGTTACACCTTAGAATTGATTGAATAAGTCATCAATCCTAGGTAGGGGATATCTGTTTTTAACGATCAGTTTATTCAACTGTCTATAATCAATGCACAACCTTAGGAGCCATCTTTCTCTTTGACAAATAGGACCAGAACTCCCCATGGAGAAACTCTAGGTCTAATAAACTCGCGATCTAAAATCTCCTAAAATTGGATTTTTAATTCTTGAAGCTCTTTAGGTGCCATGCGGTAGGGAGTAATAGGCACCGGAGTGGTTCATAGCGATAGTTTAGTTCTGAATTCTACCTCATGATCTAGAGGTAACCCTGGTAGCTTTTCGGGAAATATGTTTGGGAATTCCCTAACTGTTCAGATACTATATATGATAGAGTTATTTGCGTTTCCATCCATTACATATGCTAGGTAAGTCTCACACCCTATCTAAACTAACTTCTTGGTGACCATAGCGCAGGTTACATTGGATAAATAGTTCTGTCGCTCCCCAACCATAACGATCTACTACCTTCTGTCATTTTCAAAGTTACCATTTTAGAGGCACAATCTAAGCTAAGTTAATGTTCCACTAACCAGTCGATACCTAGAATTAAATTGAACTATCCAAAAGGTAATTCTATAAGATCCGCTGGAAACACTACCCCTTGAACCTCCAATAAACATCTCCTATAGATCTTATTTACAATGATTGATTGTCGTAAATGGCTTACTACAATAATATCAATAGTGGTTTCCTCTACCCCAACACTCAATTTTTCAGACATATTACAAGCAATATATGAATGGATGGATCTTATGTCTCTTAGGGCAAAGTATGAAACCGAAAGAATGATAAAAATACATGTAATGGCATCAAACGTATGTCTATCCTTATGACCTCTAACAATGTAAACGAGGGCAAGCTGTCTAGCATCAGTTCAGTTTGCTCTAGTTGCTATAGTATTTGCAGTTCTATTTTGACCTCGGGCCCTAGGAGGCAACTAACCCGATCTCTAGTTTTGGGCCTGATTTTTGAATCGAAACTTGCGTCTGTTGGAACCGACAAGGACAATCCTTTACTACATGCTCTACCAACCCACATCTCAAACACACCCCCAATTTCTTCCAGCACTCACCCGTGTGGTATTTTCCATAATATGTACAATTAGGAATATTACCCCTAGAATTAGTTGCAAAAATACCTTGTTGCGGTCTACCCTCTTTAGCTCGCTTAATAGGACGGGAATTTAAACTAGTGGAACCAGAATCTCTCTTAACTAGGACATTATTTTTCTCCCATTTTTTGAGTTCCACTTATTTAATCTCTTTTACAATTTTGGTTTTCTCCACTATGGCCTCAAACACTCGTTATTGGTGTGGAGCAACTTGTATCTTAGGGTCGAAACGCAGTCTATTTTTGAACCTCATGCATTTGTCCTATGCTGTTGCAACCATTCCTTAGGCGTAGCGGCTAAGCCTAAAAAATGCAGCCTTATATTCTGACACCACTTATCTCCTTACTTTAACTCAATAAACTCAAGTCTGCAGGCCTCCACATACCCAGTGCCAACATATTTCTTTTGAAAAGCTTCCTAAAAATATTCCTAGATCAGACGTTTAACTTATGCGCCCTCATCACAGGCTGACACTAGTGATAAGCCTCATCCCTTAAAGAGGACACAATGCCCTTTATTTTTTGTTTTGGAGTGCAATCTAAATCCTCCATGATTCTCTCCATCGACTCTATCCAGTATTCGACCATGATAGGGGTCGTTCCAGAAATACCTCTGAGTATTTCAGACCCATTTGATTGGAGCCTCTCTAGATCAGATCCACGACTCCCCGATCTAGTTTGGGCTCTAGCAACCCTTTGCAGAACCTTTAGCATCACCGTAGCACTGAATCATCTTTGTTCTCGTAACCTTCGCCACCATTGGCGGTAGAGTTCTCTACATACTTTCCTCAGAGAATGAATTTTCTCTCTGAATAGTAGACGGTTCAACAGGTGCAGCCAATACGCAACCTACCCCTACCACATCTACCTTTGGTGTTCATAATGATCTTTACAGAAATTTAGAGTCTAAAGTAGATATACAATTGTCACATAAAAGTTCAAGTATTAACTATTTTTTGAGTATTTACAGTCTAAAGATTACATTTTATCTAAAGTTTCAAGAGTAATAGTAACTAAAGTAGGACCGACATTGGAGTCTCGGATTTACTTTCCTATAGAAAATCAATTTTTCAAAAACTTGTGGCTTGGTTTTTCCAATAATACCCCTTTTTAATGTATACATGCAGTCTCATTCAATTTTCCATAGTCTGAGTTTTGTAAACCTGGCTTTGATACTACCAAGTGTAACCTCTCAAGCCCGACCTAGAAGTGAGGCCCGAATTTGGGAGATTACATCAGCCATCGAAATGACCTAGTAAGCTATTGGAGTTTATAAAATAGTCATTTTAAAAAAAATTATCTTAGAAGAAAACTTAGCCTATTTTTAGAAAAACTCACGAGCTAACAAAACCAATTAAGTTTAATGTTTTCCTTGTAACGGTGATTACTTCTGCAAACCTACTTAATTTCTAATTTAGTTATTACTCAAAATTTATTTATAATCTAGCAGCGGAAATGTGATTTTCAACTTAGTTTTAAGTAAGAAAAAACAAAATTATTTTATGCGTAATTAAATCTAAATCCTTGTCTCAATATACTAAATTCAAATTAAATATCATGTATACTGATAAACCTTATACTTAAGCCCCATGCCACAATTTAAATAAAGCAATACTGTTCCAAAAAAACATGAATTATAAAAATATGCCTAAAATACTTTTGTATATAGAAAAAAAAGATTCCGAGCGCTTCAAATGCTGCACCCGTGTCTTAACCTAGTGAGTTATCTATAAAGATGAAAAATAAAGGGGGTGAGCTTAAGATGCTGAATGTGCATCCAATCATAAGAAAATCAGTATGGAATAACAACTATAACATGCAAGATAACAATATTTAGAATAAACACATTCGTATAGCAATTCACAATTTCATAGTATGGGTTTATCAGAATAGCACATCACTGTAATATTTCAGAATTCGTGGTTTCATATGCACATGCTTATAAATGGCAATGTAATTTCAGTTTATCAAAAAAAAGGTCTCATCGCATCGCTACACACCACACTATGAGTTTCCTAGAACTCATCTAACTTTATAACTCCGGGTTGTGGATAAACCACCACTAATTTGCAGATAAAATGCCACTTATTATAGATATACAACATAATTGCAGATAAAAGCTGCCACTGGGTTTGTAAACATTGTGGGTAAACCACTAGTACTTTTAGATAAAAAAATATTTACAGATAAACTGTCACTTGGTTCGTGATCGAACCATATATTTGTAGATAAATTGCCACTTAGTTCATGAATGAACTACACTGTTAGTAGATTATTAAACTGCGAGTACTTCCTTCGTACAATCGTCCCACCCCATGCAATGTAGTATGATATGCTTGTTACAGTATCATGTAAAAAAATAGACATGCTTAACATGTATTCAGTTCAACAGTAGCATTAATTATGCTTAACATCTATCCAATAGGGTGGTAACAAGATTAACACTAACAATTTATCTGTTTCACAATGATAGAAGCCTGTAATATTAACTTCTCATACAATATAGTCATAACACTTTAGTCACTAAATCATAAATTCCAGAATAACACAATATCAAGGACTTAATTGATCAAATAAAAACTATAAAAAAGAATTCAGGGCAGATATAGAGACCAACTGAACATATTATAAATTTTTTGGGTAAAATTGTAAACAGAGGTCACAGATTGTGTGGTCGACCGTTTGAGAGGTTAAGGGCCATGTGGAAGGGGGTACACGATTGTGTGGTTAGGCCATGTAACAGACTGTGGTCGTGTAACAAATGTAAAAATTAACTTACAGGGGAGATATGACCGTGTGGCAGGCCATGACCGTGTGATAGGTTGTGGCCGTGTGGTTCATGAACTAGCCTAGGGTTTTAAAGGTACATGGTCGTGTGGTTTACACGCCCGTGTAGAAGACTATGTGACCCTAATTCTACATACAATCACCACCAATTCGCTTGGGAAAAGACATACACCTTTCACTAGGAATCTAATTGAAGTTCCTTATGCTCGATTTTGGTCCGACGCAGCTAAATTCGATCCTTCAATGACAAATTCACGTGAATTACTATTGGCATCAAGATTTACGAAAGATTTTGGCAAGAATCGTGAGAGATCATTTAATCAGTCACAAGATAAGCGTTGGATAAAATTCTACAAAAATTCGAGATTAATCATTGGGATTAAGATGTACTTACTAATTCTTGGAAAATATTAATGATGTTATTTGATGATACTGCTAAGAAATTAAGAAATGAGGTTGATTCGATACGAGGAAGAAAATATTCAATCGCAAAAAGATGAAAAATATAATGTAAATGAGAGGGAAGAAAAGAAATAGGGGAAAAATAGTGAGAGGAAAGAAAATTCTAATTGGAATTGAAGAGAAAACAAAATCTAAGTTCAATTGGGAAAAGTTAAACTAAATACCTAAGGTTTGGGAACCTTAGGGGGTGGCTAGGGCAATATACCCAAAATTGGCCATATTGAAAAAAGATGGAAGGGGAAGAATATGGATCGAATCTAGATCATTTAGGGGGAAGCAAGCTCTTAACCGTTAGGGTTAAGGCCTATTTCTTGTTTAATTATTTTACTCCTAACAATATATTATTTTAATGTAGTTTCTATCCTAAGTTGCTGAAAATAAAAGTAAAAGAAATGGGTGAGGGGTAGATCAAACCTAAGACCTCTAGGGAAGGCACTTAACTATTTAACAATCAAGCATGCTCCATTTCTTGGTTAATTATTTCAATTATACCTCTATATTTTGGGGTATGACATGATAATTATTCTATCCACTATGAGTAGAGTAAAAATACTCTACAAGTGAATCTAAGATGATACCAAGTATATTTTTTTAATTATTTAAATTTTATTTTGTTATACCCTTATAACAAATGATATCAACCCAAAACCGCTTATAGAGTTTTTTTTACTCCACTAGCAATGTATATTATACATAAATAAATACATAATAATACTTATGCATCTTTTTGTGCCTTGTGGCAAATTTTAATTGATTGTTTTTTAACAGACCTAATAATAGGAGTTATTTAAATAATGAAAATATAATTTAGGTATAATTTTTAATAAAAAAATTCAAGTAATAAGATAAGAAAAATAATATAATTTAAATATCAATTTTTATTTAAAGCTATTTTTAAATAATAGGTTTAATTGATTGATTAGCACATTTACTTGCTAATCGATTTTAGTATATGTAATTGATTCATTAAAAATTAATTTTCTTTTTTACTTTTAATGATTCATATTACTCATTGAATCAATTTAAAATCTTCATTTGATTCTAAAACTTAATAAAAACTGATCTTTTAAATTAATAAATAATATTTAATAAAACTTAAATTATTTTTCATTAAATAAAGAATTAAAAATTAAATTAAAAACCTAAAAACTCCTTTTCTTTTTTTTTCTTTCTCTAAGTTGTTTACTTCTTATCTTTTGTTTTGTCCAGTAGTAGAACTAGCATCTGGGCTGGCTATCCCCCATCTTTTTCTCGCTCCCATCAACCCTTTCTTTCTTTCTGTTTCTCATTCATCCCATGTGTCTTTTCTCTTTTCAGTTTGAAAATCTATTTTGTGGGTGTTTTTGTTGCCTTCACAAGTTGTGATGGATAGATGATAGTGCTTGCCACTCACTAAAACTCCACCGCCCACCAATAAATTTTCTTGGAAAGTGGGTGGCTCTTCGTCAGCTTCTTAATATATTTCTGTTTTGAGAGTATTTTATAATAATAAATGATTTCACGAGTCGATTTGGACACGTGTTGTCTTAAGTTTTATATTTTTTGTTTATTTTTTCATTATTTAATAACTTTTTAGTTTTAGAAGTTTTTGTCTGCTCTTGTAGCACGTTTTTTTAGTCTTGTTTATGCATGTAACTTTAGTTAATTTTACAAATGATTTTAAGGATAGTTTTGTTATCATTCTCTCTAGTTTGGTGAATGCTCAATTCTTTTATCGATTTTTGCTCGTTGCTTTTGGACCATCCAGAGTTGATTTTCTTATCGTATTAAGTACTTGCAATCACTCCAGATATGTCGTGCTTGAGTTGTGACAAAGTCAATTGTCAACGTGTTATTGATGCTAAGGCTAAAGCATTTGTTGTGTTGATAGAGCTTGTCTTTCACCATCTGCGATGAGTGGTTATTGTTTTTTTCTTAAATTGTATGATTCCATTAATTAAATAAATTAATAAATTTACTGGGAAATAATGCTGGGAAATAGTAAAAAGTTAAAACAATTAAATTGGGATATCGTGGCGCGTTTGGATGAAAGGCCCGGGAGTGGGGGCAGACCATTCCTATTAGATTGAGACATTGAAGTGTAGGCAACAACTACAGGCGATCAAACAGAAGAACAATTCAAATTTTCTTTTAAATAATTAATATCTAATTTGGCTCTTCTATAATAGGTAAATTACTATTTAGGTATTTAGAGAATTCATTTATCAATTTCATATCTCTGCTTTCATTTCATCTATTAAATTAGTACCTCATAAATTTTCCCTTTAAAAATTAGCGTGATAATAAGCATCCAATAAATACTTGCCACATGCTTAAAAAGCTATTTTGAAACCAAAATTGTCAATATCACCTCATAATAATAATGAATTATAAAAATTCCCAAAAAAAAAGTGTATGTCTTGGAAGGGTTAACCTGCATCGTTAAAATATGACGACTATTAATATAGTTACACAGGATAGTCTCATATTTTAATACGTGGTAAAAATAAAAATATTTAAATTTTATAAAAAGTCATATATATATTTTTTTATTTTTTTATGATGTGACCAAATTTAAAGCTACTTCGTACAATCATATTATAGTTTCAAATTTAGACATTAATTAAATCCAAAACAAAAATCCAAGTAGCAAGTAATGGAGGTGCTCATGGGTCACATCGGACCTAAGCATAATATTAACATACTTTATGCTTGTCCAAGCTCGGCTCGACTCAAAATATGAATATAAAATTTTACCCAAACTCGCCATATTTGCAAAAGACTAACCCAAGCTCATTTTAGGCCCACTCATATTATTTTTAATTTTTTTTAAATATTTATATTATATTATTTTAATATTTAATAATTTTATATATTATTTTATTTATTTAATTTTTTAATACAGTGATCTTAACATTATTTTAATGTTTACATTAGAGTAGTATTATATATTTAGTATAAGTTTTTTTAATGTGTTATAAATTACTTAATATAAAATATTATAAACTTAAAAACAAATTGGGTCAGACTCGGGATTTGAATGTTCAAGCTCGAGATTGACCCATATTTTAAACAGGCCTAATTTTCTTGTCTAAGTTCATCATTTTTTGAGTGTAATATTTTTGCCCAAATTCTCCCAAATTTCGGGGAACCTTTGGGCTTGGACAAATAGCTCGTTCCATGGACAGTTCTAGCAAGTAAGTATTAGTTGTCAAGTTTAAGTACTTTCGTATATATTAATCATCTTTGTAATTTTTTATGAAAGGAAAGCTCAGGCCATGTTTTTTCTTTTTCTTTTTTCTTTTTAAGGAAAAGTTTTCATGATCCATACTCGTACCGGAATATGTGTCTATATTATTATGAAAGCTTTTGAAACATGATAAATATGCTTGTAAATTGTTTGCCTGCATCTTAGAAGCTGTTATTTTGAAGGAAACACCACCTTCTCAATGCTTACAGAGTTCCATGGAGTTGTTGAAGAAAAGGGAAATTGAGTTGGGAGGTTAACATCGGAGTTAAAAGAACTCCAATCTTGTATTTTGTCTTTACTATGTCCTTTCTACATATGGGGTTACGCGGAAGCTGCAAAAGATTGTAAGCAAGTTCTTTGAGCCTTTCCAAACCTCAGGGATATATCAATCCAAAGCTTTCCAAACAGGTGGGAAATTGAACAAACTTTGAGATGAAAATATCAAGTGTTTGATCCTTTTGAAGCACCAATTTTGAACGTGCCCTTGTTTTCGTTGCTGGGATTTTACTATTTGCTTCCCACTTCCAATATTTTTCCTTTAGGAAATGAATCCAACAACTTATATCATTATGTTCTTCTGATTGTTATATCAATAATATTAATTAGAAGTTTTTATGGGCTGGGTAGAGTTTAAGTATGATATTAATACATTTTATTTTTGTATGAGCTTAGCCTAACTCAATACATGAGTCTATCCATATTTATAAATAATTAACTCAAATTCATTTTAAACTCGTTCATATTAATTTTAATATATTATTCTCAATTGAGTATTATTAATTTTATATATTTTTATTTATTAAAATTATATATATATTCATCTAAACATTTTTTAATATTTCTATTGTAATAATGTATAGATTTAAATTTTTATGGATTATAAATTATATAATATAAAAAATAATACAATAGTTTTTACAAATTTAAAAAAAGAGTCGGACTAGGCTCGAATCTCAAATGTTCAAGTACTAGTCCAGTCCATATTTTAAACTTAATCTTTTCATCTAAACTTATTTTTCGAAGCTAATTTTTTATCTAAATTCTCCTAAATTTCAAGAAAGCTTTAAATTTATACAGATACTCTAACCGAGATAAGGCTAAATCAAAATAGAAGTATTGAAATAGTTAATAGTAAAGAAAAACAAAACTTGGCTATTGATTTTTTTTTGTTTATTTTATTTTGATGATTTGCATATAAATTTATGGCTTTGATCAAAAGGTTGGAAATATTTTCATTCTCATTGTTTTTTATTATTAAAGTTTTTATCCTAGTTGTTACCATAAATATAAGTACAACCAAAATTTTAAATATAATTAGAATTAGAATATTTTTTTTATATTGTTGGTGAAATATTTAGACTCTACAAGTAAGGTTCATAAAATGATATACCTTTTTTTAAGGATGTATTAAAAAGAAAAACATGTAATAGTTATTAAACCCTTGTGAAATTAAAAAAAAAATTGGTGAAATGAAATTAAAAATTTTCATCAACAATATATTAAATATTGACCCAAACAATAAATTATAAATGTATATGTTATGAGTTAACACCAGTTATAACTGTCGGATGCAACACCAGTTGTAACTTAAAGAACATCTAGCAGACAATTATAAATTGCCTTATTTAGTTGGCATGTTTTGACCAAAGCTGTTCAAACTTTTAATTGTTTATCTTTGAGGACATTTAGCAACCCATTATTGAAGACATAACATGCAAGAATTAAGCCAAGTAAAGATTGTATCCAAAATTTCAACTTGATCAAAGCTCCTATAAATAAAAAAAATTGATTTTCAAAATATTTGATGTCGAGAAAAACTTTTCCAATATACTCTTTATTGAAGATTTATTTAGTGGCTACTTTTGTAGAATTAGATTTGCCTAAGTAAATTGGATTGTTTATTAATTTGCAACTAAACTTTTAAGGGGAAAAGACTTAGTGGGAGAGTAATCTATATTGAAATATAAGAGTAATCGAGTGTGGCTGTAACTTGATGAGTTAAATAATATCTTGATTTATAACGGATTACTTTATTTGGTTGCATTTTAATGAATTTACAACATGTTAATTGAAGATATTATGTTAGTTTTATATTTATTAGGCGTATTTTTTTAACACTAGAATCTAAGGCACCTACTTGAAAATAATAAAAAAATATATTAAAAAATTGTCACACCTCCATGAGGGTTAAAATAATGTATATACACTAACTAGTATTGAATGTAATGGTAATGCACATTATTGAGAGATAGTTACAAACCTCTGAATATGAATTATAAAACAGATATGAAGAATACCAAAAAAATTACGGAATAACTTACATTAGGATTATCCTAAAAATTAAGGTTTTTAGGCAGTAATAAAATTTTACCACATCATCAAATTTTAAAAACATGAAATTATTATTATACACTCATCAATAGAGAAATTATTTTATCGACCCTTACTACCATATTATTTTTAAAAATTGGTTGCACAAAAATAAAAAAAATTAAATTATGGGAAAAAGAAAAAAATGATTAAAATTTGTAAAAGAAGAAATTATGTTTGTTTATAATTTAAAAAGTTAATTAATTAAATTAAACTTAAATTAAGTTGGAGAAGATATTAGATATAGATGAGCGTAAAATAATACTTTGTTATCTTTAAAATTTAATGACGTCACACTATTTTATTGTTGCCTAAAAACTATACTTTTTAAGATATCCTAATATAATTTATTCCTAAAAAATTATACATAAATTTTATATTTTGACTCTTTTTGAGTGGAAGTTATGTTTTTATAATTGGTGGATAATTATTTTTAAATATAATTTTTATTATAAAGATATGATAGTTTTTTAAAACTCAAATTTCATTTTAAATATTATATAATATTATTAAAAGATATAAATAGTCATTGATTATTTGACTCTTCATAAAAAAATAATTTTACTTAATTAAATTAATATTTGAATTAAACCATAATACTAATCCAAAATTTTTATATAAATATCATTTGCCTTTTCAACCTTCTAAGGGCTCATCATAAGATGAGAAATTGGCTTTTGACTAAGAAATGAATGGAAGTTTTCATTAAAAAGAAAAAGAAATGAATATAAAAATCAGTATAGGTATTGTGCTCCCAGGATTCTGGTTTGCTAGTAGTCCTTTTTTATCCATTAACTCCAAAATTCTAGTGATATGTTCTTGATTTTCCACAAAGTTAGCATATTTCTGGTTGTTAGATTCCTTAAGTGTGTCCAGTTGAATCTAGAATAGGTATTGAGTCTAGTTCCTTCTGCCATTTCTTTGTATTTCTTGTGCTTTTCCAGCTTCTATGGCTGAATCTTGACTAGCTCTAAAACCAAATTTTTACTTAATCAAGAATTGAGAAGAGAGGCCAGAGAAGAAAAAGGAATTTGAGTCTGTTCAGTCATAATCTCTTAATACAGAAACTATACATATATAATATCTAACAATAATTCCTTGCTAATAGTTGCCTGATTTCTGATTTTGCTTGATGAGCTTGCCTGCACAATTTTGCCACAGGTATTTGACCTTGTTGAGTTGGCATTTGTTGCAAGGTTAATAGTGTGCTTCAGAAATTGTCCTTCAATGCTATGTTTATACATTAGGGATCTGCTAGTTTTTCTATGTACGTCCTCTGTCCTAGCAATAGAATTGCTCTTCCTTCTTAGAGAGTTAAGAGCAGGTGACTTACATGTGATGAAGGACAAGATCATGCTAGTTCTATTGGAAGTGTCAATAAAAGTTTGGATATCTGTTGCTGGCATTTTGTACAAGGATATGTTGGTCATTTCTTTTACTTCAATACTTTAGCATTTGATTCTGCATTTTCTCATATTAAGGGGATAATGATGTGGAATTTATCATGCTTATTGAAGGATTATATTTTGGACATGTTTCATTAGTTTCATATTATGTTTTATTGGGTTCAATTGTAAATTTCAGTATCGAGGAAACTTTTTGTCATTTTTGATTGAGTGAAATTTGAGTTTCAACTGTTGTTTCAGTAGAAAATTTTCAAATTTTTTTATGCCCTTTTGTTTTCCTTGGATAACTAAGAAATCACCCAAATAAATGTTCTGAATAAGATGTTTTGTAATGTCATGGAACTACTACTAGGATTATGTTGAACTTGAACATGTAGCAAAACTGGAAACTTCTTACATAGGTCGGCTTCTAGCAGTACTTTGTGATAAACCATTTGCAGAGTCTCATTGTATTTTATTACATACATCTGAATAAGATGTTTTGTAATGTCATGGAACTACTACAAAAATGTCTTGGTTCTTCTTGAGCAAGTATAAAATTTTAATTGTTCTTTTATGCTTGTAATCAGGTACTTGAATTTGCAATTACTTTTGTGATAAAATCATCAATGTTCCATCGTGTAAAATGAATTTGCAATTCTATCCATTTGGTTTTTTAATTTGTGATACTAGGAGTGATTTTTTTTAAATTTGTAGAGAGTTAAGGCGTTGCATATTCGGGACATGGATGTTGTAGTTGAGCCCGGAATTGGATGGATGGAACTTAATGAATACTTGGAGCCATATGGTTTATTTTTCCCTCTTGATCCAGGTCAGTTTGTTAGAGTTATCCTTGCAACATATCATTTTCTTAATGAAAAATAACTTATTGCAACATTCAGCTACACTCCTTGATGAAAGGACCATATATATATATATTATATTATATTATATTATATTATATATTATATATTGGCTTGAGTGTAACATTATCATCTTAAACCATGTTGACCTGCAGGGCCTGGTGCAACAATAGGAGGCATGTGCGCAACACGCTGCTCTGGATCTTTAGCCATGATGTAGTTGCTACTCTACTACTGTCTTTCTTTGCATTCCCTAGTTTCCCCCTTAGTCTGTTGAAAAATTACATCTGAAATCTCTCTTACTGAGGTTTGTAGAATTTTCATTTCAGCAATTTTGTACCAAACAAGTGTATTCAGATATGAAATGATGGATGTTTTTTCTCCTGGAAAATGTATATCTCTGTTTAAACTTCTGAAAGAATGCATAGGTGTTGATTCCTCACTGAAAACATTTTATGCGATTAGGGCACTTATATCTTCAATGCCTATATAGTCCATGTTTTAGTTCACCATGGGTTAAACAATGGTCTACGGGCTTTTGTGTCCCTTTTGATAAATAATAAACATTAAAAACATTTAAATGCCTCACATACTGAGGAGTCAGCTTGTGCCATTAGTGACCTTTTTCAGCAGAACAATAGTTATTTTCAGGAAAATATATGTAAAAACAACTTTTCTGGAAAATATTTTCAGGAAATCTGCCAAACAGCAGAAAATATTTTACACAGATTCATCCAAACACTAGAAAATATTTTCTGAAAATCATTTTACAAAAAAGTAAAGCATTTTCCAGAAATCATT
Organism: Gossypium hirsutum; assembly: GCF_007990345.1. Classification (NCBI taxonomy): domain Eukaryota; kingdom Viridiplantae; phylum Streptophyta; class Magnoliopsida; order Malvales; family Malvaceae; genus Gossypium; species Gossypium hirsutum. The sequence goes on along the minus strand of NC_053446.1, from coordinate 6,351,619 downwards.
TTACGGAAAATATTTTACTGGCAAACAAACGAACCCTTAGATTCCATTGTAGCTACTCAGTCAAGGTGAAGGCAAGAAATCTGTAGAAGTTACAGTTACTGATGCACAAGTTAAATATACCTATAAGCATCATAATTCTTGTTTACTAGACAACCATGCTTTACCTGAAACCAGTAAACCAGAAAATACTAACAGTTGAGTCTAAAGTTAGTGTGAGTCCAAGCTAAGATCAAGCAATCATTTAAACCCAACACTCAATATCCACATCATAACACAAAACTGTAGCTCAAATTGATCGGGTAAGACAAAGTTGAAAAACGAAGGGCTTCGATTTTTCTTTTTTATTATTTAAAAAAAATTTTGTATTACATGAAACAATAATTAGAGAGAAAAGGAAGGAAAACATAAGAGTAATCGATCAGAGATGAGACATTAGAGAAATATGCAGATACCTCGAGGAGATCAGAGATGAATTTTTCTCGACTGTGGACCCTAATGTTTTAGGGTTTCTTCAGAATACAGAGGCAAGGCCGACGGTCGACCGACAGAGACGACAATGCAAAGATGGTGCGGTGAGGCCAACGAACGGAGATGAGGAGTCGGAGGAAGAGGGAGAACAACTACTTAGAAGAGAAGAGGGAAAATGTCTTACGGATTAGAAATCGGTAAGACAATTTCCAAAATTTGCTTTTGATTTTACCCGTGTTTGTAAAATGTTTTCCTATGGGAATTCATTTTACACAAAACAAACACCGGAAATTTCGGAAAATGTTTTTCGGAAAACATTTTACACCAAACAAACGGACCCTAAATGTAATCCACAAGTTAGCAAACTCAAGATTTTATTTTTAAAAGTTATAATCAAATCCACAATTTTAATAAGAAATAATTATTATAAATATTAAATTAAATAAATAATTTAACAATTTAATTTTAATTAATTAATTGGTAAAATTATTTTTTTTAAAAAAATTCAATTATAATTTGCATATGATATTTAAACCTTTAACTTTGATACTCTCAAAACCTCAATCTTAGCTCACAAAATTAAAACCACTTATTGGTTAGATTTTTTGAGGTTGCAAATTAATATTTGGGGATAATTTTCATAAAATTAAAGTTGGAATAATATAAAAATTAAAAAGAAGGAAACAAAGACAAAAGTTGTGGGGATCAAGTCCTATCAAAATCATGATGGATTTTCATTTTTTCAGTTTATCACTCTTAAATTTGTTGGGATACAAAATTTGGTCCAAAATTTTCCCAAAGATTGAGGATTGAGTTTCACTTTAAAAATTGATGATCATGAGTATATAAAAAAATGTGTCATTCCTGTTTTTATAATGGAATAATTGTTTTATTTAAATTCCTTTCTTATCTAAACTCCACGAAACTCGAGTCATGCACATAAGCTAGAAATGCCTCACACCCTTTTCGAACTAACTTTTCGGCTACTAAAGCGAAGATCACATTGGATAGATAATCTTGTCGCTCGCCAATCATGATAATCTCCAGATCATCCTCAGATATCAGAGTGACCCTCTTAGTAGCACAATCTAAGTTGACTCAATGCTGCATGAGCCAGTTCATTCCTAGTATCAAATAAAAGTCCCCGAATGGTAACTCCATCAAATTAGCTGGAAATACAACACCTTGTATCTCTAGCGGACACCTTCTATAAATCTTATTAACACGTACCGATTGACCCAGTGGATTGATTACAGAAACCTCACCAGAAGTATTCTCAACTGGAATTCCTAGATTTACAAAAATAGTACTCACTGTATATGAGTGATTTGAGCCAATATCTATCAGTGCAAAATATGAAACAAAATTAATATAAAATGTACCAGTTATAACGTTAGCGACGTCCCTGTTCTCGCGGTGCCTCGTAGCATATACTAAAGCAGGCTGCTTAGCCTCAGTCTGATTAACACTTCTGCTTGGTGACCTCTGACCTCTACCCTTACCATTACCACATCTGGCCGGACCACGACTACTAGGTGGCTACAGAATTGCCCTATGTGGCTGAACCAAACCCGGAGTTGGAGCTTGCACCTGATCAGAACGGAGCGGGAAATCCCTAATGCTGTGCTACATAGACTTGCATCGTAAACAAGTTCCCAATCTCCTCCAACACTCGCCCAGATGGTAGCTACCACAATCCCCACAACTGAATCTCAGAAGTAGCAACTGGTGCTTCAATCTGCGGAGACCTATCAAACCTATCCCGTTTCTTAGGCCGCTGAACAGAGCTAGAATGACCCAAATCCCTCTTACTTTCATTTTCGCCCTTTTCTTTCTCTTTCTTTTCGCGCTCCGCGCATTTAATAACCTTGGTGATCTTAACCTTCCCCACCAAAGTTTCGAAGACTCGTTCCCTCTGTGGAGCCACTAACACCTTTATATCGTATCTCAACCCTTCCTCAAATCGGATGCTCTTATAATAGTCAGTCACTATCAACCCTTGAGCACACCTGCTCAGCCTCAAGAATTCGGCTTCATACTCGGCCATAATCCTATCTCCCTAAGTTTGCCCCATAAACTCGTTACTACGAGCATCTACATAACTCACCCCCACGTACTTATTCTAGAAGGCATTTCAGAAATAGTCTCAAGTTATTCGCTCAGACTGAGTACCCTCCTCAATGGTCAACCACTACTGATAGGCTTCATCGTGAACCAATGACACTGTACCCTCTAGTTTCTGCTTAGGAGTGCAGTCTAAGTCATTCATAATCCTCTCTGTGGCCACCAACTAATACTTGGCCACAGTCGAGACAACGATAGTGACGCCCCTAAATAACTCTGCTCCTTTGGATCGGAGTCATTCAGTTACTGAACCTTGGCTCTAAGATCCAGAATGGGTCCCAACGACCCTCTCAAAAACTCTTAACATGGCTTGGGATAATGCATCATCCTCAACCGTCTGAGTCTAAAACCATGTCTCATCATTAGGCGTACCCATAGTCTCGCTCATATCCAGATTGGGCTTATTGCCTATCGAGGATGGCTTAGTTCGAGCCCCTTTTTGACTTCCACCGCGCCCATGGGTACCTCGTCCACGAGTTTCATGCGTACTCATTATAAAATATCTACATTTCTAGAATTTTATGCATTAATTTTGAAGCTTGTTACCAAATATTTTATGTCCAGAATTTTATCAGAAGATTTTATAGAGTTGTTATAGTATTTAACTATAGTAGAGTAATTCTAATATCACAGTATTTTTCTAAACTAAAAGTTTAGCTAAGACAGAAGTACTTATAGGATCGGTGCTGGAGACTTGGTATTCTACAAACTCATTTTTTAGATTTAACCAGAAATAATATTTTGTTTTAAAACACTTTTCACAAAATTTGAACCCAAAAATCACAGCTCGAGTTTTGAACCTAGGTTATGATACCATCAAATGTAACATCCCAAACCTGGCCTAGATGTTACGGCTAGATCTGGAAAAGTTCCATGATTTACTTTGAAAATTCAGAAATCATTTGGCCTCGTAGAAATAACACAAGCTTATGATAAAGCAATTTCGATTTATCTTAAATAAAAATATCTTCCTTACTTAATTCATTGATTCTGTCGATTAAATTATATTTTATAAAACGCTTATGTTTGTAGTGGAACTCTTAGTTAAATTCAATTTGGAAAATGCAGTTTGAATTTTGAAAACCCAACGTTTTTCCGAAAGTGTAGTTATGATTTTAAAATGATTAAACAGTTTCAAACATAAAATAAAAGTTGAAAACAAAAAAAGTCCCAAATGTCTGAAATAGTCCAACAGTGCCAAAAAAGAATAAACCAAATTTTAAATAGTACAAATTAAAAGTGTTTAACCGAGTTCCTGTTGCACCGACTAGTCCTATGTCTGAGGATTACCTGGGAATCAAACAAATAGAGAATGAGCTTTCGAACTTAGTGTGTGACTTATAATAATAAAAACAACATATACGATTTCATACATGCGTTTAGATACCAATCAAATGCATTTCATAAACAATAACAGAATCAGTGCATATCAGATTCAAATTAAAATCCTATCCCCATCCGCTACACACCATCTCCGACCATCCCTACATACTATTTAGGGTATTAAATACCCATCCAGCCCTACACACCGCTAAGTGATTGTATACCACTTCTCAAAATATTTGCAGTTTAGCTGCCAAATCATTAGGCGATAATCTGCCAGAAACAGATATATATATATATGTGGCTGAGCCACCAAATACAACAGATAAATTAAACAACCCACACTTCCTTCATAATCATAACTCTCACCCCAATGCACATGCAAAACTAAATAGATATCAGATACGTGTATGGCATACATGTTTTTCACATCAGAATAAGAAAAATATTAACATATAAAAGATCATGTAATAAAAAACAACAGATTACTCATGTGTACATAAATCTCATTTAACTCTAACAGAGTATAAGAAAATAGAATTTATAGACTAATTTGTACCATACAGACCCTACAGAAGGGCTACATTCAATTGGTACAATAAACACAGCCCTAAGGAAAAATTTAGAATTTGAGCCCACATGGCTTTACACACGATTTTACACATGCCTGTGTGGTCCACATGGCCCAATTGGCCCAGATTGTGTGACCGTCAATTCATCTCTAATCTTTTCGAGAATCGGTAAGTGCCTTATTTGTCAACCAAACTTCAAGATTCGTAATATCATTATCTCGAAACTAATTTTTCATTTGTTTAATCAATCTATTAATGATTTCTTGCTGAAATTCTCGGTAATCTTGATAGATCGTGAAAACAAACCTTAATATGTGTTTAAATGTCATTTGAAGAACTAGTTACAGGTGCATCAGACTAAATTTGAACGCAATGGACGTCATCCGTGATCCCGGTGAAAGGTGTTTTTTATTTTACAAGTAAATCAGGGCAAGCTATGTCTCAGAATAAGGCCACACGACCAGCCACACAGTTCTGTGGGCCACCCGAATAGACCACACGACCCCTAACACAGCTATGTTCCCCTTAAAACCCTAGATTTTTCGATTCTCACACAGTTTAGGACCTTTCATATGGCTTGCCATACAGTCATGTCTCATTATAGATTGATTTTGTAAATTCCACACAACTACAGTCTGACACACGGCCTAGCTACACAACCGTGTAACTCCTCCACACGGCTCAGGGCTTCCCACACGGTCTGGTTACATGGCTGTGTGTTCCTTATTTCTTAGATTTTATAATTTTACCTAAAATTTTTATTTTTTGTTCAATTTAGTCCTTGATTAATTCCCAAACTATTTTTAGTATATTATATCTTTCAATTAAGTCCCTTCTATTATGAATAATATGAAACCCAATAAATTATATCTTTCAATTAAGTCCCTTTTATTTAATTGATAATATTATTGCTATGTGTACATGCTATGTGACTAATACATGCCTACTATGTTTGAATTACCAATAAATTGTTATTTTTACTCATGTAACATCCCAAAAATTGGGGTTTAGTAGAATCGGGCTTGTGAATCAAGAGAGAGTGGTGATGCCTTAATTTTTGAGGTTATCTATGCATTTTTAAGAAATAAATAAGGTATTGGTTTGTCGGTTAAGTGTTAGTGAAATGTTCCTTGAAACCCAAGTTCAAATCCCTTTTCTCTCACCATTTTTATTATTTTACAAATTTTTACTTAAACCTTAGTTTGTGACATGTATTATTTTTTAAATAAATATTTTAAAATTATATCAAGAAGGAGTTATTTGTTTGATGGTTAAACATTAGTGAATTTATCCTTAAGGTCCGAACTTCAATTCCATTCCTATGCAAATAATTTAATTTTTTTTTACAAAAAACCATTGTTTTAATGTGTGGGACATCTAAGCCTAGTTAGCCTAGGTATAAATATTAATTTTTCACTAATAATCAGCCTTTAATCCTCCTCCTCATTGCCTTAGCCATTCCTCTCCTTCTCTTTGATTTTAATTTTTTTTCCTTTCCTCCATTGTTGTCGTCGCCTACACCTAGTTTTACCATCTCTTTTTTTTTGCCACAAGATTTGTTAACATTTTCTCCACCATATTGATTTCATTTTTCCTCATTAAAATTAGCCCCAAATCTAAAATCCTAAACTCCAAGATCAATCCGGAACATTGTCAAGAAAGTGTCATTGCCATTTCTCTCGACTAGCTTGGGTAAGGTCTCTTTTTCTTCAATTTATTGATTAATTTTGTCAATTAAAAACCAAAATATTCAGATATAGAATTTTGTAGATTTCAAATGATTTCAAAATTATTTTTCAATATTTTAATGAAATCTCAAACCGTTTTAAAATTCAACCCCAATTTTGGCCACTGCGAGAGGTGGTGTGTGCACCTATGGGCAAGAAAAGGAGCTGTTTTGTTTATTGGTTCTTACCTATATTTTTACAACCTTAATTTGAGTTCTTTAACCCTTCTAATCAGCTTTTAAACCCATTTCAATTAGGGAAAAATTTTCTTGATCGATTGGCCATTCGAAACCCACAAATCGTGAACCGTAAGTGCAATTAATGGTAACTATTTTATTATTTCGACATAGTTGTTGGGTAAATGTTATAAATTGATTAAATGAAAGAATTTAACCATCAATTAGCTACTGATTTTCCAGTATATTATTGAATTAGGTGCTGACACAAACGCTCCAAATCATCCGTAAAGGCGAAGAATGATTGTACGTACGGTTTGCATTGATACAATGTAAGGAATCTAACTAGTTTGGATTCATAAAATAGTTATAATTTGAACGATTGGTTTGAACTCATAAGTGGATGTTTGGGGGCTGGTTTAATGGTGAATTGATTGAATTTATGCTGAGTTTTGGTTTAGGTTCGTTTAAGAAATTATTAAGGAAAACAGAAGATTCGCTAGTGTGATGTGAGGAAGCGAAGGATAAGGTGTGATTCCTAAACTCATAAAATTGTTTGAAAATTTTAAATATCATGTTATATTTGATAAATTAGATTGCTGATTGGATTGACTTAATAGTCGAATTATTGATTTTGCGAGTGGCCGAACCAGGTATGTTTCAAGCATTAAAATATTGACATGTTGACAAAATTGCTAGTTTGATAGTATGAATGTTTGATTAAGTTTGTAATTGCATATTTGAGTTATGAGATATGAGAATGTTTAACTGAATGATATAATGTATTGAGATATTAAGCTTATGTATGATTTAAACGCATGAGATATTTGTTATATTGTGTACTGAAAAGGGTGTTATTTATGCACAATGAAAGTCCGTAAAATATGTGAAATTGAACGATATTGATTGATACCAACACAATGGTAATTTGAATGATTGGAACACTATTTCCATTTACTGAAAATATATGATTATTGAGGACATGCCGAGTATGTCAAAAGAATGTGAAAATTATTAAGATATGATTATGTATGAGATTGTGTGACATATTACATATGCATTGGGTTAGGATTTTGTGGTTGACGGAGGAGTTCCGTGGAGTATCGGTGGCATATTAAGTCTGCATTATTCGTAGTTAGAACGTTGCACCTAGAGTATCGAACAGAATCGCGATTTATCACATTTTTATTGGCAGCTTGTCTGCATTTTTACTGGCAGAATTTTCTGCGTATTGTTATCGGTGGTTTTAACCATAACGAGCTTAAGCCCATAATATTTTGGAGTTCGGATGACGGGTTCTGGGGAACTCGTGGTGTGTAGCGAATGGTATGGGTAGGAACCTTTTTGCATTGCATCATGTGTACAACATATTGAAATGATATTGATTTATGCTACGTATTGTATTTTGTTGTATTTAATGGTATCGAAATTAATGATTATTACTTAAATGAATGATGACCTATGCTCATACACCGCTTGACATTGATATTGATAATGAATTTGTAATGATATGAAATTCCTATGATGGTTCTCTTTTCTTCTATTAAAGCTAATTTGTTTCATTGTATTCGATATTTATGTTTGTTCAAATAATTGTTCGACTCACGTTGAACTTTTCATAAGCTCACCCCCAATGGTGTTTAACTTTTTAGGTAAACCTTAAAATTAGGACTGGACTCGACATTCAGAGGATCACCTTGGACATTGAATTATTTTTTTAATAAATATTAACCAATCTCTATTTGTTTTGGTTTGTAATTTTTAATGACTTCTGGTCTGTGGTTTGGAAACTTTTTTTGGGATTTTTGCATGCATGGATTACTCAAGCATAATAACTGGATAATGCATGATATCGGCCTTAAGTAAAATTTGATATTGTTCCCTAGTTCCGCTGCATTGCAAATGAACTGTTTTTGAAAAACAAATTGATAAGGCAACTAAGTTTTCAAAATGACTTGAAAACTGGTTTTTCCGCTGCATTAGTTTAACATTGAGTTTTTTAAAAAAAGAAGAGTGACTAACAAATGATTTTTCTAAAACAACACCATCAACAATAAAATGAATCATAAGTATACACAGCCTAATGAATGAATGTTTTTAAGCTAACTCAAAGTACAACTACGGTTTTCTCTTGAATGAGTTATTTTAGGTCTTCAAAAGTAACGTAAGTTACCTTAGCCATTTCGATGGCTAATGTAGCCTTCTCAATCTAGCCATAACATTTAGGCCAGGTTTGGGAGGTCACAACTCGTATAACTGAATTACTGATTGTATGAACCGCATGCTTACTGTTTTGATAATCAAATACAGGACAAACTTGTCCTTTACTACTGTTGATATAAACGCATGTTAAACATGTTTAATGTTTCTGTACTGTATTGATGCTCATATGTCATACTGCATTTGCATGGGGTGGGACACTTTGAAAGGAGGAAGTACTGGTAGTTTTAACTGCAAACACTGGTGGTTTATCCATAAATCACTGGTAGCTTTTATCTGCAAACCTGTTGTGAATTCACAACTACTGGTAGTGTATTAACTTGCAAGAACTAGTGGTTTATCCACAATTTATACTGGCAATTATTGTCCGCAAACCAGTTGTGTATTCATAACTACTAACAGCGTATTAACCTGCAACACTAGTGGTTCATCCACAAAATGGAGTGTCCGGGATATAAGAGTTCTAGGGAACTTTTAATGTGGAGTGTAATGGAAGTGTAGGACCTATCTTTACTGTTAAACTAAACTTGTATTATATTGCATCGACATGCATAAGCATGATCGTTGAACTGCCAAAATACTGTTATATTATATGGTTGTTACCGTACTGGATACTGTTATTATTTGCTTAGTTTAATGATTTGCACAAAATTTCTTTTGAAGGAACTCACACTAAGTGTCATAGCTCAGTCATCCTTTAATTTTCATCCTTATAGATAACTCATTAGGTTAAGAAGCGGACGCGACATCTGGAGGTTCTCGACTCGATTTTTTAATTACAAATTCTTTTTAGGTTCATCATATAATTTATTTTATTATTCTGGGACTCTAATATTTTATTTTGAACTGTGGCATAAAACTTAGGATTTGGGTATTTCTTTATATATATATAGTTTGCATGACATTAAGCTGGTTTTAGGATATCAAAATATGATTATTAAGTTGCTATACATGAACCCCAGTTTTTATTTTAAACATATAAAATTTCACTTTTCCATTGCTAAGTTGTAATTTTAGGTATAATAAATCGTTATTTAACTAAATTTTTCTACTAAAATTAAACAAATATTTCAAAATAACTATTTTCAAAACTTCAATAGTTTATTGGGTCATTTCGGTGGCTAATGTAGTCTTTTGAATCCAGGTCTAACATCTAGGCTAGGTTGGGGAGGTTACAATAATTGTTGTTGATTATTTTTCTTTTTCGAAATTAAACCATCCTCCGATCAATTGTTTTCCTATCGATTTTGGTAATTACTGTCATTAGCTTCTCTTGTATTGCCAAGCATGGAAAGTACACCTCATTTTCAACGATTAAATCTTGTATTTCTGCATCCAATGCTAATCTTTTGTTAATTAAACAATCTTTTTCAGTTCTTGTGAAATCTTTGAAAATCTTGTCGAAAACCTGACACCAATTGTTAATTTGTATGTAATGTTGATTGAAGAACCAAATTTAGGTGCACCGAACCAGAATTGAGCATAAGGAATGCCAATCGAACCCTCGGTGAAAGGTGTGTGTCTTTTCCCAAGTGAATTGGTAGTGATCGTGTGTAAGATTAGGGCCACACGGTTTCCCACACGAGCATGTAGACTACATGACCATGTGCCATTGCAAACTCTAGGCTAGTTCGTGAACCACACGGCCATAGCCTTTCCATACGACCTGCCACACAGACGTGTCCTTCTTATAAGGTAAATTTTAGCGTTTGACAGACAACCACAATCTGTTACATGTCTTGGCCACACAACCATGAGACCCTTACACGGCCTGGCCACACAAACGTGTAACCCTTGTCGTACAGTTTTGCCTAGAAATTTATGATAATATGTGCAGTTTAGTCCTTGTATATTACCTGAAATGTTTGTAAAGTTTTTATTCGCTCAATTAAATCCTTGATATTGTGTTTATTCAGGAATTTATGATTTAATGACTAAAGTGTTATTGTATATTATATGAGAAGTGAATCTTACATGCCTACTGTCAATATAATATTGATAAGTTTTTAGTGTTAATATTGTACCACCAACTGAGTACATGTTATGCATGTCATGGCCAGTGTTGAATTGTATACATGTTTAGCATATCCATTGCTAGTGTTGAACTGAATACATGTTAAGGATATCTACTATTTTTGCATTATTCTGTTACAAAATATGTTATATTGCATTGCATGGGGTGAGATGATATGTATGGAGGAAGAGTGGTTGTTTTATCTGCAAATATGTTGTGCATCCATAACCCAATGACAGTTTTATTTGCAAATATGTTGTGCATCCACCACCTAGTTGCAATTTTATCTACAAATATGATGTGCATCCATAACCTAGTAGCAATTTTATCTGCAAATGTTTTATCTAAAAATACTGGTGGTTTACCTAAAATTTTTACAAACAAAGTGGCAATTTATCTGTAAATCAGCAGTGGTTTATCCACAACCCGGTGTGTAAGGTTGGATGAGTTCAGGGGAACTCCTAGTGAGGTGTGTAGCGGAGTTGAGTACGATCTTTTGTTTTGATTAACTAAAATTGCATTACCATTCATAAGCATATGCATACTAAAATTGTGAATGCCGAAATATTATAGTGATGTGTCAATCTGGAAAACCGTTATTGTGAACTACTATAAGAACGTAATTGCTCTAAGAACGATTATTCTGCATGCTTTGTCTACTGTTTTACACTGATTTCCATGTGGTTGGATTCACACTGAGCTTCTTAAGCCCACTCCCCTTTTTAATTTACATCTTTACAGATAACTCACCAGGTTAAGACGCGGACATGACATTCAAAAAGCTCAGCTTGGATAATTTTATTTATTAAAAGTATTTTAGACTTTATATTATAATTTTTGTTATTTGGAACTGTATTGATTTATTTAAACTGTGTCATTAGACTTAAGTTCGGGTTTATTTGGCATGCATGACATTTATTTTGATTTAGGTTATTGAAATATGAATTAGTAATTTATCATGCATAAAAATCTAGTTTCCATTAAATTTATGTTAAATATCACTTTTTTTCCGCTGCATAATTATGTAAATGAGATTTGAAAAACATATAATAATTGAAAGTCGACTTTTACTAAGTAAACCTTAAATTCCATCGTTTTTTAGATAATTTTGTCTTTTAGTAAAATGAAAATAACACGGTACGTTTTTCTTAAAAAATAAGCAAATGTCTTAAACAATGGTCTTATCAAACTCCAATCGATACTAGACCATTTCGGTGGTTAATGTAATCTTCTGAATTCGGCCTTAACGTCTAGGCTAAGTTTGAGGAATTACAAATAGAAAAATTGAATTTATTATATAATCTAAATTTTGAGTGTAGCATAAGGAGTAAATTTGAAAATTTACCATTTTCTTATATAATGCAAAAAAAAAAAAAGAGAAGGTAATCATAGTTATATAGATAAGGATTAAAATTTAAAATTTACCATTTTTCTATGTACATACAAAAGAAATGAGAGGCTAATCCACTTGTCAACCAAAGAAGGACTTTTGGACCTTCCTTTTATATATAGTTATCAGTATGGTTTTTTACTACGCTTCGTGTTTGGTTAAGTTTTTTTTTATTAATTTATAAAATAAAATTTGAAGGTTAAAATATACTTCAAGTCTATGTACTCTTTGTGCATTTAGAATTTAGCATTCGTACTTTTATTGTTAAGAAGTTAGTCCATTTATTTTTTGAATTTAAAAATTTAGGTTAAATTATTAACACCTTTAATTTTTTCTATTAAATTTATTGGAATGACATTTTTAAACTTAAAAAAAAAATTACTTACATGTCAACCATGTAACAAAAAAAAAACATTGCAATGGAAATAAATTTAATAGATAATTTTAACAGTGTTAACAACTCTTAAAGATTATATCATCAATTTAATCAAAATAAAGTATTTAGGCTAACCAATTACCAAATTATGTCAAAAATGTGAAGTATAAAGATTAAATCTTAAATTTGAGCTTAGTATAGTGACCAAAATTGAAATTCAACCACAGTGAAAAATGGTGCCATACCACTTTGCCACGTTCATAGTCTCTCTTTTTTACCCAAGACGTTCATATATAGTTGAAAAAAAAATCAGCTTTAACCTTTTAACTACAAATAACTTATTTTTTCTTAGAGGCTTGTCAGCATACAAAGGATGTGATTGTAAAATAATAAGATAACGATCACATATAAGGATTTAAATTATTTGGATTAACTAATACCATTTTAAAAGTAAATGACCAAATTATATTAAATTAAAATATAAATACTAAATATCAAATGTGAGCAAAGTAGAGAAATCAAAACTGAAATTTTACTATTATCTTATAACTATGACAAAGAGAAAAAAAATCATGTCATTATTTAGTCCAAATAATTAACTTCGTTAATAATTTTGGTAATTGATTTAGACTTTTTTAAAAATAAAAAATCCAACTCGTTATATCAAAAGAATTTTTTTTCGTTAGAGTAGTATTTTTCTAAGAAATCTTGAAAAAAAATCAGAGTAATTAACAATATTAACTATTTGAAAGATTTAATAACCGAAAATATAAAGTTGGTTTCGAATGTAATTTAAAGTTTTAATTGAAAATATAAAATATATGCAAATAAATTGAATACAGTTTAACGATATTGTTTGTTATATAACACAATTGCATAAATATATTAATTTAATAATATTTAAAATAAATAAAGTAATATTATATATTAAAACTATATTTATTTAAAAAGTTAACCTTATTTATACTTAAAATTACTTTATATAGATAGAAACAATTTAGTTAATTTTGTTATGAGGTATACATTAGTGAGTGTAAATTTTTTTTTGAACATTAATTTCATCATAGGTTTTTATAATATTTTCTCTTTTTGATGTAATGCTTAGGATTATTTATAGTCCCTCTCCAACCCTTAAATATCATGATAATACGTTTCGGCGCACTCAAACTCATGTCCTTCTGCACTGGTAACAATGTCAATGCCAATCGAGTTAAGACTGGATCAACTAAGTGTGAAATTTTGTTAAATGTATAATTTTTTTAAAATATTTATTTATTAAGTTAAAATGTATTATTTTGTTGTTAGAGAAATATTAAATAAAATTAATGTAGATATGTAAAACATTTAAACAAAAATGTAAATTAAAATAGTGAATTAATTTTTTTTAGAGAATTTTTAAAAAATTAAATGTTTTTTAGGAAATTAAATTTAGGATTTCTTTTGAAAATGACCATTATTAATATATAAATTATAAATGAAAACTTAGTTAAATAAGTTAGACATTTAATGTGAAATATATAACTCAAACAGCTGTTCCAACAAAGTAAATATATAATTTTTATTTATAAAAAATATATATATAGTTTTTTTAAATAAAAACCTTGCTATATATAATATATGATATTAATATTAAAACACGATTAAATTGGTTTTCATATTAATTTTCATATATTTTTATCAATTTACATAAAAATGTTTTTATTTAATGAGTTCGGTGGGCCAAAATTGTATAAAACAGAAGGGTGAAGTCCAGTTCAATTGGACGTTATAGGTCCATGCAAGTCATTTTTATATAAAGGTCTAATGCTACCTTTAATGCCTATTCTCTTTACACATTTAAAATTTAATCCCTATACTTTTAATGGCAGGAATTTAATCATTCTAATCTTTTGATTTAAAAATTGAATTCTATTTGTTACCTTGTTGATAGACTTTTGTTAAATCAAACTATATGGTGTTTTTTTTTTGAACAATTTCTTTATAAATTCTGACCATATATGTTTTTTATATAATGCCTAGAACTACTCATAGTCCTTCCCAACCCATAAATAGAAGGATAATGTGCTTCAGCACACCTGAGCCCACATTCTCCTGCATTGGCAACGATACTCATACCAATCGAGTTAATACTCAATCGGCATATGTGGTGTTTTAAATATTTCAACTTTTGAATATTATTTTTACGTGTGGAAATCATGTAAGAAAAAGTTTTGTTGAGATAACACTTTGTATTAATATTTTATTTCACCTATAAATAATAGAAAAGTTTTGATTTTATGTAATTATACATGAACTTTGATTTATGTCATACTAAAACCTATCACAAGTGAAGGAGAGACTAGTAATAGTCAAATTTCTTTTTCTTTTCTCGATTGTGTTTATCAAAAGATTTTTAGTGACTGTTGAATTTGTTTTAGCTGATTTTACAACTAGTTATTGTAAAGTGAGTATTTGTATATTTTTAATATTATTAAGCTATTTTTATTTAATAAGTTTTTTAAGGTATTTGGATGAAGGAGAGTGAAGAATTGTGCATCGCCTTGTAAAGCTGCGGCATGGGATGTTGGCATCGTGACTTGGACGCGAAATCTGCACTTGAGGGCAATGGGATGTTTTCACCTTGAATCACGAATTTTCACTACAAAACCTTGTATACAGTATTTCTTTAGCTCTAGAAGAGAGGATGCAATCTTTAGATTTTTAGGACAGTTTCTTAATTTTATTTTTCTTTTCATAGTTAGAATTCGCCTGTGGATTGCAATTAGTCTTATTTTCATATCTCTTATGTTAATGACAAATCTACAATGAGCTAAATTGTTAATATGATTGTGAGATAAATAAGTTAATGACTAGTGATTAAAATTTCTGGTTTAATTTCCTTTACTTACATTTTATTAATTGTTGACTTATAGTAATTGGGTCATTCCCACACTTTTTTATGAATTTGATCTTCAAAATATTTTTCAATAAATTTATTATAAAAAATATAGATTAAAAGTTTTAATTGAACACAAAGCACTCCTTCATAATGTATATATTTTTAATTCAATTTTTGAACCCAATGCATCCAATTTTGAATCTATGGTCATGCTCCACTGCTTTCAATACAACAATTTCATTGTAAATTGATTTCTCTCTACTCAACTGCCTTATAAAAACATCGATTAACCTACGAAATAGACTCATTATATTTTTACAATTACACAAACACAGAATTCGATCGGGATATATGCATATTTGATAGTTATTGCAACCAAAATAAAAAAAAAAAACCTTCTTTTAAGGTTTCCATCACTTTGTTGAAGTAACTAAAGGAACCTTTCTTTCACAATAACCAAAACAAAAAAGCGGTTCACCTCCACAACTACAAGTGAGCATTGCATCTCTTGTGATGAAAATGTTTTGAAAATCAATAAAGAAAGTCTCTAATATTACCGTTTTAATTCGTTACTATTATACCCGCAACCAAATTTATTCATTTCATCAACTACAATTTTACCATATATTCATATTTATAATGCAAAGATATAATATCAAAAAACATATTGTTGGGTGGAATAGTTACATAAACTCTAAAATTATATCAATTTTTTTCTTCTTTCTCTTCTTCGTCACTTCAATTCCTCTCAACGATTTCTTAAGTAGGATTTGAATGAAAAAAATCAATTTTACTAATCAAGAAATGGAAAATAGAGTTAGAATTAAAAATATAAAATTCAATTATGCGAAATGTAGGTGAAAGATGTTATATAAATCTAGTGTAAGGACATTTTTTTGTTTATCAATGTATTGATTCTTCGATGTGAAGTACGTAAGCAGCAAACCAAACTTTTGATGCTTAATTAAACAAGTTGAATAGACTGATTGAAATCGATATCTTCGATATTCTCCTAAATCAAGTGGAATAACAAAACCAAACAAGGAAACTAAAGTATTGCTGGACACGTCCGTTTTTATTCCAAAACCAAGAAGCAGGCATGGGCAGTCATACATCTATCTATAAAAGTGAAAACTCACGCAAGGATAAACTGACTGTACCATGCCCACACTATTCTACTCTCTTTGTAGCAAATGCGTTTCAACAGGTTGGCCAAAGTCACATCCCCTATATTTAACCCATCACATCCCCTGATTAATCACCTGGTTCGAACAGAGTCATCAAATCCAACGGGTGGTATTAGTTATGCCAAAAGAATAATCTACACTACGAGGAGTTTTTTTAAAGATTAGTAGGTTAGGTTCTTACGGCCTGCCAGATTCCAACATAACTATGAAAATTAAATACCGCATTTCTAACACCTCAAACTTAGCTTGGATATTATAGTTGAATCAGGAAAAGTTACACAAACTCGTTTGAAAACCTAAAAAACCTCAGAAACCTAATTTAAAAATGTAAGGTAAAAACAGAGTTTAACTTTGATAATTCATTTCCCGTTTTAAGGAAAAAATTTTGTTAAAGCCGTTTATATTATTATTTCGGAAAACCATTTAAGTGATCGTTTCGATTTGTAGCAGATTTTCTTTAAGTTATAAAGCTTTAAAAATTGTGGTTTGATTTGTACACACATTGCAGTTTAAAATATATTTTAGTTCCAAACACGGTAAAACAATTTAAAAACGAGAAATAAAATCCAAAACCATTCACAATCTAGAAGTCCTAGACAGTCCAAACGGGAGTGTGACTTTTGGGACTAAACATGCCCGTTTGGACTGTTTGGGACTTTTGGACTGTGAATGGTTTTGGATTTTATTTCTCGTTTTCGAATTGTTTTACCGTGTTTGGAACTAAAATATATTTTAAACTACAATGTGGATACAAATCAAATCACAATTTTTAAAGCTTTATAACTTAAAGAAAATCCGTTGCAAATCGAAACGATCACTTAAATGATTTTCCGAAATAATGATATAAACGACTTTAATGAGGATTTTTCCTTTAAACTGGAAATGCATTACTAAAGTTAAACTTTATTTTTACCTTTATTTATTATTTTTATTAACTTTCGTGTATATGTAAATAACTCGAAATTGAAGGGAATTTTTTTTTTTTGGAATTGGTTGAGCTTGATATGATAGTATGTGTATAATATGTTTTGATTATGTGTATGTATGATATGTGACATGCATCTAATGTATGTAAGATATGTCAATATTTTATATATGTATGTATGTCATGATATGCATGTAACAGACTTTAATATATATACATGACATGTAACTAACTTTATTAAGTATGTATGATATGTGTTATGCATGTAATGTATGTATGATATGTCAATATTTTATATATGTATGTATGTCATGATATGCATGTAACAGACTTCAATATATATGCATGATATGTAACTAACTTTATTAAGTATGTATGATATGTGATATGCATAAGATTTATGTATGATATGTATGTATGTATGTATGTATGTATGTATGTATGTATGTATGTATGTATGTATGTATGTATGTATGTATGTATGTATGTATGTATGTATGTATGTATGTATGTATGTATGTATGTATGTATGTATGTATGTATGTATGTATGTATGTATGTATGTATGATATGATATGTAACATACTTAATTCTATATGTTTGATATTGTTTCATTGTTACATTGGTTGTTGGCACATGTGTTGTTGAAATATGTATGATTTGTATGTTCAATTATTTTGGGTTAGTTATTAATTATGTTATTTTGTAAATATTAAATATTTGTTGGGTAACATGTGATGTTTGAATTCAGATTATTAGTATATTTGTATTATGTATTGCAGTATTAAGTCCTGGCTTGGGATAGATGTGTGGTATACATATGCATTTGGGGTTTTATCTCAAATCATTGTGTAGCATATGTAATAGAAGAAGTACTTAAGTTGGATTTTGACCTAGATATCTTATGTGATTCTTCTATGTGTGAGATGATAGTGGAAGTTGGGCATAGAGTTGTCAAGAACTTTCCATACTATGAATGTGAGCTAGATTTTAGTGAGGGGCTGACGGTCTGCTCTGACAATTCATTATTCATAGAGATGATTAATCACCTTAGAAATCTAGGGTCCACACATGTATATGTTGAATACGAGGTAGACATACTTGAGGTGGTTGATGATATGATGTTACTGCCTAATACTAGGGAAGGGGAATTAGATTACTAAACTGGGGAACCAACATCTAGTCTAGAAGTAAATATTGGGGTTGGAGAACTATTTAATAAGTTAGGAAGGGAATTTAATGTAGGACCGGAGTTGGGTGGCAATAGTAATGCATATGCTCAGAGTGGGGAACACAACGCTGATATTGGTGGATCCACTGATGTAGACACTCCACTGGACAATGATGAGATTTTAGGAAAATTCTAAGGATGAAGAGGTTAGAAACATTAAGGCTTGGTACAAAAATTATAAAGCTAATAAGAAGAAGTAAATACTAGGAGTAGATGAGGTTCACATTAAAGGTTTAAACGTAGGTCAAGGTAGTCAAAGGAAGAAGAAAGGTCATTTTAGGAGAGAAAAAGTTGAGTTATCATATGAATCTAGGGGCACAAATTATATTGATTTATTATATTTTGGGTTTCATGGAAGTGATTCATAAGCTAAGGTAATTTGTAGGAGAGAAGCCAATATGTATTTTTTTTATCTTACTAACCCAGTCATTCATTTAGAACTTGGTATGGTGTTTGATGGACCAGAGGAATTCAAGACTGCATTAGTAAAATGTGCAGTAAACAAGAGGTTTGATATCGTCTATAAAAACTTTTATAGGAACCCATGAGTGTTCAATAACCTTTAACAGCAAAAGGAAACTTACAAGCTTATTAGGAAACATTTCTTAAGTAAATTTAGGGTTATTCAAAGAAAAAGTTAATTGAGATCCAAAACCTAGGCAAGGAAGGTTAAAATTTGATCTGAGTAAGGGTCTATGCAATAGGTGTAACAACCCGTTTTTCGCCGATGTCAGAAAATTAAATTTTGAGGTCAAATTTTTTAAACCAAGTTGTTTTGAAAAATTAAACCGAGAGGTTTTTGAGGCGAGAACAAGTATAAATAGTAGAATCATTAAGTGACTTATTAATGGAATTAGTAAGTTATTAGAGAATTTAGTAATTAATACATAAGGACTACATTGTCAAGTAGCTAATTTAAGTGGAATTAGATGATAGATTAAGAAAAACCCTTAAATGCAATAAAACCATCATTAAAATTTAGTTAATGGAAACCCATGATCTAAGCCATTAGCTTCCATTAACCATCCCATAATCTATTAGTAGCCATTAGGTTTATTTTATCAAATATAATTAAACTTAATTATAAATGAAATATGAAAGAAATATGAAAGAGTTAGTGGTCCTCTTTATCTTTCCCAAATGACAACAAGAGAGAAAGTAAAGAAAATTTTTAAGGTTTTCATCATCTATTGTCGTGAGCTATCTTCAATGATTGGTAAGATTTTAGTTAAATAGATAGGTTAAATTGATAGATTAAATGTAGCCTATTCAATTAGAAGTAGAAATTGTTAAGATTATTTAGATAGCCATTGATAAATGCTTAGGAAGTTAGAGAGAGAATGACAAGGACTTTGAATAATAGGTATGTTTTTGGATATCTTGAAGTCCTTAGATTATATTTTTAGAGTTGAAATTAAATTTGAACAGGAGAATTGTGAGTTACGTAAAAACCAGACATTAGGGTTTTAAGTGTCAAACATAGGTTAAACATCTCATGTTTAATTTTAGTGATTTTCTTGTTTGAATATGTGTGTGTAACTAAATTCATGTTAATGTTTGAATTATTGAACGTAGCTAAAGGCATGGTTGAGACCTTGAAAGACAATGGAAAAGAAAATGTGATAGACATGTAACGAGTACAGTTTGTTCTAACCTAATTTGTTTTCTTCACATGAGATTATTAAGTAGTTAGGCTTAAGGTATTATCATGGTTGGTTTGATAATTTGAACTTTATTACTTTAATTTAATAATTTCTTAAAATAAATTATATATGTGTTAAACATAAATGTGTTCAAGTAGTTAAGCTTAAAGAATTAAAAGTAATGATTGAAGGTATGAAATGTGTGACTATGCTTTGATTAATTTAAAAATGGTTGGTATGATGTTAAATGTGTATATGTGATTTTTGTTATAATACTATGATAAAAATTATAATGATTTGTGTTTCGATACTAAGATACCAAATTGGTACCAAGTTAGAAACAACATCCTAAGGTGTTTTTCATGTCATCAATATTCCTTGCCCAATCCACATCATTAAAGTCAACCAGTTTCATATTGGTGTCCCTCAAAAACCAAATACCAAGAACAAGAATGCCATTAAAATATTTAAATACACATTTAACTAATTTTAAATGAGACTTTAGGTTCAAATTGATACTCGACACACACTCTCGTGTTATAGTGCAAATATGGTCTATTGGCAGTAAGACAAAAGGGATTACCTATAATACTCATGTAGTTGTTAGAGTCAATTACAACTCTCTATGTATCTTTGCATAATTTATTTGAAACTCCATAGGTGTTCTCATTAGCTTTGTTCCATCTAAGCGAAACTTTTTTACTAGGTTTTATGCATACTTTTCTTAAAAGATGATATCCAAGAACTTGGAAATCCTCTCATATCATGACATGGAGCTTATGTCGGTCTATTTAGGGCTTTGGTGAAGTTAAACAAAAGGTTAAGATGCCCTAGATCAATAAAGCCTTTGGTATATTCCACAAAGACTTTTTCATTGATGAAACCAGTCAAAAATGTGTTCTTTAAGTGCATTTTACATGACTTGATGTTCAAGTAACTTGCCACTGCTAGAAGCAATCAAATAGCCTGAAAATAACCTATAAGTGCAAAGGTCTTGTCAAAATCTATTTCCTTCATTTGTGTGTAGCCTTGAGCTACAAGTTTGCCCCCATTTCTTGTAATCTACCCATGCTTATCTATTTTGTTCTTTAATATCCATCTAGTTTCAATCATATTATTGTATTTGGGCCTAGGAACTTATTATCATACATATTTCCTTTCAAATTAGTTTAATTTCTCCTACATATCTTGAATCTAGTGTTCAGCTTTAAAGGTTTCTTCCTCATTTTTTACCTCAATAAAGGATGTGTACCATGTTAACCTAACCATGTCTCTGTAATTTGGTTTTGTATTTTCCCTAGTCGTCACACCGCTATCAATATTGCCAATAGTATTACCTAAAAGATGATTTTATGAACCCTTAAGGATGGTTGGGGCTAACGCAAATCAACATCAGTTTCTCTTCACTTTTCTCTTGCTTAACTATTTAATTAATTGTAAATTCTTCTGTAACTAGTTAGATTACTTCATCTTCTAGACACTTGTTGGATATGAAGCTTGTTGGTTCATTACATGTCACTACATTGATAAAAATTTATCATAGGTTTAGTTCCTTTGTTGAATAATTTGTAGGCCCTACTATTTGTAGAATAGCCAAGAAAGATACATTTATCAATACGAGGGTCAAATTTCCCTTATTGACTTCCTTCCCTTCTAAATTTTGTCTTTAAAGACATAAGATAAACTTGCAAACACATTAAAGTAACCATTGTTGACTTCCTTCCCTTCTAAATTTTGTAGGGAATCATTATGGATTTTGACCCAAAACCTATGAGAGGTCCTTTTGCATTGAGCTTCACCTGAGACATATCTTGAATGGTTCTATTATTTTTCTTAACAACATCATTTTGTTGTGTCGTTTTGGGTATTGAAAATTCATGCTCTATCTTATATTGATCATAGAGCTTTGAGATTTTACCATTTTTAACTTATTTCCACGATTACTCATGATCTTGACAATCTTCCCAATCATATGTCATTTTTCATTCATGATAAGTTTGCAGAGATTCTTAAAAGTATTAAAAGTTTTAGGTTTTTCTTTTAAAATCTAACCTAAGTGTACCTAGAATAATCATCTATACATACAAATACATAAGTTTACCTTTAAGACTCTAGTCTTAATTGGTTGTATCAAGTTCATGTGCAAATGTTCCAAATGACTATTTTTATGAAGAAGTTTCAACTTATGATGTGATTCATGTTATTTTGTTGCCTCTCAAACATTCACCACGATTTTTAGGAATTGTTCCTTCTAAATTGAGTAAACCATGAACAATATTGTATCTTCCATACTTTTATAAGCCTTTGAAATGTACATGCTCGAGATATTCATGTTATAGTTTATGGCATTATGTATTGGATCTATTGCGATTGAGAAGGTCCACCAATCTATAGCAATTATCAAACATTCTCACACCGTTTATGATTAATTGATTAGTTTGATTTTTCCTTTTGTAATTCTCTTTGGTGAAATTGACTAACATGCCTTAATCATATAATTGACTTATGTTGATTAAATTTGTCTTTAAGCCCTTTGCAAGGAACAATTTTTTTAAGTTTTGACATACCATTAATGTTAAGCACTCTTTCGCCCAGGATCTTGTCCTTTCTCCCATCATAAAAAGTTACTCTGCCCTTACGGTTTTCTTGAAAGTCCTTGCGGTAGCCTTTATTTCCAATCATGTGTCTAAAACATTTTCTAACAAAGTACCAAATATTATTAGTGGATATTTTTTAGAGAGTTGTGATAAACTAGATTTTATTTTTTATTTTTTTTCTACAGACTTATTTCTGTTTGTATCTCGTAGAAGTTGTAAAATGAGTTGCAAATGAAGATACAACTATTTTTTTTCTTTTAATATGCCCTTAAACTCCACAATAGTAGCACACATGTCTTTTTTTGTGCTTATGAATCTTTTCTCAATTTGGACAAGTGCTATTTTCTTGGAACTCTTTGGTTTATCTAAGCTTTCTTTTGCTTTAAAAAGCATAGTAGGATTGACTAGCTCCTCTTCTCTATCAATATAATCAAGTCTTTCATATCTTGATTCACAACTACCAACAAAAATAATTATGTCTAAATTCTAACTTCTTGATCCCATGTTTTCAGGATAGACTGGATTGCTACAAGATCATTTAAAGCATCACTAAGTTTGGCTTCTTTTTATTCTAATGGAGAGTCTTTCTCTTCAATATTATCTAATAGTTATATATTTTTCTAATTTCAAATAAAATTTTCATTGACCAATTTTTCATTAATTTTACATACCATATCATATTTTTATAGCATGGTCTTATATGTCTTTATGAAGCCCAATGTTGATCCTGTTTCATTATCACTTCTATTTTTTTAAGTCAATTGTAATTTCTCTCACCTTAGTAGCAAAAACAACATAATTGCTTAGGTGCTCATAATCTTCATTCTTTTCATTTGTTAAGTATTCATCACTATATTTCATGCTAAATGATTTCTGTTTTTTTAGTGTATTTGTAACACCCTAGGTAAACCCCATATCGATAAAACAAGAGAGGGACTTGGACTATATAAAGGGGTAGCAACACTTAAGTGGTAAGAGACCTTTTGGGGGAGTATAGGAGCTCCCAAGAATAAAGTCGTGAGGGCCATGTGCGCCCAAAGTGGACAATATCTTACCGGGCTAGGTGTTGGCTATGAGGGGTAGCAACACTTAAGTGGTAAGAGGCCTTTTGGGGGTGTATAGACCCTCCCAAGAACAAGCGAGGATGCTGAGTTCCTAAAGGAGTGAATGTAACACCCTAGGCAATTCCCACATCAACAAAACACGAGAGAGACTTGGGATTTATAAAGCGGGAGCAATAAGAGGCCTTTTGGGGGTGTATGTGTGTTTCCAAAAATAAAGTCGTAAGGGCCATGTGTGCCCAGAGCGGACAAGATCTTACCGGACTATATATTGGATATGGCATTTATATGTAACACCTTAAGAAAATCTCACATCAGCAAAGCATGGGGGAAACCTTGGCTATATAAAGGGGTAGCTACACTTAAGTGGTAATGGGTCTTTTGGGGGTGTGTAGACGCTCCCAAGAATAAAGTCGTGAGGGCTATGTGCGCCTAAAATGGATAATATCTTACCAGGCTGGGTGTTGGCTATGACATTTATTGATATCAAAGCCACTAGTTGTGCCTCTTAAGCGATGGTGGGGTAAAACCTCAGTGAGGATGCTGAGTCCCAAAGAGGGTGAATGTAACACCCTAGAAAAATCTCACATCGGCAAGCACGGGAGAGACCTGGACTATAAAAAAGGGTAGCAACACCTTAAGTGGTAAGAGGCCTTTTAGGGGTGTATGGATGCTCCTAAGAACAAAGTCGTGATAGCCATGTGCGCCCAAAGTAGACAATATCTTATTGAGATGGGTGTTGACTATGACAGTATTTAAGCAATCAGCTTGTATATGGCCCCACCCCTCGCATTTGTGACATTAAATGCATTTCCTTCTTTTTTTTGGTGTTTTCTTCATTCAAATTAACTTTTCCTTTACCTTAGTTGAAGTCTTGACGTCTATCGTTTCCCTTGTTTCTTTTTCAAAACTTCTTAAAAATCTATTGAAATTTTTAGTAAGAAAGGCCATCTACTTTTGTAGATCTTTGATAGTAGTCTCTTTATTAATTTCAAGTAAAAAAGCAACATTCAAAATAGTTTTTTCTCTAACTTAACTTTATCCCTTCTGGCTCCTTTCAATTTATCTTAAAGGTTTGAAATGACCCAATCAATTCATTTATCCTCAAAGTATCAACGTCGTCGACCTCCTTAACAGTTGTTACTTTGATAAAAAAAACCTTTCTGGGAAGGATCTCAGGACTTTGCAAACCATCTTTACATTAGAAGGCTTTTCCCTAAGGGTAAAAGCTTTCTTAGATATGTCATATAACTTAGTATAACAATAAGAAAGAGTCTCAACTCCATAAATTCTCAAGTTTTTAAATTCAATGGTTAATATTTGGAGTTTTAACTGCTTTAGAGTAATTGCTCCTTCATGTGCGATTTCAAGGATTGTCCAATCTTTATGAGTTGAGACACACTTGAAAACACGTTTGAATTTCTAGAGGTCTACACCATCTAAGATTGCATTCAAAGCCTTTAAAACTAGTTTCTTTATTATCATCAATTGTCTATGTGGTTTCAAATTTGGGAGTGTGAATACAACCAACTTCAGTAATTAGAGGATCCCAACCTGTCAAGACTTCTCTCCATGCCTTCTCATCAATAGACTTTATAAATGATCACATGCTTGGTTTCTAATAACCATTGTTTGAGCCATTAAGTATTTGGTGGCTTGGATATTGAGCTTCCCTACATTATTCAGAAATCGACAACAACATCTCACTAAATTTTGTTGTTGTCTAACTCTGATATCAATTGTAAATATTAAAGTTGTTGAGTTAGTTGCTTGTTTAGTTGCAACTTAAGAAATAACTTAAAATTGAAACAATGAACAATGAACACAAATAATTGTTTACATGATTTAGATTCGATCCTACATCTGCAGAGGCTTTCCTGAAAAGAAATTGACTATAATGTTCACAATACAAGAAATTAATTAAGCCCAGCCACACTCACAAATGTTGCAACTCACTATCATAAAATTACAACTAAAACTCTCCCTATAAAAGCTTAGTACAAACAAATGAAATTGTTTAATTACTCAAAATTTCGCACTACGAAAGTTCCTCTCAATAAACGAATAAGTGAACATTCAATTTCACACATTTAGCATAAAATGTAGCTTCAATATATAGAGATTTCAACCTAAATGCATCCATGTAGTATGGTTAGACTAAAATACTAAATCTTCGCCTCATATCAATTATTATAATAGCTTAGACAATATTGGAAATAAATATAATGATTATTCACATCTTTCTCAAACACCTCTCCTTATATATAAAATGATAATCATAATCATATATACTAATTTCTTTTCTATCAACAACAACTCCTTTAAAATAGCTATGTGAGATCACAAAATTTGTTGTAGGGGTTACTTAATTTGCTACACAAAATCATGTGAAAAAATTCAACATAAAACAAACTAGTCTAAACAAAACTAGTTGCATGATGAGTTGCAATTTAATTTGTGACTTGTTGCACCAACAACTATAAGCACAAACACAAATAATACATGTTTGAAGAACTACAACTAAAATTAAATTATTATAATGCACAATCATAATATATCCGAATTTAGAAAAAAAAATCTAAACAAAAGTCTTGTATGATGGGACTTAAATTTACTTAAGACGGAACTTAAAGTTAATATCTCAAAGTTCTAAAGGCATTAACCTTAATATTGAGTCAATACTTCCTGACCTATCAAAATTTATATCAACAAAAAATAATTTAAAATTATTATTTTGTCCACTATTAACGAAATAAAGAAAATAGAATTATTATTATTATTTCACCATACACTAAAAACAAACTACTATGTGCAAAAAAATCCAATAATAAATATATACATGTTATGACTTGAGAGACTATAAACCAACACAAATACAAATACACGTGTAATTGCTATAGCTAATGAAAACTCGTTCACGTAATATTCCTTGGAAAAAGATTAGAAGAAAATAACCCTTTGTTTATTAACTGTTCATTCATTATTCTACACATGCAAATACCCTGTTCGTTTTTTTTTCTCTATATAAGAACCCCTAATTTGTTACGTGACTCTACACCGAAAAACATTTTAGATAGTTCTTGAGCTTTCTTCCATATTTCCCGAAAGCAAGGAACATATATTTCTTTCCTTTGTTTTCCAATCTTGTTTCTTTTTGTACTTTGTTCGGTTTGGTTTGGTTTTATTTCAGAGAGAAATGGCTGGGATTGTTGTGATTTTTGATTTCGACAAAACTATTATTGACTGTGACAGTGATAACTGGGTTCTTGATGAATTGGGTTTCACCGATTTGTTCAACCAGCTTCTTCCTACCATGCCTTGGAATCCTCTCATGGTATACCATAACTTAAAATTTAGACAACTTAAAACTAACTAAAACTTCAATGCTTAAACTTTAGACAATTTCGTGTTTTGTTTATGTGGCATAAAATTGCAGGACAAGATGATGAAGGAGCTTCATGCTCAAGGAAAAACCATTGATGACATTGTTGAGGTTCTGAAACGAGCTCCTATCCATCCTAGGATAGTCCCTGCCATTAAAGCAGCTCATGCTTTAGGGTATTTTTTCTTACTATGCTTCTTTTTTTTTTCTCGACTATAAAACCATCGTTTGGTGATATAGGAATTTAGAATGGTGATCAAGTTGTTGTTGCAGGTGTGAACTCAGGGTTGTTAGTGATGCAAACATGTTCTTCATTGAAATTATTCTGGAGCACCTTGGATTGAGGGAATATTTCTCAGAGATCGACTCCAATCCTAGCTTTGTCGACGAAGAAGAGAAACTAAGGATCTTCCCTTATCATGATTTCACCAAGAGTTCCCATGGCTGCAATCTCTGCCCCCCAAATATGTGCAAAGTATCATTCTTTTTTTTTCATCACTAATGGGAATTAATTTCATTACTAGTTTAAAATTACCTCCAAAACCATCTATCGGACCAAGAGATTAGTTTTAATGGACTCCTGAACTTGCGGGTGTTAAGATTATGCATATGTTCTCTAAAAGAACATAGGATCAACCAACTGAACAAAACCTGATTCGTTTTTGGATTTGTTGACACCACTTTATTAAAGTAATGTTCCATATGGAAAACATAATCTTGACATGGTTAAATAAATTTTCTTAATTATGTGATATTCACAAATATGATGCCAAAACTTGTTTTCAACATTTTTTTTCCTGGTTTGTGGTTGGTGAAACAGGGGAGGGTGATTGAAAGGATTCAAGCTTCTTTAGAAGGGAA
The DNA here is from genome assembly GCF_007990345.1 of Gossypium hirsutum. Taxonomy (NCBI): domain Eukaryota; kingdom Viridiplantae; phylum Streptophyta; class Magnoliopsida; order Malvales; family Malvaceae; genus Gossypium; species Gossypium hirsutum. Next base: position 6,323,464 of record NC_053446.1, on the reverse strand, counting down.
GAAGAAAATCATATACCTTGGAGATGGCAGCGGAGATTACTGCCCAGGCTTAAAGCTTGGAGAGGTAGACTACATGATGCCAAGGAAGAATTATCCAGTTTGGGATTTAATTTGCAGGAACCCAATGTTGATCAAGGCTGAGATCTATGAATGGACCGATGGTGAAGAGCTAGAGAAGGTTTTGCTGCAACTAATCAACATGATTTCTCTTGAAGAAGACGATGCCAATTCTTCCCAATTCATCTCCGTTGACTGCAAATTGCAGACCATGTCGGCATCCAAAAGTGCCTTCCCTCATGCCCTCCCGGTTCCTCAGTAGATCGTTGCCATTGCTCATATATATTATAGCTGAGTTGGTCGAAAGGGTTTTCATTGTTCGGCTGCTTTTTTTTCTTTTTTCTTTTTAAATATGAAGTGTGTGTTTTGAGATAACTCTGAATAAACTTTGCGAATATATGATTGCAAAGTGTTGCCAAACTAAAGTTTCTTATTACATGTGCTGGCTGTATCATTGAGTCGAATCGAGGTGTAACTCGTGAAAAGTTATTTGACCCAAAACTTAATATTTGAAGTTTGGTTGGAGTTAGTTAAGTCAATAAGTTGGACTTGTTTTGTAAATAAGATTTGAAATTATTATTAAATAAGTTTTTTTTCGAAATAATTTTTTTTCTGATGAATAACAATAACAGGGTAAAGTTTGAGCAACAAATGTGATTAACGAGACTCAAGCACAAGTCACATCTAGAGCAGTCAATACCCTTAATCATCAAGTCATCACATATGAGATTCTTCGGAATAAAATTTAAATCTAAGTATTATGCTTTATGTTTAAAAATATCCATTAAAAATAAAATATAAATTACTCTATACCCAACATTTTAAACTCAAAACTCAAGCCGGAATTGGTAATGATAAAGTTGAATTCCAAATAGGTGCATGGTTTACACCCTTAAATGTCGATGAAGTGAAATTATGAAACAGCACTGACTAATGCCGGGGGATGCTATAGTGGGACAGGACGATGTGATTAGTATAGAACTACATTAAAAGCAAATTAAGATGATACTTTATTCTTTCTTTCTTTTTAAGTAAGATACTTTGTTTTACACTAAAAGTAATAATATATGGACTACAAACCAAAAGGCAACAGCAAGCTTTCCCCACCGTTCTGTGATTATTGATTTTGTAGCACTAGTCGTAGCTTCACATATATGGATAGCAACAGGTCGATTTTTACCCCTTTCACTCAACTTCATTTCCAACCTTAATTTATATAATTCTTTTTACAAAAATAAATAAAATATATTATAAAATCTTAAAAGTGTTCAAAGAAAATAATAAAAATATATATTTAGTTAAAAAATATATATTAATAATATTTTTTTTTTTGAATTTATATATATTAATAACATTCTGGACAAATTTTTTTATAAAATTAAATTTTTGAAGATTATTTTGATTATTTTTTATTTTTTTATAGGGGCCAATTTACATATTTTTAAAACTATCAAGGACACAAGGGTATTTATATCAATTTATTATTTAAATTATTCAAGTTGTAAAATTCAACTCGACTCAAACTCGAAAAATTGGATTATTTATTCAAGTTTATTTGAAAAATTGAATGACTAAATTCAACTAACTCGGAATTAAAAAAATCGATTTTTTGAATCAAATCAAGTTTTGTTCATCCCTAATTATAGGACATGAGATAGTGGAATAATGGATTACTTCGGGAGTTTTTTTAACTCAAAAAAGGTGAAAGTTATCTCTTATGTACCAATTGGCCTACTAGACTCTGAGGAAAAAAGAGTTTAGCACTTTTTGAAAGATGGGAAATAGTGTCAAATACAATTACCATATTTTTGTTAACCACTTGCTTTCTACACTCATGAGGAAACTAGTAAAAACCATGAGTCATATGGGAAGCTTTTTGAGGAATTGTGGTAGGTTAAAGGGACTCTTGAACTTTCAAACTTCATTTGGAGGGCTACATACAACACCCTTGTTACTTTCGAGAATCTTCGATTCTGACATTGTCATTTTCTGTCTAAGTGTGCTCAATATAATTATTGTGAAGAGGCATTAGAGGTTTTTCTTTTCTTTTGCCCTTTTGCTCAAGTTGTGTAAAAGGCATCTTTTTTTACCTATTGTCCGAGCCTTATTGATTTTTTAAGCTTTCAAGATTGATGGGTGAAGGTGTGCAACCTTGTCTTTAATTTAGGGCCTTTTTTGTTATAAAAGTAATTTGGTTTGAGTGTGTTGGCATTTTGGAAGGCTAGAGATAATTTTGTATTTAAGGGTTAAAATATCAATCGAAAACTAAAAAGAGATAACAATGGTGTTTGGCAACTAAGAAAATAACAAATGAAAAGAAAACAACAATAGAAAATGAATACTGAATCATCTTGCATTTGCTTTCTAATAGAAAACACTTATATACAAGCCTTTACAAAATCAATAATTGTTGTGTAACAGCAACTCAACTAAATGGCAACCATTCCAACCACTCTAACCAATAACTCTCTAATTGCACTCTAATAATATACTAACAACACCATAACAACTTCAAATGTTACTGGAGTTTAGTACTCTAACATCCTCATGGTCTTTTGAACCTTGTTGATCTTGATTAACATTAGAATAAGTTAACACTTTAATGTGCATCTTGAAGAAATCAAACCGACTTGGTGTAACAAGTTTAGTAAAAATATTAGCAAACTGTTCTATGGATCGAATGAAATTCAATTACAAGTTCCATCTAGCAGTTTTTCTCTGACAAAGTGCAGGTCAATCTCAACATACTTAATCCTAGCATGATGTGTAGGATTAGCAGCCATAGAAGCAGGAGATGTATTTTTCTCATACACAATTGGTACTTATGAAAGTTGCATGCCAATCTCTAATAGCAAATTTTTAAACCCTCAACAACTCAGCCACAACTAAGCCTCGATGCTTTCCTTCTGAGGAAGACCTGGAAACACACATTGTTTCTTAGCACACCAAGCAACATGATTATTGCCAAGATACACACAATAACCTGATGTAGAGCTCCTAACATCAATAGTCGATGCCTAATTTGCATTCGTATAACAAACTAACCTAGTGGAGCCATGCGTATAATGCAACCCATAGTCCAATGTACCATTGAGATATCTCAAAACACGTTTTACTGCTTTCCAATGAGTGTCCAATAGGGAGTTCATTTTTTTGTTGAGTTTATTAATAGAATAAAAGAGATCAGGCCTAGTAAGAAAGATGTACTACAAGGTCCTAACCACACTTTTATAAAGTTGATTGTCTTCAAATGGGCTTCCATCAAACAAGTCAAAAACATATTTTTTTTGTCTAACTAAAAAAGAGACCTTGTGGTATGTAATGAACTTTAACCCTAAGGAAAAATGAAGGTTACCAAGATATTTCAACAAGAAATTGGCATTGAGTTGTTGAGCAACTTCATTAATCTCATCTATAAAGCTTCTAATCAACACAATATTTGTCGAAAAATTTAGTTTGAAAATGATTTTCTTGCACAACCGAAAATAAACTTTTTGAAAATCGAGCTAATTTTTAACCAAACAATCTTCTCTACTATTCTCGTAACATTAATTGCTTCGAATGTGGGCTTGAACAATTCAAATCAAACACAAAACTAGAAATAGTTTTATTTACTTCTAGTGTGAGAGCAAAATCTCTCTCAATAGAAACTGACAGAATTGTTATTCCAAAAAATAAAATTAATACTTAGAGAATAAACTTTCAATATTTTAAGGAAGAATAACAATATCTTAAAGTTGTGTGTCTAGCCCTATAGGTGCCATATATTTATAGAGAGAAAAGGCAAAACCCTTGTTGAATTGTAAAAGTTTATTTCAATAGAAAAACATACTCCTAGTCTAACTAGGAATATGTGGGGCGGCAACCCTAGTTAAACAGATTAAGGTATACGAGTCACACATACATAGCCCATCATCCATTTAATATTAAGGTATGTCACACTTTGAACGTACAATAAATAAATCCATAAACGGATTCGTGATCTATTTTTCTTGGGTCCAGTTCGATATACTATCAGTGTAGTCAGTCACATCTATGTCTATCTTGGGAATCATCTGCTCCGAAGCCCAAGACAAATCATCTTCCCAATTGGACTTGATAGACGGCATATTAGTCTTTCAATCGGTTTGCCATTTCTGATTAGACTATGGAAATGATTAGGTCCGTCTACTAACATAAGTTATCTTTCCGTATTATGATTTGATCACGTAATACCGCTTAGTATTAGTTTAAACATTAGACAACCAGTGAGCCAATATTTTCTTCTACTTTGCTTTGTATCCAAAAATCACATGAGGATATTATACAAAGTATATTAATGTAATTCATGAATTATTTTAACCAATCTGTTCAAAAAAATTACAAGTATTCATTGACGAAATTACTACACTTAGGGCACCAGATCCAACAATATCATCTACATATGTCATAATAAGGAGCTTAGAATCTACTGAAGTTCGAACAAACAATGAGGGATCAACCTTAGATGGTTGAAACTAAAGCTTATTTATTAGAAACTCCCTAAGCATATGAAACCAAGCTCAATGAGCTTGGTGAAGGCCATATAAAGCCTTGAGCTTGAAAATTAACTTTTGATCATTGACCCCATAAACCTAAAATCTTGATGGCTGACTTATGTATATCTCCTCAGTCAGTGTGCCATTGAGAAATGTATTGTTGACATCAACTTGCCTTAAGGGCTAGCCATTCATTATAGTAAGAGATAGCATAGTTTGAATGGTGTTGGCTAGAACTACTAGACTAAATGTTTCCGTAAAATCAAAGCCAACATGTTGAGAATACCCTTTAGTGATGAGCCTAGCTTTGTATATCAATATATCGGGCTTTCCTTTTACCTTGAAGAGTCATTTACATCCAATAGGCTTTTTGGTAGGTGGTAGTGGACAAAGACTTTAAGTTTGATTTTCAAGTAAAGTATGAAGCTCATTATGAATTTTCTCTTGCCAATAAGAGGACTTCATAGCTTCATGAATGTTAGCGAGCACTGAATCAAGAGAACAAGCTATCGTTGCTAAGTAGGTCTTGGGTTTAAAGAAGCCAAATTTGGTTCATGCAACCATGGATAAGCATCTGAAGGAGGTAATGGGAAAATATGGGAAGAAGGTATAAAGCAAAAACTTAAAGATGGATTAGGCAATAAGGAATTGAGAGAAAAGTTAGAATAGGTGGGCATACACGAAGGCAAATGTGGTGACAAAGAGTGTGACGAAGGTTAGCTAGAGGACGAGACAAATGTGTCAGAGAAAGAAGATGAGCTAAGGATTGAATGGGTAGACACAGTAGGTGACAAATAAGATAAAGTAGGGGGAAAGTTAAGGATGTGAATGTATGAAAATGAGATAAGAAAGATGAATGATGAGTAGGTAATAGCTTACTAAAAGGAAACACTTACTCATAAAAAGTGACATGTCTTGAAATGTAAACTTTACCTGTGGAATCTAAGCATCTATACCTTTTATGTGTGGGGGAGTAACCAAGGAAGATATACAAGAAAGACCAAAATTGTAATTTATGATTGTTGTAGGGCTTAAGATTAGGAAAACAAAGACAACCAAAAGCCTTAAGAAATTAGGTTTAACTCCATATAGTTTTTCATAAGAAGGCACCATCTAAATTTGTTGTGGGCAACTTGTTCAACAAGTACACAGCACTTCTAAAAGTATCATTCCAATAGTGAAGAGTCATTAAAGCTTGGGTAAGTATAGATAACCCAGTCTTTACGATCTGTCTGTGCTTCCTCTTAACAAGACCATTATGCTCTTAAGTTTAGGAACAAGAGGTACAATGAACAATACTATAAGTGTTCACATATAATCTCAATTCTTGCAACTCACCACCCCTATTAATTTGGAGAACTTTGACTGAACAATCCAACAACCTATCAGCTTGTCAATGAAAATGCACAAAAACAAACAACACTTCTGATTTTTTCTTCAAGAAATATACCCAATTATATCGAGTGTATACATTTATAAAGGCGAGATAATATCGGGAGCAATTGGAGAACAGAGGAGCAAGACTTTATACATCAGCACCTACCAACTGTAAGTGTCACGGGCCACAAATCAAAGCCTTTGGCAAATGCAAAAAGAGTTTCTCATAGAGGTCAATTGATTAAATGGGGCTCATTTGACCCACTTGAACTGACTTGGTTCATGGATCATGTAGAAAAACCTATTTGCTTGAAGCCTTAGTGGCCTAGTGAAACACTTAAGGAAAATTAGGGCTACCTTAGTAAATATGGAAAATAATCTTAGAAGATATGTAATTTGATAAGATTTTATTTTGTAATCTTAAGGGATCATGTAAATCCTTTACGAATCTCAAATTGTAGATTGGCTTAATCTCTTCTGTCGATGTAACTAAATTGTATTGTTGGATCTAGGGGGGTTGCACAATAAATAAAGTCATTCCCCTTCATTTGTAATCATCCCATTGTATTTCATTCAAAGTTAGTGAATATACTTTGAGAGCATTTACTCAACAAACACCTTGTGAGCGTTGCTTTCTTACGACTTTTCCATTTTTCCGTTGCTTTTTTGTCTTTGAGTTGCTTTCACTTTATTTTCGGTGCCTTAGAGAATTTCTATCGAGAATTCTCACTTTATGAGAGTTAGGCTGACTTAGGCGGGTTAGAACCAAAGAAATCACTTAAGGCTGCACAGGTTGCAAGACTAAAGTTCTAGCCCCATGACATAAGAGTGCAGTGCAAATAGTGAAAGCCAACTTATGTCGTTTGCCAGGATGACAGGTAACACAAACAATCTCTGTTTTATTTTTTTGAAAAAAAATATTACAATTGCATAAGGCCTTCAAAAGGACTAACTGACATAGGTGACCTAATCGATTGTGTCATACATCGATTGGAACCAATTTCACAAATGTGTTACCAGCAGCTGAAGAAGCAAACTCAAAAGAAGCATCAAGAGGAGCAATGCCTTGCTTTTTAACAGCAGACAATTTATAGAGACCATTGCGAAAGGAGCCTTGCAAGAGAATCTATCTAGTCTGCAAATCTCAAACTTGGTAATGAGCAGGCAAAAGCTCAAAGAGAACTTGGTTGTCCCTTATAAAGTTAGACACAAACAACAAATTCTTAGTTATTCTAGGAACATGAAATAATGATTTCATGTAAAGAGGCCGTGAGGCTATAAGGAAGACTAGCCAACATGTACAACAGGTAAAGCAGGTCCATTACCAACAAATTTTTTACCTGAATCGCTATACATTGTACTATGTTTCACTGCAATTGCACTGTTGGTAAGATGGTGAGTAGCACCTAAATCCGGGTACCAAGCATTATGAGCAAGAACCTCAAGTGTAGAAAGAAAAGCCTATAGAGAAAAGGCTTGAACATCCAATAGAGAGGACTGAGAATCTGTAGACAAAGAGTTTGTAGGTTGCACACGCCACATTGATAGTCCTGCAACCTTAATGCACTTCGTGACTTCTAAGACTTCTATGAGAGCAACCACCCCACCTTCGATTGGACAAAGAGGATATACAATGATAGACTCTTTCTCCCTTAATGTAGTAAAAGAACAATTGTGATACTTCGTATGATAGTTTCAAGAGAAAAGGGAAATTGTTGTCGTAAACACCTAATTTTATTAGAGCTTTATATTTACAATGGTTGGACCTTGAATTCATCAAAAACGAGTTTTTCATATGGGTCTTCATGGCTAAATTGAAATTTTAATTTAATTCTAGGACTAAATTAATTTTTTAAGATTAAATTGAATTTTAAATCTTTAAATAAAGACCAACCAAATTTTATTATGTTTTGATTTAAATTATTTTTTTTGAATTTGTATCAAATTAATTCATATTTAAATTAATCATGTTACAACGCATTTAAAAAGTCATATAGTAATTGGATCTAATTGTAATTGTTTATAAATATACATTTGTGGCATGTTTGGTTAACCATTGTAATTAGTGGATCTCACTAAATTGAGTGTAATTCTTAAGGGAGGGTGGGAATAGAAGTAATTATACGGGTAATTACAAACAATTACACTTAAATTCAATTACCCTATGACTTTTCAAATATGTCTAGACATGCCATAAATTTAAAAAGTTATTTTTATACAATAATGATGGTCTTTTTAATTTTAGGATATATTTTATTGTTAAAATATAAGTATATGTTATTAATGCCTCGTTTGGTTACTAATATAATAATTTGAGGGGAAAGTTTATTTATTACAAGAGTTAGATCTAAAATAAAGAATAATTAGTACAAATATGAACTTGAAATTAGAAAGACGAATAATAACTCTTGTTAAAAATAAGACCTCTTTAAAATAAGCAAAAAATTTTCATTCTTTTTGCTAAAATTAGGTCATGAGAGTGGCCAATTTATTGCTAACCCATATACTAAAACATATGTAAAAAATAATACTCCTACCAAACGTAATATAAAAGTTTTATTGATGGGAGATAATTTTCTATACATTTTAACCTACAAAATAATTGAATAAATTTAATAATATTTATTAGAAATTATTTATACTTGTGAATGACTAATGGATGATAACAAAGAGTATATGTCTAATATTGGGGAGAGAATAACCCATCAAATATGAAATATTAGAGTAATTAAATAAAATTGTATTAGTAACCTGGAGTATTTAATTTTAAGTTTTATTAAAATTCCATATAAAATGATATATAATTATTAAAATGATAATTACATATTCATCCAATTCAATTACTGTATGATATGAAAAAATATTTTTATCCAACTACAGTATGATATCCTAAAGCTCACTTAATAGAACCCTTAAAACTCCAGCTTGAAAGAGAGACTAATAACTCATCTTCCAAATAGGAATTAATTTTTTATTTTAAATTGATAATTAGTTAATTGATTTAAGGGTCCAAAATGTACAATTCAAGTCCAACCGGTCCAAGATTCCATATCAACAGGGTCCAATGATAAAGTCCAATAACCCAAAGTCGGGTCTGATCCAAGGTCCGAGTGGGAGTCCATATGTGAGAGCCTGTGTATTTTAAGCTTAGGATTAAGGTTGCTAATGCCATAGGATTTAGTTCTTATTTATTACACATTCATTAACAGAAAAAAAAAAAGGACAAATCGGGAAAAAATGGGTTGTGGTCGGTTTAGAAGGCGGATTCCTAAAAATACTGAATCTGCAGGAAAGAATAGAAGAATCAGGATTAAATAACCAAAACTTGAAGCACAAAAACAAAAATAGATCTCAAAAGATTTTATTTTTATTATGAGATCCATCGGAAAAGAACACAGAACCAGATCCTGCAAACAAGAAAGGAAAAAGGGGAGCACACATAGCATTCAGAGAGAACACCTAGATTACAACCAAAAACCCAGGCCAAACAAAGGAACGGAAATCCGAACTCTTAACAGTGCACAAACACAAAAACCCATCACATTCAAGATCAAAATAAAGCTATTTTTTTGGTGTTATGCTTTTTCCCATGTTAATTCGAAAACCAAAACAAAGCGAAAAAAAAATCATCTTTCTTTTATCGAAATTTTTACAAAAAAAAGGTGAGGAGAAGAGACTTCGGTGACTTAAGTGTTTTATTAGGTTTTAAATCCCTCACACCGAGAAGACTGACTTCTCCAACCGATTAAAACCCTTATGAACATTTTTTGGGATTTTGTTTTCCCACAAAGGGAAAGGGAAAGGGAAAGTTTTGCTTAGTTTGAATTTGCTGTGAACGAAAGTTTTAGTCATGGTGTGAGAAGACATGGAAGAGAGCTGGGAATGTAAAGGGACCTGGAAAAATAATTATGCAGAGAAGCAAATGAGAGAGGCAAGGGAGGAAATGAAGGAGAGTGTTCCCAAAATTTTAAGGTTAGAAATGAATTTAAAGAGATTGAGAGAAAGAGTAAAAGGTTTACATCTGTCATTGGTCCTTATACTCTTAAAATTTCAATATTTAGTCCTTATGCTTTAATTTAAACAAAATTTACCCTTTGTAGGAGGGTGTTTTATACGTGACAATTATAGAAAATGGTAGAATAAGCTTTTTAACTCTCACTATTTGTAGTTATTGTCAAATTGGTCTTTACTCTTTCAAAGCGCATAAAATTTATAAAATAATCAAAAGCTTTTTACATTTTTAATAAAAATAAAAAATCTTTGAATTATAAATTTGGAACTTTTTATAAAAATTTATTTTTTATGAAAATTGAAAAACTTTTCATTTTTTAAAATTATTGTATATACTTTTAAAACATTAATGATCAATATTTTTTTGACTTGACATCATAGGTGTTTCTATTCTTAGGAAAGTTATAGTATAATTACTTTATTATCCTTATCTTTTGTATTAAAAAATAATAATAAATTAGAAAAAATAACTAAAAGAATTCTTCTACCACTTTATAATTTCCATGTCAAAAGTACTAATAGTAAAATTAGAAGAAAATATCAATATTTTAAATAAAAAAATACAAAAAACTTAATCTACAAAACTAAATTCTAAATTTTTAAAGAGAAAACAAACTCCATCGTATTTAAACCAAAATAAAAGGTATAATAATAATAATAATGAATTTTACTAAAAAATGCAATAATTTTTCATTGGACAAGTGAAAGTTGCCGCCCTGCCAATTCACGTGGGATGGCTTTGTACTTGGGGGCTGTTGTGGTCATTCTAGAAAATCTGTGGACGCGATTTGGGCGGAGTTGGAAGCCTTGGTTGAAGGCTTAAATTCGGCCTCTGCTAGGCTTGTCAATACGGTCAAAAAGAGAGAGCAGGAGGTCACTATTCTGGCCCAGTGCGTGAAGCAGGAATGCAAAGCCTTCAGAAATTTTGACTCGGTCCAGATAAATTGGATCAACCGTAATAGCAACAATGCTGCTATTAAGAACAGAACTAATTTGTATTTCAATATGGATTATCTGTTGGAAATCCATAACATTATTATTCATGAAGCAATAAATTGAGGTTGACCTCAGGGTCGTTTTCTATTAAAAAAAAAAAAGTTTGGTCTAATCCATTCTTTTAGTGTTTTTTCTTTCTTAATGCACACCTTAGCCTCTTAAGAATATCGCTTTCCCACTTTAGTCTTTAAAGTATTTTTGGCCCATTTTAGTCTCTTATGTTATTAGACGTTAATGTTATCAAACATTCCTGATTCCATCCTTTTTGGACATTAAAAAATTGGGTTAAGTTATTTATAGTCATAAATTGTCATGTGACATATACTAACATCATCATGATTTCATCAGCAAAAAAACCTAAAAAAATCATTAAAAATATAAAAAATTGTAAATATAAAATATGTATAAATATATATATAATTTTTTTAAAATTAGAAATATGTTAGATTTTTTAAAATTTTGTACAAAAATAATAATTATTAAAAATTTTATAAAATTTATTAGAAATTGTAAAAAATTATTAAAAATTAAAAATAATAAAAATTGTTGTATCTTGGAGTAAAGTATACTTCGCTAATCATAATTAGAATATAAAAAAAATTGATGTAAAAATTGTATTTCATTATACAATCAATTTTCATAAAAATTATATTTTAAAAATATTTTAATAAAAATTGAATAATTTTTATATCAATTTTTTAATGATGTAAAATACATCAATTTTTAGTACTTTATCAATGTTACTGGCAACATGTTTATTTGACTTGACTCCCTATTTAATGTCTGAAGTAAGCTTTCTCCATCCATCATGCGCACATGCTTTTTTTTTTTGTATCAAAGTTTTTTATAATGATCAAACACTCGAAAATAGTTCTTAAGATATTGGTCTAGAAATAAATAATTTGTCTTGAGTTAATAAAAAATATTTATCATAAATAAAAATATTGTTTAAATTGTTATTTAATTGAAATAACATCATATTTATTATTTAAATAATTTAAATAAAAACTTATCCAAATTTATCACCTAAAAAGATCTACCAATTATAATTTTCGATTGATTGAAATAAAATAATTATTGTACATGGTATTCTTCCAATAGACAACAATATCACATTCAAGCTCTAGAAAATGTGATTTATAAAATTTTAAAAATAATAATATTTTTAAAATTTTTTAAATTTTTTACTAAATTTTAAATATATTTTATATTTTTTGTACATTTTTTTATTTTTTAAAGGTTTTTTTTCGAATGATGGTTTCACTTTGTCATCATCGTATGACACATTGAAACATATGATTGGTTGGATACCTAATCAGTTAATTTTTAATGTCCAAAGAACTTAATTAGGAACGCTTGATAACATTAATAAAAATAAACTTCAAGCTCACTTTTCTCTAATTATTTCCTAAATACATAAGGAATAAAATATAGGTATAAATAATATAATTAAGAACATAAATAGCATAATTCAAAAGGAGAAATGTGACAAATAAATGAGAAATTACACATTTATCATTGTCTTAAAAAGCCAAGAACCATTCTCAAATGATATAAATGATTGTGTCAAATATCTTAATTGACTAAGATATCATCAAAACACTAATAAGACCTCCTTAAAAGCCCTTTCAACATTGAATTCATCAAGGCTTTAAAGTTAGAATGAGCATTTGCCAAACCAAAAGGCATACAAGAAACTCATAATTACCCCATTAGCCTTGAATGTTGTTTTATGGATATTTGGCTCCCACATCTTGGTTTGATGATAGCTAGACTTCAGGTCCAATTTAGAGAAATAGGCAGCTTGTCTCAACTCATCCAACAATTCTTCAATAAAAGGAATGAGAAATTTATCCTTTACAAACTTGATTCAATTGCCTATAGTCCACTCAAAGTCTCAAAGATCCATATTTCTTTTTGACCAATACTATTTGGGAGGCAAAAAAAAAACTATTATTGCCTATAGATCGCTTGTGCTTCATTTACCAAAATTATCTTATGATGGAGGAGGTAGTCTTGTAGGCTTCCTAAACACATTAGCAAACTCTTCCAATAATGTTTGTAAATCCTGATGAAGCTGCAAACTTGTTTCTCCTAGCAACTTAGGTTGAGCATCAATGGTCATTACATAAGCACAAGGTTGTTCCCACTCAACTTCAACTGCAGATAAGAGTTTGGAGCTCAGCTTGGCATCAATCAATTGTAAGGAACCTGGGGTCAACCCCTGCAATAGACAAGCTTGATTGCCCCCATTGGAACTTCACGGTAAGAGCATGAAAATCCCACACAATTAGCCCCAATTGTCCCAACCACTGAACGCCTAACACCATATCATAAACTTTTAAAGGCAGAACCATAAATTCAATAGAAAAACGAATACCCTAAGACTCCCACTCCAACTGCTTGCACAACCCTTTGGCATACATGAAGCCACCATAAGTTATAACCACTTTCAATTGATATTGCTTCAAACCACAACTCTCGTTGTCTTAATGATGATACTATCCACAAAATTATGGGTACAATTAATAAGGGTTGCCTAATTACTCTCGTTGTCTTAATGATGGTACTATCCACAAAATAAGGCCGCATAAGTGAATATTATTATAAAATTTTAAAGTTAAAATATATATTATAATATTAAAACTTAAATGTTAAGTATATATATTATATTATATTATAATAAAATAAAAAGAAATAGAAAGAAAGAAAGAAACAGAGAAAGCCAAACGAAACAGAATAGAAAAAGGAAAGAAAAAGAAAAAGGGAGAAAGGAGAAAGACGAAGGGCCTTAGGGGTTTCAAAGTTTAAAGCTCAATTGGTGAGTCAATTTAGTCCTTTTTTCTAATTTTTATGTTTTTAGAATTTCGATATTAAATACTACTCGACCCATGTCAAAATTTTAGAAATTATTGAGTTTTTAAGTGTTTTTTATGTTGAATAATTTTAGTATTAGGGATTAAATTGATAGATTTTTAAGTTAGAAATGAAAAAGGATTGAATTGTAGAATAAATTGTAACTTTTGAGTATTAGGGACTAAATTGTGAAAAATTAAAATTTAGGGATTTAAGTGAAATTAGAGAGTTAAATCTAGTCTAAAGTGGAATTTGTATGAAAATATAAGATTGATTGTAACGAAATCAAATTAGTCTCGATTTAGGGACTAAATTGAAAATTAGGAAAATATTGAGCAAAAACTAAAATATTCAATATGAAATTGAATTGTGTTGTATTGCTGAATTTTAATTATTTTAATTCCGTAGCTAACGTTTTACCGGAATCCTCGACTAAAAAGGGAAAAGATAAAGTCGAGAATGAATAGCTCAGAAATTCTGGTTTGTATTTTTATAATTCGAATCTAATTATTAATTGTTGTATTTTGATTAAATGTTATGGTAAGTGATTAAGGTGAGAATTATTGTGTTTTACAATTGAAATGGATTGATTTAGTATATGATGAATTTATTGAATTTATATTGATTGAATTGGTATATATATATTGAATATATTGATTATTTGAATTGAAATGAATATTGGTTGTATTTGGAAAGTGAATTGAAACCATATTAATTGTATCGGCTTCAGTCGGATATAGATGACATGCTATAGGATTGGAAGAGTTCAGAGATTTCTTCGACTTCGAGTCGATGAGACATTGGGTGTCAATTTACTATTTCGAATTAATTCGATGAGGCAGTGGGTGCCAATTTACTTCGATTTAGCCGATGAGACACTGGGTGCCAATTTATTACTTCGAATTATCCGATGAGGCACTGGGTGCCAAACTGTTGTGTTTTGGTTGGATCCGTATATCCATCCGAATCTGAGTTGTGTTAATAGGGGTAAATGAATAATAAAGTTTTATAATTGATATTGAAATGGTATGGTATGAGAAATGGAATTGAGATAGCGAACTGAAAATAGAATGTGAAATATGTTGTAAATACATGGAATACACTAGTTATATACTCATGAATTGAATGTGGAATGGATAGTGTCGTTGTGTAAATGATATGTGAACAAATTATGGAAAGCTATTATATATAGCAAGTGATGAAAATTGAGTATTGTATGGTTTTAAATGTTCAATTGTGCTAAACATTTTATTATACATATTATATTTTTTTATTTTTAAATATTTAGATTATAGAAATACCACTGAGTTTTTACTCAGTGTACGGTTTTATTTTCCATGCGCAGGTTAGGTACTTAATTTTGATCACCGATTCAGCATCCAACTACGGTCCCGAACTCAAACATTGTGATGTTTACTCTTTTGTGTCGGCATGTACCTAGGATGTCCAATTAATAGTTATTTTGTGAATTGATTTTAAATAAGATTATAAGTTAATATTGGTTGGTTATATACATATAAATATGTATTTATATTTGAGGTCATATTATGATATGTTTAAGTTAATGTTTAAATGAATATGAAATAGGCAAAATAGATTGAAATTGGCATGTTTGCATATTGGAATTATGACTGTTGATCGGTAATATTTTGTTATCTTTGCAATTGAGTCTTGATTTTTATGTTATCCAATTGAAGTCCCTAAATGATATGAAATGACTTCAAAATTTGCATGATTAAGTATTATTTGGATAATTCCATAATTTTACTCTCGATTTCACAAAAAGGTTTTAATAAAATTACGATTTAGTCCTTAAACTTTTCTTTAAAAATTAAATAAGTTTTACTTATCAGTTCTAGAATTTTTTTTAATTATTGCCCTTATTAAATTGTTTTATACTGTACATATGATTTGATTGTTGAATTACGAATGTTACTTATGTTGTGTGTTAAATAAGAAATGAATTTTAAGTTTGATGGTTTCTGTGTACCTAAGTCGTTTTATTAGAGTTTACTAAGGGTGAAATGAATTAAAATATTAATATTGAGACTTGACTATGAGTATTAATTTTATTATATATACTAAGATGGAATAAGTTAATAACTTTAATAATTATAAAACAAAGTCAAAATTCATGTTCCCACCGTCCACTAAAATTAAAAAGTGGTAAATTGTCACTTAAAACTTTAAAAAATTTATAATTAAGTATTTTAGCTAATAAATTTCAATAGCGGTTAACTTTTGTTGTTTTTTATAATTTAGTCCTTGTACCTTAATTAATCATCTAGTCACTAAAATTTTTGAACAAAAATTCAATTCACTTATATAACAATTCCGTAAATATTATTTAAATATTTATGGGCTCGGTTTACGAAAATGTCGAAACCTCATTTTTCATAACCACTGACTTTAAGGTTAAACCACTTATACTTTAACTAACTATCTAATTAGCAAATTTATTAGATCAAAATTCAATATAACTTTATGATAGACTTGTAAATATTATTAAATAATATTTACTGGCTCGATCATCAGAATACGGGGTTCCAAAATCATCGTTTTCGACACCACTAGCTTTTGGGTCATTACAAATTACGCATAACAAAGCCCACTTTTGTTTCTTCAGTCAAAATATATATCCATACACCCCAAGAAAAATCATCGAAAATGGTTAAAAAATACGAGGCACCACAAGAAGCATTAACATGATAAGGTCCCAACAAATCACAATGAATTAATTAAAAAATTCAATTTGCTTTAGTGTCACTAGAAACAAAAACTGCTCTTGTTTGCTTAGCTCTTAAACAAAAGTCGCATGGTTTATTATTCACGAAGCTATTACTAAGTTTAATATGAAGAAGAGATTCTACTATTTTTGCAGACAGATGCCCTATCCTCCTATGCCATAATTCAAAGGAATCTACATAACTAGCCTTACATGCTTAGATTAATATTGCCGACTTCAGACAATAAAGCCCCTTGCATTGTTCACCCGCTCCAATCACAATCTTCGAGGTGTGGTCCTGTATAACACAAATTTTATTAGTAAAATGGACATCACAATTAGAGCCATCAAACTATGACACATATATCAAATTGCAATTCAAATTTGGAACATAAAGAATATTGTCTAGTTTGATATGTTTTCCCAAACAAACTGATCCCTCATTTAACGCCATTACCTTTTCCCCGTTAGGCAATCCAATTTAACATGCCTCAATTTCTTTTAAATTTTTTAAACATTCTAAAGTACCTATCATATGTTGGGAGGCACCCGAATCAATGATCCAACTCAGATTACTATCCAACTTTTCACTAGTACCTGATTTGTACGTGTTCAACAAATTGAGAAAGAGTGTTCATTGTTCAGCTGTCAAGGCACCAAAAGTTATACTTTCTCTTGTTATCATCATAGATGATGATGGTTGCCCAATTACATGTTAGGATCATCGGTACGCCCCGTGGCACAGCGGAAAAATATTATGGCGATCCTTAGCCATGAGTCCATGTACGAGAAACGAAATGTGTTGTAATAAGGTTAAAGATATACCTTCTTAATTGAAAAACAATGAAAGGATGTTGATTTGATGTCGATTCAAAGCCACAATGAAAATGTCCTGGCCTCTACATAGTCCACCTGGTATTAAAAAGAACGGCAAAAACTCTCTTGTAACTTTTCTAGAGAAGAATCTCCCAAAAAAAGCTACTGGACCTTTTTCTTATTTTTCTTTTAAAACACACTTAACCTTAATTTTGGATTTTGGGTATCTATATATTAAAACAAAATCAACCTATAGATAATATATGAAAAGCATTAAAAACATTATATTATTTCCAAAAAGAATTAGAACTAACATGTTTCAGTGTTTGACCAAAATCTTAATTATAATAATTTTGGTAAACTATATCCTATTAAAATTTTATATGAATAAAGTTCATATATTAATTTTAACTATGTTCTCTATTTGTGTACAACAAGCTTGTACATTTAATTCGTTAATATTTAATTGTCAATAATTAATTTGATTCATGTGACAGCTAAGCACAATATCAACTGTGTTTGGATTTTGTTCGTTTTAACCATAGGGTGTGACCTTGTATGTTCTTGTAACGTTAGTAGTAATATTAGAACATTTCTAATAATACAAGTAATAAGTGGCATCTAGCAATGCATCATTACTACCTAAGTTACAAGAAGTCGTAATTTGACATAACATTTCTATGATAAACCTTTCATGTATTACATCCTTTTGTCCTTTATATCTAGATTGGACACAAGTCATCGAACAGTCACACTTGCATAATCCAATCTCATGTTTATTGATATCTCGAGTAGACTACAATAAATAAATAAGTATGATATCTTATATCAACTTATTCGAGCATGACCATGCATTTTTAGTCTCACTCAATCAAGTGGCCTAAGATATTGCTCTAATTATGTAGAAGGGACAAATCCTATATTGGTCAACCATATCCCACTACATAGATTGTGGCATATCTAACATCAATCTTTTTAGTACAACATGTTACAAAAGACATTTGACTGTATCAAAATATACGACTCACAATGTTGGGATAATGATGATCTCAAGTATGAGAATCATATACATAGTTACCACTATGAGTAATGTTGTGACTATTACATAATAATCCAAGAAAAACATACTCATAGCGGGTTAGTCCAATATGTTGTTCTCTAGCACATACTCATGTATTGATTTTGACGTCCCTATGTCAATGACAACACTTTGTCATCAATCAACTACACATTAGTCTTAATGCGTTATTGTTTCCTAAGCCCCCAATAATACTTTATTAAGGACCTTTTAAGAATAATCATATTTTTCTTAGGATTTTATTACAATTCAGTTTATTTATACTCAGAAAAAACTAAAATAATAATGACAATGCCTTATATTAATAAACAAGGTAAAACAAGTATGTAATTACAATCATCTCATGATTGGTCTTTGGGCATACTATAACATTACATGAGTTGTATTCCCCTTTGGTGCATTACTATGGTCTCGCCTTGCACTCTATCCCACTTGTCCACGTCCAGTCCATTTGGATCGATCACCCTGCCATTCCGGATAACCAACGAGCTGGAAATAAGTTTCAAAATCATGTCTCTTTTTTTTTTGCAGTGTGAGCAAACAATTTATTTGTCTCTTGTTTCTGTTTTATACTTCCAGCCTTCCGTATTGGCATGCACCGCAAAACTCACAACTTCTCCATGTTCCTCCTTCCCTCATGAAATTTTTTTAATGCGTTCTTCTTCGCACACCAACGAGTATGCCTTGTTTAATTTTGACAATGGATTTGTGCTTTAAATCTTGGAGTGAACAACTCCATACAATGCATCTTCCAACCTCATCAAAAATTGATGAAGCCTCTCTTCTTCTTATTTCTTGCTGAGTTCAACTGCAATGCTACAATTGCATTTTAAACAGTGGCAGATGGGAATTTGCTCATAATTCACAAGTTCTTCCCATTGTTGTTTCAATTTCCCATAATAAGCCACAATTGAAAAACCTCTCTGTTTGCAATTGGCAAGTTCTGCCTTGACCTATTGAACATAAGGTCCATTAGCAATAGAGAATTATTCTTTGATATCCTTCTATTTCCAATCTCCATATGAGTTATGGTAGATCGCATGGTTGGCTCGATTGTGTTGAGCATCCATGAAACCAATATAGAATTTACAGTCCACCAATCCTCTAATTCAGAGGAATCATCATCAGGTTGTTCAATCGTTCCATCAATAAATCTGAATTCCTTCTTGGCCCTTAACGAAGTTCCCGTTGCTCGAGCCCATTCCTCGTAGTTGTCTCTTTTCAATTGCACTTGAGTAATTATATTACCAGGATTATCACTCGAAGTCAACACGTAGGGGGAAGTAGGTTTCTTTCCCTCGCTATTCATGACTCTTTTGTTTTTCTCTTGCTCTGGTACCATGTAAAAACTTTTGAGAGGAATGTCTATTTTCTCTTGTGTTAACAGGCCAAAAAGAGTCATATATATACATGATAGGCGTGGAAGATAAACTGCCCAATAAATCTATGTAAATCCCCGATTTCTAAAATAAAACTTGACTTTTATGACAAATTTCCTAACTTCATTCCTAATAAATTTCCTAAATATATTATTTACATATTTGACAAATATTTGCATATCATAATATATTCCTTGACTTCTTTCCTAATAAAAATTAATAGCAGAATTTAGCTTAACGAATTTAATTGCCACAATTTTATCAAGATTAAAATTTTAAAATTAAAAAAACGCATAATCTAAAATTCATTAATAAAAAAATAAAAGTTGTATTTGACCAAAATGAAATACAAAGAGTAAATGTACCATTTATGTAAAATACAAAAACTAATAAAAATTTTGACATAGAGAAAAAAATCATTTCAAGTTGTTATCACTAACATGCAGTTTGCTTTTAATAATACTCAGAAACCTAAGTAATATATCTGTTTTTGCTAAAACAACAATGTTGATGATGGCTAATTTAATAATCTAATTTTGTGAAAGGTGCAATTACAAAAGAAATTATTTATTTATTTATTTATTTAAACCAATTAAGTAAAAGTTTGGTATGAAACGACATTGACTAATAATAGTCAATGTTATATTGGGACAAGACGAGAGGATGTAATGGGTACAAGACAATATCAAAAGCAAATTCACATGTTACTATTACCATTATTATTTAGAAATCATAACGAATGGACTATATGCGTTTGCCACAAACACATGGCAAGAGCTAGCCTTCCCCCACTACCTTCTCAAATGATTTTACTTTTATAACACTAATCGTCGCTTTAGAGGCCCTAAAATGGAAAATTTCTATTTAGGTTTTTGAATTTTTTTAAAAATTTTAAATTAATAAAGGTAAAATTGTACTTTGACCCCCCTAAAATTATAAAAATTTAATTTAATCCTTTAAAAATTATAAAGATATAGACTATACAAAATTAAAATTTCATTCGGCCCCCCTAAAAATTTGTTCTGGCTTCGCCCCTGCGTCGCTTCACACTAAATATGGTAACGGGACAGAACGGAACGAATTTTTACCTGTTTTGAATTTTACAACCATTTTTCAACCCTGACATGTTTCACTATTTTAACCATATTTAAGTTATACAACTCCAATTTAAGCTTATAGAAAGGAGAAGGGATTGTATGAAACTGTAATTCCATGCCATCCCTATCCCTTTTCAATAGGTGTATGATAAATCAATTTTTTTTTCTGATATTTATCATTTTTAGTTGGATTTGAATTTTGTCAGGAAAAAAAATCTGATTTGTTATGCTCCTATTATAAAGAGATAGGGATAACGTGAAATTATAATTTCATACAATCCTTTTTATATAGAAAGATCATTGAAGGTTGTAATCAAACAAAATCCTCAATCTGATAGGAAAATGTAAAAAACCACATTGAAAAATGTTGTGCAAAAGTTAAAAATGGGAGTTGAAAGGGGTACTTGAGTGTTGAAGCGATTGAGGATTTTGACTTATACCAATCTGCTTCATTTTTGCGAAGCCTGTTTAGATTATTGTTGTCATATAGATCAAACCCTAATCTTAAAAATCATCCAAGGATACTTATATATAGTTAGTTTTATAAGAATTGAAGATATTGTGTTTCTCTCAACATTTGAATCTTAATTACATCATTTACGATGAAATTAGAGTTAGTGGAATATTAATGTTTTGAGGCTATCATTCATATATATGGTTGCAAAACTTTATTTCAGTGTTTGGGGTTGTTAACTAGTTAAATTAACAAGGGTTAGATGGTGAGTAAGGCGGAAAGCCACTATCAGTAGTATTTTAATTGTGAGGTTTAAGAAAAGGAATATGAGAGATGGAAAGGAGTCCCATGAGAACTTGGTTGAAGAGAGGGAGAACCCTTC
This sequence comes from Gossypium hirsutum, assembly GCF_007990345.1. Lineage (NCBI taxonomy): Eukaryota > Viridiplantae > Streptophyta > Magnoliopsida > Malvales > Malvaceae > Gossypium > Gossypium hirsutum. The sequence continues at coordinate 6,301,719 of NC_053446.1, read as the reverse complement.
TGTCGTTATTCTTGTGAGGGTATATAAAAAGAGGTCTTTGATGGTATTCATGTATGATACCCTATTATTAGTGCAGGTCATGTGGATGCAATGGAAATAAACATGTGTAATGGAGATAGACATATGTGTAACGATTGCCTCATTTTAGTGCTTCTTTAAAGTGGCTGCAAACCTCACACCTCTTTAAGGTGGACTTAAACATAATACTCACCTTTTTAAAGGTGAGCTTTGCCATAACATGTACATATATTTAATGTGAACCTCGCCAATTACTAGTAAATATATCCGTCTATATAGAAAGAAAATTAAAGTTTATAATTATGACGAGGCATTACCAATTTTAGCGAGGCATTAATCTTGTTTCGTCTTACTGATGCCGTCGAAGCATGTCACACTATACTTGTCCCTGCAAAACTTGAAAATAGTAATATCAATATTGTTTTATTTTTATTTTATTATTTCTACACAACCAATACATAATATGCACTGGTACAAGTTTAACTTAAAAATATATATATTTAAAATGACTAATAAAATTACGTCACTTCATGCATTTAGCAAATTATTAATATATAGTTGTAGATAACGTGACTCACATTAAATTTATTTTAAGTTTGAAAATTAAATTATAAATTTTAGGGTTAAAGTATAATTTTACTTATCGTCAAAGAAATTTTTAAAGAGGTTAAATTAAAATTTTATGATTTTGGAACTTAAATTAAATTTTACTATTATATTAACTTCTATTTTTTACAATTTTTAAAAAAATAAAAAATTAAACATTTTAGAGGAACCCATGCTGAAAAAAATTATATAAAATAAGCCCTAACATCAAGCTTGTTATAAAAGTAGGGGGTAGGCGGATTGTGTTTAGCTTTGGATATGGGCTTTGCAGGCCCTTTCGTTTGTATTGGGTCCTGCCATCACTTTGCCTTTGTTGTCTTCGTTTTCGCCTTTTTAGGTATCTGCTTGCTTGGGAGAGTAAGGATCGGGAATGACTTAAAGAAACTTTGCGTTTTAACCCCTGACCTTGGCTCTGTTTCCTACTTGCTATGCCTGATTTGGTGAAGGTGATGACCCTCTTCCTTGTAGAGGTGAGAATGGAGGGGTTTGGATTTTTTTAAGCTCAAATTGAAACTAGTGGACTCTGACGAATTTAAATAATTTTAAATTTTGTAAGTTTTAAATATTTAAATTTAAATGTAATAATTTATTTTATTTTTATACATGATAATGAAATTTAAATTTATCTTATAAAAACATAAATTAGAGATATTTAATATAGTTATTTTATATGAAATTATTAAATTGCTAATTATATGTAAAATTTATTATACGATGCGTATATTAATTGACGAAAATATTTTTTTATTGTTCATTATAATATATTGATAATTAAATAGTTTTTATCGTTCTTATTAAATTTATAAACCTAATACTCGTATTCTAAAATAATTAATTATATTAAGCTCAAACTCAAAGAATATACCCATTATTACCCAAAGTCAAAATAAACTAATCATAAACTAAATCTTAACTCTAAAATAAAAAAAAATTAAACCCAATACCCAAATACAATTTGTAAAAATTAAAACTCAATTTAAAATCTAATTTAATAAAATAATATTTTATTAATATATTAAAATTTTAATAATATGTTAATGTATTACTAGTTATAAATATGTATTGTAATATACTAAATTACACATAACTATTGATGTCTTTTATTATAATCTATAATCTATAATTAATAATAGTTATATTTATATGTATTAATAGTTTTAAAACTTATCATTGCATTATGTAATATTATATCGCATGGTGTAATAGTAATACATAATACATAATATATTAATTATTATATATTATTATATTGATTGAAATATGTTCTAATTTCCCATATTCTCCACACATTCGAAAGTTAGCCCTTCTACTATATTATATAATATTATAGTATATAATATAACATACGTATAATAGTTTTAGTAATAGCTATACACTATGGGCAGAATCCACTTACATCGGTGTAAGACTAAAGTAGTTTTACACCTTTTTGTATTTCTTTGTATGATTAATATTTTAACGATTCAACTATCACATTTTATATTTCATCCATATGGATCAAGCATGTCAATTTTCATACTCTTTGTTTTATGTAAAAAGAATTTCAACCGTTTAATAAAATATATATATAGTATTTTAGATCAATATGATAGAGATATTAGATCTATTAAAAAATTTACATGCATTACAATTATATTGATAGATTAAACTGTTAGATTGTTAAAATATTAATTGTACAAAGAGATAACAATGGTATAAGCGGATCTCTCTCCATATACTATATTATTATATTACACAATAGTATATCATCTATTATAGTTAGTGATTTAAACCAAATTAACCAACCAAATTGAGTCAATTCAAGCAAATCGATTGGCAAATTCGATTTTTATTTTGGACCAATTAATAGTAATATATATTAAAATTTTTAAAATATATTATTACATAATGTAATACTATCACTACACCAAAATAGTCTTTTAGCGGCATTTTTAGCGGCGTTTGGATAAAAAAACGACACTAAAAATCAAGCATTAGCGGCGCTTTTACAAAAATGCCGCTAAAGATCGAGCATTAACGGCTCATTTTGGAAAACGCCGCTAAAATTAAGCATTAGCGGCGTTTTCCAAAAAGCGCCGCAAAAAACCTAAGCCCAACGCCATCGTTTTCAGAGTTTTTGGCGAATTTAGCGGCGTTTTTGAAAAAAGTGCCGCTAATGCTCGATCCTTTAGCGGCGTTTTTGAAAAAGCGCCGCTAATGTTCGATCCTTTAGCGGCATTTTTGGAAAAGCGCCACTAATGCTCGAGCCTTTAGCGGCGTTTTTGAAAAAGCGCCGCTAATGCTCGGGCCTTTAACGGCGTTTTGGGAAAAGCGTCGCTAATGCTCGTACCTTTAGCTAGGGGTGAGCAAAACTCGATTCGACTCGAAAAAATTGAAAAAAAAATTCGAATTTCGAGTTAAACGAATCGAGTTATTCGAGTTAATCGAGTTATTCGAATCAACTCGAATTTTTTGTCGAATTTCGAGTTCGAATCAAGTTGAGTTTTCGAATTCGAATAATTTGAATAATTCGAATATCAAACTATAATATTTTACATTTTTACCCCAAATTCCCAAACCTTTTTACTTTTCCTTCAAAACTTTTACTCTTTCCCACTTTCCCCCCAAAATTTTTACTCCCCTCCCTCCCAACCCCCCAATCTACCCAAAATCTATTTCCCACCAAAATTTTACTCTCCCATTTACTTTTTCTCAAAATTTTACTCCAAAAAACCCTCAAAACCTTTTATTTTCCCCCAAAATTTTTATTCCCTCTCACTTTTCCCCTAAAACTTTTATTCCCTTCCCATCCCACCACCCATCTATCCCAATCCCTCCCCCCTCCAATTTTTTTTTTATATTTTCCCTCCAAAATTTTACTCCCCCCTATTTACTTTCTCTCAAACTTTTATTCCCCAAAACTTTTTATTTTTCCTCTAAACTTTTACTTCTCACCCTTTACTCTCAAATAAAAAATCAAAATTATCCCCAAAAAAATCACTAAACATAAATAGTAATAATTTTATTTATATATACTATTTATATTATTAAATTAACTTTCACATTTTATATTATTTATATTATTGAATTGTTTAGTCATTGAATATTTATATTAAAATTGAATTATTAATTATGCCATAAAATATTCGTGTTAAAATTTTATATTGGTATCAATTTCACATTTTATTTTTAAAATAACTTTTATTAAAAAATCATATTTTTACATTTAATATATTTTTTAATTCCAAAATGCATAGTGACAAGAATCTGAAGATAATTGAAACAACTAAGCAAGCAAAGAAGCTAACCAGTATATAAAAAATTAATAAATAAATTATGAGGCAATGAAAGTTAATAAAAAATTTGATTAAGGTGGACAAATTTTATTACGATGGGTGACAATAGTTACAATGACCCAAAAGTATTTTTTAAAATTTAACTCGGACAAATATATTCGATTCGATTCTATTCGAATTCCATCTCATTTGACTCGATTCGAGAAAACTTCAAATAAAGTTAGGATGATAAAATGAGATTCGAAAACTCGATTAACTCGAAAATTTTTTATTCGATTCGATCGAATGCTCACCCCTACCTTTAGCGGCGTTTTTGGGAAAGCGTCGCTAATGCTCGTACCTTTAGCGGCGTTTTTGAAAAAGCACCGCTAATGCTCGGGCCTTTAGTAGCGTTTTTGGAAAAGCGCCGCTAATGCTTGTACCTTTAGCGGCGTTTTTAAAAAAGCGCCGCTAATAAAAAAATCTAAAACCATTTCAATTATCTCATTCTTTGATATATTCTCAAGTAATGTTTCAATTATATTTTTTTATTATAAGTTGAAAAATTAATATTTCGTTGTATTTATTATATATTGGTTAAATTTACATTTAAATGATAACAAATAATATTGTTTAATACAAAATGTTTTTATTAAAGAGAAGTCCTAACTCCTAACTATTTATTATTATTTTTCAATCACAGTTTATTTAAACTACTAATTTACTAGTAAAATATATTAAATTATGAGTAAAATAAAATATCATAAAGCTTAAATTGTTGTATTGTAAAGAATAAAAAATAGAATAAATTTTTATAAGAATAATAAATTTTGATAGTTCGACTAAATAAATAATCAAAGAAAGTAATATAAAACTCCAAATATCGTGATAAATAATATTATATATTGATAATTTTATTACCAAAAATAATTTTATATTTAGTTAATCAAACATGAACGCAACAATGACCTAATAGTACCTACTCAAGAGTAAGAACTGAAAATGAATGAAAAGGGACAAATGAGGTTGTTACTTGGTCTAATACCCACTAGAAATTAATACTAGGTTTTTTAGGCTAAGAAAGGGTTATAGGAAAATATTATAAATATTGAAATTCGAATAAAAATTATTAAATATTAAATTTTAGAAAATAATTAAGTGAAGTTGGGATTCAATTTAGCTAGTAGAGTCGGTGGGGTTAGTTGGACGATTTGCTCCCGAAAAGAAAAAGCTATTTGTTTTTTCTTGATAACAAAAAGTGTTAGCTAGGTCTCGAGTCTAGAGCCGAATGCTGCTTCAGGCGGTATAGTGGTAGTGGTGAACAAGTAGGTCTAATTTACCTGAATAGCCCAATTGCAAAAGAAAGCAAATATCTTATATTTGCAATCATTAATCGAATTACGTTGGGTACTTCGTTAGAGTGGGTGAGTGGCGAGTGCTGAGGTCCTGGGTTGGGAAAACAAAATGAGTAAAGCAGGGTAGGGTTTGCATTTGGATTTGGGTGGGGTTAGTGGATAATGATGAATAAATATATCATCATAATGTTTATTATTTTAGGATTACAGTTTTGAGTTCAGGGTTTAGGGTTTAGGACTTGAGGATTGGGGTTTAAGGTTTAGAGTTTACATTTTAGTGTTAATATGAGGTTATTGTTTACGGCTTATAAGATAATGATCAAATTTACTGTTTTAGGGCTTGATGTTTATGGTTTACGGTTTAGCGTTAATGATTTGACTATTACAATGCATGGTTTAGAGTTTAAGGTTTAGGTGTTACCATTTTAAGGTTTTATGGATTAGGTGTTACTAATGCCCAATTTTAAAAACTTTTCCCACTTCAAGCTCGTTTTACCCGAATCACCCATTTCATTGTTTAAAAACAATAAAAAATATAAATCTAATCCTAACTATATTTTGGACTAGGTGGGTTGTATGGGTAGTGAACATTTCTAATTATCATTTAAAGAGTAAATAACATATATTTTTCTAAATTTTGAAAGGTTTTATATTTTTCGTGATTTAAAATTTTAAAATGAATTTTAAAAGATTTTAAACTTTTATTTTTATAATATTTATATACTTTGAAAGAAAAGACCAAATTAATAAAAATTACAAACATTAAAGACTACAAAATTATTTTATCATTTTCTAATTGCTACATTGATAATTAATTACAACCATTTAATCATTTTTTCTTATTAAAATATACGATATTTATTTTGAGAGTACTTGATTTTTTAAAAAAAATTAAATTTATAAAAAATAATAATAAATGTTTTATAAAATCACTTAACTAATAAATTTTAACAGATTTAAAATAAAATAATTTTTTACGGCGTTTTTATGAAAAATGCTGCAAAAGATAAGCAATAGCGGCGTTTTTATAAAAAACGCCACTGAAAATAATTTTACTTTAAAATAATTTTTAGCAGAAAAATATAATATTTTTAACATAGTAAAACGGCGTCGTTTTGTACAAAATAAAATAATTTTTTTACAGCATTTTTATAAAAAACGCCGCAAGCAATAATGACATTTTTATAAAAACGCCGTAAAAAGATATTCAAAATCCTGCTCACTCCCAAAAACAAAATTTTTGGTTACCCGCTCATTACTCCCTCTTCTCCTCATCTCCATCGCGCGCCCTAAATACCCCAAATTTTGTACTTAATTCTATTTCCCTTTTAATTTCAAAATTCCTTGAGTTCCTTTGCCCCCAATATCTCGCAATACCGTTCAAATCCCTAAACCTTTTCTTTTTCTCTCCATGAATTTATATATATGCATATAACAAATGATTCATTGATTTGGGGTTTTGTTTCTTTCTGAATCAGGACAAATGGGTTTTTCGATCTATACCAAAAGACCACAGGGATTGATCTATAGAATTCCCATTATGAGGTTTACAATTTAGTTTTTAAGCTTTGTGGGGTTCTGTTTGTTGTTTTTCTTTATTCCATTTTTGTGTGTGTTTTTGCAGAGAATGGAAGAAAATTACAGGAGGTTGAAGGAGATAAACAAGAAGGGTTCATGCTTTTTTTTTTGTTGTTGATTAAGGGAACGGGGTTTTTTTTTATTTGCAAGCAGAGAATGGGTGGAGACTTGAATGAACTTAACATTAATGAACTGCAAGCCCTTGAAGCTAAAATGGATTCTTCTTTGCTAGCTATACGTGAGAGAAATGTTTGAAATTATTGGAACTCTTTCTTTGTACCAAAAAGGTGTGTGTATATATATATATATGTTGTGTGTATGTGTGCATTATTATATATATTGGGTTTTTGTTTCTTGGTTGTTAAATATGAAATTAGGCATAGGGTTCAAACTTTGGTGATGGTACTTTTAGTTGTTCGAAACTTCTTTGCTTTTACTCGACTTGCATTCTTTTTACAGTCATCAATATATTTTTTGCATTTCTTCCATGCAGCATGGAGTCACAAGAAGTAATTGATGCAGAACTCTCAGCTCGTGTTCTGCAGTTGATAAATGTCACTGATAGTGGATTACACAGTCAGGTACACTGAGCATGGTAGCTCAGTTTTGATGATATTTATTTTTAATATATATATGTAGTATGATTTTAATGTTGAAATCTTCATTTTCCTTGTATTATAATTTTATAACTGTTGCCTAGACTTGTCAAAATTGATCACCTTTGTCGTCAGGAGGATTTAGGATGTATTTCTGGGATAGTGAAAACCCAAGATTTGTCTTGTGGATGATAGACAAGATCTCTAGATTGTTGGTGCCATACGGGATAAGGATAGAAAAAGTTTAACTATTTCAATGAGAGAAGAAAACAAAAGAAAAGTTCAAAGAAGGGAGATATATATGCATGATATCATCTTTGCATCCCTCTGCTATCAGAAAGATGACTAACGATGAGTAGGAGCTGTTGTGTTTGAGTGTTCTAATGTGGGAGGGGAGAAGGAATAAGGTTTAATGTGATACATGGGTTATGGATTTGGTATTGAAATAATTATTTAGGGATATAGAGTTTTTTTTTTTTAATCTTAATGTTTGTGAGTTTGTGTAGGAAGACCAGATTGGTAAATTACTAAAGCAATGTCTTGAAGATCAGCAATTGTTAGAAGAATCTCAAAAGTTTGTTAGCAATAAAGTTCAAGTATTTTTCTAGAAACCCATGATTGTCTAACATGCAATTGATTTGGTTATGGGGTTGAATTAGCCTATCTACTAGCTTGTTGGATGCCAATTTCACAAGATTAGATTAAAAACTTGATCGAAGCAAAATCTATTGTGCTTGTCTAGTCTTGCTCTTATGAGCCATGATTCATGGAGGATATGTGGTTACATCAAATGTTGCTTTCCGTGTTTAAGAAATAAATTCAGTTAGTTACAGATTAGATGTTGTTCTTTGAATCTGATGAATGAAGCTAATACAAACCATGCTAAGCAGTGGAATAAATTCAGTTAGCCTTGTGCAGACCCTTTAACCTTCTTTTTTTCTTTTTTACTTTGTTTTTTAGTACAGTTTATAGGACTAATGGTTTTGGGTTTGATGCAGTTTTTGCACTTGCAAAGCTTATGAATGTCAGTGAACATGAGAGTCAACTTTCTGTTATAGCTAGGTATGGCCTTTTTAAATTATAGAGATGCAAGAATTTTAGTTGTAATTCAATTGATGATTTATTGATTTTTTAAAAATATTTTGTAGGCAACGTTCAGGCAGTGCTTGTCGGAGTTTGTTTGGTGGATTCATTAAGTGGATTATGGGAAAAGTAAGTTCTTTCTGTATGTGTTGAACGGTTCATTTCTGCATGTATTTAACAGTTCATCTTTCATCAGGAAGGGTAGTACCTTTGAGTTAGTCATCTTTACTGCCGTATATGGATAACTCCGATATAGTGCAGAATATAAGTATGGATGTCAATGGTTGTTTTAGTGGCTTTTTTTAAAGTAAAAGCTAAGAGAATGACTTGCAGGAGAGGTGTAGAGGGATAGAGCTGCAGAGCTTTTGGGTTTGCGTGCATGCAATTTTCGGCCACGACACTCAAGCAAACTTGGAAATGAGTTTCGGGTGTTCACAAACTATGACCCTGAGGAGAGATTAGGAGGATGAGAGCAAGAATAATAGGTGCCTTTTTCTTGCCATCGTTTGCTAGGAATATTTTCTCATGCATGAGCTTCATGCAACCTAATTTTTATCCATTATCAAGGCATTTCCAACACTTACCCTTGGAAAAGTTAACTAGCTTTTCTGCTAATTTTCCCAGAGAAAACATGCAGATGAGAAAACTTCCAAGCAAGTTCATCCTCATATTATGCATTTTGGTCTACTTTTTTAAACTAGTGCAATTTTCCTCACTTGTGTAGATTTCGTAATACATAAAACTATTTAAGGTTGTTTAAAGTTGTATTGACTCATGCCTACTCATTGCCATTTTGAAATGTAATTAGGAAGTTGTTCCAAAACGCACAATATAGATGGAAGAAGCCATACAAGTTTCTCATATGTATTATTTATTTTAGTTTTGATTCTAAATTTTTATTTTTACTTTAATATTTACAACAACTTGAGTTCTAACTTTTGGATTTTAATTGTGTTATTAATTTATTATTTTAAATTCTAAAACTAAATTCATTAATTTTTATATTTAGTTTTAAAGTTAAAATTTTCATAGAAAATTTAATTTAAATAATATTTTTTTATTTATCCTTAAAAGTATATTTAAAGTTCAAATTTAGAAAATAAAACATAATATAATATTTATCATAAAAATAAATTTAATTTGATTAAAATAATTTTTTTAAAGGTTATATTTATAGCGGCGTTTGTGGGAAAAGCGCTGCTAAAGGTTTTGGTTTTTAGCGGTATTTGTGGGAAAAGTGCCGCTAAAGGTCTTGGTCTTTAGCAGCGTTTGTGGGAAAAGCGTCGTTAAAGGTCGTGGTCTTTAACGGCGTTTTTCGCGGCGCTTCTCAAAGCGCCGCAAATACTTTTAGCGGCTCTTTTTAGCGCCGCTAAAAGCCTATTTTGGTGTAGTGTATATCACATACTATAATAGTAGTACATAATATATTAATTATTAATTATTATTGTTCATTATTATATTGGTTAAAATAAGTTCTTAGTCTTTATACTTCGTACATTCAAAAATTAATTCTCCTACTACATTATATAATTCTATATCATATATAATTATTAATAGTATATATATGCATTAAGGTTAGGTTAAATAATCGATTGATTTGATATTTTCAATTCGGTTTTCAAAACCGTTTAAACAAAATTAATTAACTTTGCATCTATTAAATGTAAAATATATTTAAATCCAAACCCAAATCCAGCACCAACTGAACACAAACGCAAGCACAATTTAAACTTTATTTAAAATCCAATTTACATAAAAATAAACCCATTTAATTAAATATTATTAATAAAAATATTAAAAATTAATAAAAAAAATTAAAAGTAAATCTTAAATTTTCGAACCACAAAAAAAAGCTAAAACTAAAACTTAAATTCCAAAATCATTAAAATTAAATTTATTAGTAACTTTATAAGTATTGCATAATAAAGCATATTTAATTATTTGTAGTAAATATAACACTGGTCAATATATTATGTTATTATATATTTTACATTATGATTAAATTTAAATTTTACATATATAAATAAATATTTATTTTATATATTTATTATACATAAATAATTATAGTATAAAAAAATATTTTATATTCCATTAATGTTTTTAAAAATTTGTTTCGCTTTATAATTTTACATAAAAGTTTATTATAATTACTTTTGCTATTAATAAAATTTGAAAATGAATATGTAATACTTATGAATATATTTTCATAAAATAAATAATTATCATTTATTTTTATGTTAAAATTATAGTAATTATGATTGTTCAATTATAAATTCGGGGTTGGATTGGATTTATCTCGAGTTTAGACTAAATTAGTATCGAATTTGAATTCTTATGAACTTGGGCTTTTTCAAGTTGAGATTTTGTCGTGCTCGAATTTTTTGATCTCGGATCGTTACAAGCTCGAATTGACACGAACCAACTTCCGAGCTCAAACTTATTTTGTCAACTGTAGCTCCTTGTCATGTTCTTTTCCTAAATAAAGTTTTGTTTAATTAAGAAAAAGAGTTTATGACTAAGGGTGGGTTTGGATGGGCGATTGGGTGCGGTGCGGTGCGTTTAGCTTACTTTTTGTCTCACGCTACAGTATTGCTACAGTATCTAATCTCACCGCCACCGCTATTTTTACACTAACAGCAAGTAAATGAGGATAAAAAAAAGAAATTGATTTAGAAAATTAAAAAATGTAAAACTTTTATAAAAATAGAATATTCTATACCAATTGGTATTGATATATGTGAATATGACTGGTACAAAGACTAAACTAAAAGCAAATTAACATGATACTAAATTATTTCGTTTTACATGCATTACATCCTAATCACAGGACGACACGGAATTCAAGCATGGAATCCTGATAGTGTGATCAACAATTTATTTATTGGACATACTTTTGGCTTTACCTAACCTTTTACTTGCCCCAATTCCAAAATGCGCGTCAGAGACTGCTATCTTTATTGACGATGAGGATATCGTCGGGGACTGGACTGCCTCTTTTCCCCGCGTGGGGCTGTGGCAGCCAATCTTATTCCTCCATTAACATAATAATAACTAGATTATAAAAATTAATATAATAATCACTTTGATTAATATGATAAAGTAGAGATTAAAAATTATAATTTTTTGAATTTGTATATAATTATTTTAATTATTTTTCTATTCTTTTTATAAAAAAATTGTTTTCAAAATAATATTTATTACTTTATAAAAATAAGTATTTTTTGGTAATTTTATAATTGAATTTATACCGGTTTGAAGAGTGAAATTAACTCAATCAAAATCTTAACAAAGTTTTAATAAGATTTTATATTTAAAATTATCTTAAAATTTTTCTTTTAAGCATACTGTAAATTTATGTGCTTCAAACATTTTACTTTCACTTTAAATCTTAAACCCTAAATATTAACTAATGGTGTATTTTGGATAAGGAAAGTTGGAGGAGAATTTTATTTATGTCAATGTTTTCAAAATTTTAAAAATAAATTTAATTGTTGGTGTAAAAGTTTTGGGGTGCGCCTTGCATTTATTAAATATGTTGTAAGCACTTAAGACGAGAAACCAAAAAGGAGCAGAAAGCCATGCGATGTCCTTGACAGCAAAGCAAGGCTACGACATTATGATGAGCAGGTAGGCCACGTCATGACTAGGCAAAATTTCTACTCAAATATAACCACGTTTTTTACTCTCAACAAGACTTCTTCTCCTAGTCAAACTCTATTTCCTACAAGGTTATTTTAGTCATATTGGACCCACATCCCAAGCCTATTTAAAGGGCCTTTGGAACCCTATTTAAAAACATTAGATTCAAATAATCAAATTTGTGTTAAATATCTATTGTATGGGATTTGTTAAAGAGTTTTTGAAAGAGATTTTGTATTTGGGATATTTGAGTTTCTTTCAGGATTTGCTCTTTGTATTCTGGTTTTGGATACTCTCTATTGTACTATTTGTTTGCTTCCGCAGATTGATTCGTTCAAGATGGTTGATTCGTTCAGGATGGCAACAATGAGATTCTATAACCTCCCTAACTCGACCTAGATGTTAGACCCGAGTTCAAAAGATTACATTAGCCACCAAAATAACCTAGTAAACTAATGGTGTTTCATAGAACAATTATTTTAAAATATTTGTTTATCTTTGGAAGAATCTTACTTAATTACAAATTTATTTACAACTCAAAGTTCTTGATTATAATTTAGTAGCGGAAAAGTGATATCTATTTATGTTTTTGATAAAAACTGAGTTTCATGCATAACTAATAAATAATTGTAATTAGATATCCTAAAATTAAATTAAATGTCATGCAAGCTATAAATAAATAAACAACAAACCCAATTTCCCATGCCATAGTTCAAAATAATAAAGTTTCTAAAAGATAAAATATCGAATAATATATCTAAAATATTTTAACAAAATCGAGCTGAGACTTTACGAATGTCGCATTTGCGTCCTAACCTATTGGGTTATCTGTATGGATGAAAATTAAAAGAAGAGTATGCTATGACATCCAATGTGAGTTCAATCATAAGAAAATCAGTGCAAACGATTTAAGCATACAGAAGTATGTCACACAGAAATAATTTACAGAACCAATATCTACATATCGATGTTTTAGATCATTCAAAATTCATGTATGTATATGTCATATAAAAAATTCCAATTTTGTATGCACATGTTTTTATGGATTCCATACAGTTTCGATTTTAACAAAAACGATCCTACCTCACCGCTACACACCATAATGGGAGTTCCCTTGAACTCCACCCAACAACACACTGGATTGTGGCTTAGCCACTAATGGTTTGCAGATAAACTACTAATGGTTGTGAACACACAACAATGTGAGTATGCTATGACATCCAATGTGAGTTCAATCATAAGAAAATCAGTGCAAACGATTTAAGCATACAGAAGTATGTCACACAGAAATAATTTACAGAACCAATATCTACATATCGATGTTTTAGATCATTCAAAATTCATGTATGTATATGTCATATAAAAAATTCCAATTTTGTATGCACATGTTTTTATGGATTCCATACAGTTTCGATTTTAACAAAACGATCCTACCTCACCGCTACACACCATAATGGGAGTTCCCTTGAACTCCACCCAACAACACACTGGATTGTGGCTTAGCCACTAATGGTTTGCAGATAAACTACTAATGGTTGTGAACACACAACAATGTGAGTATGCTATGACATCCAATGTGAGTTCAATCATAAGAAAATCAGTGCAAACGATTTAAGCATACAGAAGTATGTCACACAGAAATAATTTACAGAACCAATATCTACATATCGATGTTTTAGATCATTCAAAATTCATGTATGTATATGTCATATAAAAAATTCCAATTTTGTATGCACATGTTTTTATGGATTCCATACAGTTTCGATTTTAACAAAAACGATCCTACCTCACCGCTACACACCATAATGGGAGTTCCCTTGAACTCCACCCAACAACACACTGGATTGTGGCTTAGCCACTAATGGTTTGCAGATAAACTACTAATGGTTGTGAACACACAACAATGTGAGTATGCTATGACATCCAATGTGAGTTCAATCATAAGAAAATCAGTGCAAACGATTTAAGCATACAGAAGTATGTCACACAGAAATAATTTACAGAACCAATATCTACATATCGATGTTTTAGATCATTCAAAATTCATGTATGTATATGTCATATAAAAAATTTCAATTTTGTATGCACATGTTTTTATGGATTCCATACAGTTTCGATTTTAACAAAAACGATCCTACCTCACCGCTACACACCATAATGGGAGTTCCCTTGAACTCCACCCAACAACACACTGGATTGTGGCTTAGCCACTAATGGTTTGCAGATAAACTATTAATGGTTGTGAACACACAACAAAAATTCTGCAGATGGAATATACCTCTAGCTATGGGTACACAACAAAATCTTACAGATGAAATCTGCCTTTGACTGTGGATTACACAACATTTAACCAGTAAATGAAATCTGCCTTTGGCTGTGGATACACAACAAATAGCACGCAGATGGAATCTGCCTTTGGCGGTGAGTACATAACAATTTTTTGTAAATAAACTGCCAATACTTCCGTCGTACATATTGTCCCACCCCAATGCAATATGTTTTGCTCAAAATAGATCAATACAGTAGCAATCAATATGCTTATAACAGTTCGATATAATAAAAAATAGTGTGCTTATAACAAATCCATTTAGTAACAAAAACATGCTTATTATATGTTCGGTTTAACGATAACATAAGGAATGATGAATGTACAATTTCAAATGTAGATACAATAAACATATGTATTAATCAAAATTCAAGAAAATATATATAATATTAATTTAGTCAATCAGATAATGGATTCTAACATTAATCATATGACATGGACTTAATTGAATAAATTAAAACAAAAAGTAGTTTGGTAACCATTCAGGGATTAAACTGAACAAATCATAAAATTCTAGGAAAAATTATAAAATCTGAAAAATAGGGGCACATGGTTGTGTGGCCAGGCCGAGTAACAGACTGTGCCTATGTGGAAATTACAAAATTAAGTACAAGGTAGACATGGTCGTGTGGCAGGCCGTGTGGAAGGGTCTTAGTCGTGTGAGATTCAAACTAGCCTAGGGTTTCAAAGGCACATGGCCATGTGAAGGGCTGTGTGGTCTACATGTGTGGCCCACATGCCCGTGTGGCCATATTTTTAGACACGATTTGCTCTGATTCACTTTTAAAAGAACACACACCTTTCACCGGAAGCCCGAATGTCATCCTTCACGTTTCAGTTTGATTCGATGCACCTAAAATGGGTTCTTTAAATGACATTTATACACGGGTTAACATTTGTTTTCAAGATTTGTTAAGATTGCCGAGAATTTTGGAAAAATTCATAAAAGATTCGTAAAAGATTCATTAATTTAAACGAAAGATTGGCATCAGATGTAAATAATACAAGAATTCAGGTTTAATTATCGAGATTGAATTGTATTTACTGGTTTTTGGCAAAGATCAGAATTCTATTGATGATAACTCTAAAATCGATGGAAAAAACGATCGAATGGATGATATTTTAATCCAGAATAGCAAAATATTCAGCAGCAAAGTGTGTAAATTTTGATGTAAAAGAGAGGAAAGAAAAGAAAAGATAAGATAAAAAAATAGAGAAAAGAAAGAAAGTCC
Source organism: Gossypium hirsutum (assembly GCF_007990345.1). Lineage (NCBI taxonomy): Eukaryota > Viridiplantae > Streptophyta > Magnoliopsida > Malvales > Malvaceae > Gossypium > Gossypium hirsutum. Next base: position 6,286,032 of record NC_053446.1, on the reverse strand, counting down.
TATTTGGATTTGAAGAGAAAACAAAATCCTAGTTTAATTGGGGAAAGTTTGATTAAATATCTAGGGTTTGGGAACCCTAGGGCGGAAAAAGTAATTTTTCCAAAGTTTTGGGTTGAAATTTAAAAAAAAAATTTAAGAGAAAAATAAAATGGACGATTTTGAGGATATGGTTGCTCGAACTTGCGTATGAAAGGGAAAGGATAAAGTCTAGGTCAAGGTCGAAATCTAGAAATCGTGATAAAATATGCAACTACTGTAAAAAGCTGGGTCACATAAAAGCAAAATGTTATAGTTTGAAAAATAAAAACAGAATGGCTACTGAGAGAGACGAGGATGAAGAGCAGAATGCTGAGGTAGCCAATGCTACTATGGCTATAGAAATAGGTGATGATTTCTTATTGGTGTCAACGAGCGAAAGCTCTAAACTTACGTTCGAATGGATCTTAGGTTTGGGGTTTTCTTTTCACATATGTCCCAATAAGAACTGATTCTCCACATACAATCTAGTTGAAGGTGGAGTTGTGCATATGGGGAATGACTCATCTTGTAAGGTAATTGATATTGGTACCGTTCAAATTAAGATGCATGATAAGATAATCAGGACACTATCAGATGTCGAGCATGTTCCCGATTTAAAGAGAAATCTCATCTCCTTGGAGATTTGGACTCGAAGGATTATAGAATCAACATCGAGTCAAATGATATTAAGGTATCTCATGGTGCTCTCATTTTGATGAGAGGTTGAAAAAATGACAATCTTTATGTTCTATAAGGATCAATGGTAAGGATAAAATCGCAAGTTCCTTGTTGGTTAAAGAGTTAGATTCAAATTAGTTGAGGCATAAACAACTTGGTCATACAAACGAAAAAGGTATAACTATTTTGGACAAGAGAAGTTCTTTTTCGTATGTAGAAGTTAGAAAAATAGAACACTGCATTCATAAGAAGAAAAATCAAGTCAATTTTGATTTGGCAGTTCATAAGAAAAAGGCTAGAAACCTTTCGGTTTCAAAGTTCAAGTAGAGCTTAAACTCAGTTAGAATCTTGCAAAGTTCGAGATAGGTCCGTGGTGGGCTTTGGAAAATGAAGTATGATAAGTACAAGTCAATGTGGAGATTTGTGAGATGTACTTTGTATTTAACGGATACGTTGCAAGCACTTAAGATTAGAATCAATGAGAAACTAAAAAGGAGCAGAAAGTCACGCGACATCGGGATGACACGATGTTCTTGGCAGCCAATCAAGGCTACGACATCGTGACGAGCAAGTAGGCCACATCATGACGATGTGATGTTTTCTGTTCAAATATAGCCACTTTTTTTACTCTCAATAGGACTTCTTCTCCTAGTCGAACTCTATTTCCTATAGGGCTATTTTAGACATATTGGACCCACGTCCTAAGTGTATTTAAAGGGCCTTTGGAACACTGTTAAATAATTGTAACGCCCAAAAAATTTAAGTTTTTAATTTTTGCATGATATGGCACAAATTACTTGTTTGCCTTAATGGCTAAGTGATTAGGGTGTGTATAGGAGTGTTTGAGACGACTGGGTTCAAGTCTTGGCTTTTGCAAAATTTTTTAGTTTTGCTCTTAAATGAATTCAGACACTGGCATATAGGCTTTATTAATAATAGTGCTTATTTTATGACACACGAAGAGCTTATTGGTCCAGTGGTAAGTGGCTTGTGAAGTATCCTTGAGGTCAGAGGTTCGAGTCCGGTGTTGCACTATGGAGTGTTTATTTTTATCACATGTGCTGTGAGGTGGTGAAGTATGACTGAAATGCTATGGAATTTGAATGGGGGAGTAAACAATGGAGAGAATAGTGGGATTGTGATGTGGTGGAGTGATTTTTGGAGAAAATCGTGGAAGTTGAGGTGATGAGTAGTGTTTGTGCCGAATTTGGTCACTAGGCACTAAGATAATCAGTTTTTGGGGTTTTTAGGTTATTTTCTCTCTCTTTGCTTTAGTTTCGGTCATCATTCTTTTCACCTTTTTTAATTTTGGTGCCAAATTTTTGCTAAGACTTCGAGTCCCTCTCGGGTTTGTTCATTTTCTTTTTCTGCTCTTCCCTTTAATTCCCTTTTTATTTTGGCCAAATAGCTCTTTGGTTCTCTCTCCTGTCGATTCCTCTTTTCTCTTCCCCTATTTTCTTTGTTGTTTTTTTATCTCCTCTACTTTTCCAAACCTTGACCGAATAGTGTTGAGTAGTTTCGTGTTGTATCTTTCTTCTGATTTGCTCTTCTTCTTCTACCCCTTTTTGGTGAACTGTTTGTCGAATATTATTTTTCTCTCCCTCTTCATCTCTTCAATTTTGTTTTTATCTTGACAACTATTCTCTGATGATTCAAATTCCTCGAGGAGTGAATGAGAATCAAGTGATATTGAAGTCGTCGAAACCTTTCTCTCATCACTCGATCAAAGGTAAGTATGTAGGCTAACATTCTAAAGTGTAGGTCGAGTGTTTTCTGTGGTTCCGTAAGTTATCATGTGTGGATTTAAACCACATGAATAAATAATCTTGTTTAATAAAATTCGTTTATAATGCAGATATTTGTCAAAGAGTTTGTAGTCAACCTTCGTTAGTGGTATAAATGGGCTGAGCCACATTAGACAATCGAGGCAAGTGTTAATTTTAGTTTTGGTTAAGGGTGTAAAAGGGGGAGATTAACCTTATTGTTCAGCGACTAATGGAAATACTTGTATGAATGTAGGCTTTGGTGCTCGTGGATCTTAGTGCGTTTTCACAATCAGGTGTGTAAACACCCCACTGTAACTGTAATACGGTAAAAGCTGAAAAGTTAAAAATAAAGCGTTTGAGACCATACAGGTGTGCAATCGCTCGTGTGGTAAGCCAAACCCGCTAATCATGGGCGATAGACTATAGAGGCCTATATGGGCATTTTCATAGTTTTAAGCCGTAATGGGCCACGTTGGGCCTTAATGGACCGTATAGACTCAATAGGCTCGTGGGCCCTAAACGGATGAAATATACGATTTGTGGTAAATACTGGATTGGATTATATAGATCCCATAGCCGTGGCAAAATCTGGGCTGAACGGGCCGCACAAGCGTGTGGGCCCACTTAGGCCGAATCATGCGCCTTGGGCCCAATTACACTGTTATGACTATTTAGGTTACCTGAGTCGCTCGAGGTGACTGCGGACCTTTCAAGAGGTTGATATCTGCACCAAGACCTCAAAATAGGTAAAATAACCGAAATACCCCTAAAGAGTAAAATGACTGTTTTACCCCTAATAGATAGAAATAACCATTATACCCTTAGAGGTAGGTTGACTGATGTGTTCACGATTTGTATATGACTGTTACTGAGTATGAGATTCTGTATACACGTATTATTTATGACATGACATACTGCATGGGGTTGGGAAACTGTTATGGAGGAAGTATACTGTTACTAGCAGCTTTGTTGCGATACTATTATTGGCAGTTTTACTGCAATATTGGTGTGTTGGCAGGGTGGTTCGATTTTATCCTCACGTTGTGTATTGGTGGTACAGAGAGGTGTGTTGGCTGGATTGGGATGGGTTGCATTATTACACTGTACTGTTACTGAATAGGGCTCACGCTCAGACTGTTACTGCATGTTGTATACTGATTGATTGATAAAGGATTACACACTGAGTTTTCGTAAACTCACTCTTTTTAACTATACAGGTAATCCTCAGCCATAAACGATTTGGCGCTGCGATGGACTCGGAGGTGGCCACACAACTACAGCTGTTTTACACTTACTTTTATTTAAATTTAAAGTTTTTGTTAGGTTTTGTTTATGTAATAAGGCCATTTATGTTTGTTTAAATTTTTAAATGGGCTTTTGCTTACTTATTTTAAACTGATAGTTTAGGAGGAGACGAATTTTCAAAATAATTATTATTTTCAGAGACACAAAATTTAAACATTAAAGTTTTCAAAAGCTTCCGCGATTTTAGATCAACCTATTATAACAATAGCAGATAACAATGTAACGTTTTGATTAGTTGATTCGTTAAATAATAACAAAAGGGCTTTTAAACTTAGAAACGAAATTATTACCAATAAGTTTAATTTTCGAAAGATACTTCAATGTGACACGTCAGATTCAACCATAATGTCTAGGCCGGGTTTGTAGTGTTACATTTAGTGGTATCAGAGCTAAGTTGCAAAACTCGGCTATGGAATGAGTTTTGAAAATATTCAGAATTTCTAAAAAATTATTCTTGAAGTGTTTTGGAAGGTTTGCAAGTGTGGCACACTGAGTCTCCATCGCCGAATCCGTAAGTTTTCTTTATAATATAGACTGTTTGAACTGAAATAAATTGAGAGACTACTATAGATAGTAGGACTGTACTGAAACTCTTAAGTGAGAGTAAACTGAAACTGTAGGGAGACCTGGATTTGCGAAAACAAAACTCTGATTATTGCTTTTCATAAGACATCTGTTAATAATTACTGGAATTATAAACTAATTCATAAAAATTTGTAAACAGATAACACATTACTTGATATGAGCACTAGAGGTACTCGCGGAAGGGGTACACGAGGCCGCGGTAGAGGTCGAGGAAGGACTAAGGCTGGGTCTTCGGAATCAGGCCACATGCTTAATGTTGATGCTAATGAGGCACCAGCTTCACCGGTGACTGAGACGGGATCATAAGATCGAGCGGTTAGGGATGATGTACTATTACAAGCTATGCTCCGTATTTTGGAAAGGGTCACGATGACTAGTACCGGTGCTGTGGGCTGTGGGTCGATTTCAGAATAACTTCAGTCGAATGGAGTGAAAATCTTCAAGGGTATTTCTAGAGTTGCCCCAAATGTGGCTGAATACTGGTTGGAAGCCACAGAGAGAATAATGGACAATCTCGACTGCACTTCTGAGTAAAAACTAAAAGGTGCAGTGTCTTTACTGCGAAATGAGGCCTATCAGTGATGGTTTACCGTGAGAGAAGGTATTCAAGTAGACCGGTTAACATGGGATTTCTTTAAGGCGGTATTCTAAGTAAAGGATATGGGCGCAAGTTATGTGGATGCCCGAATAAGGGAATTTCTAAGCTTGACCCAAGGGAATAAAACTGTGGCAGAATATGAGGCAGAGTTCCTGTGACTTAGTCACTATGCTCATGGGATAGTGGCGATTGAATATGAACACTGTGTGTGATTCGAGGACAGCCTCCAAGATGAGTTACAGGTCTTGATAGCTTCGCAGAGGGAGCGAGATTTTGCTGCCCTAGTAGAAAAGGCGAAAATCGCTGAGGACGTGAAACACTTTGAGTGCCAGAACCGTGAGAAGGATAGGGGCAGATATAAGAGGGATTCAGAGCCCTCGAGTTCTTTTGGAAGGCCTAAAAAGAAGGCTATGTTTGATGGGCCAGTCCGAGCTGGGGTTCCTATTGCAAGACCACAGCCTTGTGTTGATTGTGGGAGGCATCCACTATGTGAGTGCTGGAAGAAGATTGGGGCATGTTTCAGATGTGGATCTATGAAACATCAAGTCAAAAATTATCCTTAGAGGCCTGTTCAGATGTAAGTTACAAGTCAGGGTTATGTTCAGCCAGCGAGAGGTGGTCAGCAGCTATCGAGAGGTCGTGGGCAGGCCAAAGGTGGAAATGGTGTGGGACGAGGTCATGGAGTGCCAGGTAAAGGTGCTGGTAACATTTAGGCAAGACAACCAGTACTGGTCTATGCTACTTGTCCCTGAGAGGATGGTGTCGCTCTAGATGTTATAACTGGTACGTTCCTAATTCATAATGTACCTTACACTACTCTAATTGATATAGGGTTTACGCATTCATACATTGCATGCACTATGTCTGGCATCTTGGGTATCATGTGTGAGAGTACTGGTAATGAGATGACTGTGTTAAGTCCATTGGGACAGTCAGGAAGGGTAGACAAGTTGTTCAGAGATGCGTCCCTAAAGGTTCAATGAGTTATATTTTTAGCGGATTTGATGGAGCTACCGTTTGGTGAATTTGACCTAATCTTGAAGATGGATTGGCAGGTAAAACACCGTGCAAGTTGGTATTGTGCTACTAAGCGTATAGTTTTGAAGACTACTGAGGATGAGGAGGTGGCTATGATTGGGGAGCTAAGGGACTTTCTGTCTTATGTGATCTTTACATTATGGGCTAAAAAACTAGTTCGCAAGGGTTGTGAGGCGATTCTAGCCTATATTGGTGTATCTAATTCTGAGGGTCATTCTGTTGGAGATATTAGAACAGTTAAGAATTTTTCTAATGTATTTCCTGATGAGCTCCCTGGGTTGCCTCCGAGCCGTGAAGTTGAATTTGGTATTGAGCTCTTGCCTGGAGCAGCTCCAGTGTCCATCGCTCCTTATAGGATGGCACTGAATGAGTTAGTTGAGTTAAAAGCTCAAATATAAGAACTGTTAAATCGAAGATTCATTCGACCTAGCGTGTCTCTATGGGGAGCAACAGTTAAAGCTGAGCATCAGCCGCCTTCAGTGTTACTGCAGCAAGTTAAGATTCCACTTTAGAAGTGGGAGAGGGTAACCATGGATTTTGTGAGTGGGCTACCCTTAATGCCTACTAAGAAGGATTCAATATGGGTTATTGTAGACCGATTGGCTAAATCTGCCCATTTTATACCAATCCGTACTGATTACTCGTTGCAAAAGTTGACAGTGTTGTATGTGGCAGAGATTGGGAGACTGCATAGGGTACCGATTTCCATCATATTTGACAGAAACCCCTGATTCACATCTCGGTTCTAGAAGAAATTACACAAGGCTTTAGGTACTAGGTTAGACTTCAGTACTGTGTTCCATCCTTAGACAGATGGTCAGTCAGAGAAGGTGATTCAGATGCTGGAAGACATGTTAAGAAGTTGTGTAATAGATTTTCGAGGCAGCTGGGAAGACTATTTACCGTTAGCAGAGTTCGCGTATAATAATAGCTACTAGTCCAATATTCAAATGGCACTGTACGAGGCGTTATATGGTCGTAGGTGTCGTACTCCTACTTGTTAGACTGAGCTGGCGAGCGGCGAGTTATGGGGCTATAGTTAGTTTCTGATACTGAAGAGAAGGTAAAACTGATTCGAGACTGGTTGAAGGAAGCATCTGATAGGCAGAAGTCTTACGTGGATCTTAAACGCTGAGAGATAGAGTATTCTGTGGGGGACTTCATATTTCTCAAGGTCTCCCCATGAAAAGAGTTATTGAGGTTTGAGCAAAAGGGTAAGCTTAGCCCTAGGTTTATTGGGCCTTACCGTATACTAAAACGTGTGGGACCAGTCGTATATCAACTTGAGTTACCTTCAGAATTAGACCGGATTCACGGTGTGTTCCACATCTCCATACTGAGGAATTATCACTCTGATCCCACACATATAGTACCAATTGAGAAGATCGAGGTTAGGCCAGATCTGACCTTCTAGGAGGAGCCAGTACAGATATTGGACCGTAGGTTAAGGTACTGAGGAAGAAATCTATTCATCTAGTCAAAGTACTTTGGAGTAATCACAGTTCAGAAGAAGCCACGTGGGAGTTTGAGGAGATGATGCGTCAACAATACCCTCAACTATTCTGACCAGGTAAATTTCGAGGCTGAAATTTCGTTAATGGAGGTAGAGTTGTAACGCCCCAAAAATTTAAGTCTTTAATTTTTGCATGATATGGCACAAATTGCTTGTTGGTCTTAATGGCTAAGTGATTACGGTGTGTATGAGAGTGTTTGAGAAGCTTGGGTTCAAGTTTTGGCTTTTGCAGAATTTTTTAGTTTTGCTCTTAAATGTATCCGGACACTAGCATACAGGCTTTATTAATAATAGTGCTTGTTTTATGACACACAAAGAGCCTATTGGTCCAGTGGTAGGTGGCGTGTGAAGTATTTTTGAGGTCTGAGGTTCAAATCTGGTGCTGCACTATGGAGTGTTTATTTTTATCACCTGTGCTGTGAGGTGGAGTTTGACTGAAATGTTGTGGAATTTGAACGAGGGAGTGAATCATAGAGAGAATACATTGTGATGTGGTGGAGTGATTTTAGGAGAAAATCGTGGAAGTTGAGGTGATGAGTAGTGTTTGTGCCGAATTTGGTCACTAGGCACTAAGGTAACCGATTTTGGGGGTTTTTGGGTTGTTTTCTCTCTGAATGTTTCGGTTTTAGTCAGCATTCTTTTCACTTTTTTTTACTTTTGGTGCCGAATTTTTGCTAAGACTCCGAGTACCTCTTGGGTTTGTTCTTTTTCTTTTTCTGCTCTTCCATTTAATTCCCATTTATTTTGGCTGAATAGCTCTTTGGTTCTCTTCTCCACCGAATCCTCTTTTCTCTTCCCCTATTTTCTTTGTTGTTTCTTTTCTCTCCTCTACTTTCCCAAAACTTGACCGAATTGTGTTGAGTAGTTTTGTGTTACATCTTTCTTCTAATTTGCTCTTCTTCTTCTACCCCTTTTTGGTCAACTGTTTGTCGAATATCGCTTTTCTCTCCCTCTTTATCTCTTCAATTTTGTTTTTGGCTTGACAACTATTCTCTGACGATTCAAATTCCTCGAGGAGTGAAGGAGTATCAAGTGATATTAAAGTCGTTGAAACCTTTCTCTCATCACTCGATCAAAAAAAAGTATGTAGGCTAACATTCTAAAGAGTAGGTCGAGTGCTTTCTGTGGTTTCGTAAGTTATCATATGTGGATTTAAACCATATGAATAAACAATCTTGTTTAATAAAATTTGTTTGTAATGCAAATATCTGTCAAAGAGATTGTAGTCAACCTTTGTCAGTGGTATAAGTGGGTTGAGCCACATTTGACAATCGAGGCAAGTGTTAATTTTAGTTTTGGTTAAGGGTGTAAAAGGGGGAGATTAACCCTATTGTTCAGCGACTAATAGAAAGCCTTGTATGAATGTAGGCTTTGGTGCTCGTGGATCTTAGTGCGTTTTCACAATCAAGTGTGTAAACACCTCACTGTAACTGTAATACGGTAAAAGTCGAAAAGCTGAAAATACGGCGTTTGAAACCACACGGGCGTGCGATCGTTTATGTGGTAAGCCAAACTTGCAAATCATGGGTGATAGACTATAGAGGACTTTATGGGCATTTTCATGGGCTTAGGCTGTAATGGGCCACGTTGGGCCGAAATGGGCCATGTAGACTCAATGAGCTCGTGGGCCCCACACGAATGAAATCCATGATTTGTGAAAAATACTGGATTGAGCTATGTAGATCCCATAGCTGTGGCAAAATCTGGGTTGAACGGGCCTCACGAGTGTGTGGGCCAACTTGGGCCAAATTATGGGCTTTGGACCCATTTACACTGTTATGACCATTTAGGTTACCTGAGTCACTCGAGGCGACTACGGACCTTTCGAAAGGTCGATATCTGCACTGAGATCCCAAAATAGGTAAAATAACCAAAATACCCCTAAAGAGTAAAATGACTATTTTACCCCTAATAAATAGAAATGACCATTATACCCCTAGAGGTAGGTTAACTGATGTGTTCATGATTTCATGATTTGTATATGACTGTTACTGAGTATGACATTCTGCATACACGTATGATTTATGACATGACATACTGCATGGGTTTGGGATACTGTTATGGAGGAAGTATACTGTTATTGGCAGCTTTGCTGCGATACTATTACTGGCAGTTTTGCTGCGATATTGGTGTGTTGGCTGGGTGGGTTGATTTTATCCCCATGTGGTGTGTTGGTGGTACGGAGAGGTGTGTTGGTTGGATTGGGATGAGTTGCATTATTGTACTGTACTGCACTGTTATTGAATAGGGCTCAAGCACAGACTGTTACTGACTGTTACTGCATGTTGTATACTGATTGACTGATAGGGGATTACGCACTGAGTTTTCGTAAACTCACCTTTCTTTTTAACTGTACAGATAATCTTCAGCCATAGACGATTTGGCACTGCGAGGGACTCGGAGGTGGCCACACAGCTGCAGCTGTTCTACACTTGCTTTTATTTAAATTTAAAGTTTGTGTTAGGTTTTGTTTATGTAATAAGGCCATTTATGTTTGTTTAAATTTTTAATTGAGCTTTTGCTTACTTATTTTAAACTGCTAGTTTAGGAGGAGATGAATTTTCAAAATAATTATTGTTTTCAAAGACACGAAATTTAAATATTAGAGTTTTCAAAAACTTTCGCGATTTTAGATCAACTTATTATAACAATAGTAAATAACAAGGCAAACGTTTTGATTAGTTGATTCGTTAAATAATAACAAAGAGGTTTTTAAACTTAGAAACGAAATTATTACCAATAAGTCTAGTTTTCGAAAGACACTTCAATGTGACACGGCAGATTCGACCATAACGTTTAGGCCGGGTTTGGGGTGTTACAATAGTTTTTGGGGAGAGTTTTTTAGAGAGCTTTTGTATTTTGGATATCTGCGTTTCTTTCAGGATTTATTCTTTGTACTTGGGTTTTGGATACTCTCCATCATTGTACACTTCATTTATTGTTTAGTGAAAAGTCGAAGTCTCCTTTACCTGTAGTTTGTTATCCCTCAATGAGGGTTTTCCATATAAGTACTTGTATTCTTTCTTCTTTACTTTTACTATCTTGTTGTTTATATGTGTCAATCAAAAACAAAAATAATAAATAAATTGAAAATTTAAAAGGAATTTAAAGAAAGATTTAAGTTGCTCAATTGCATATTTCAAATCCACCCAGAATAAATTTTCAAAAGTACTCATTATTTTATTTTTAATACACATGATCTCACAACAAAATAAATTTTAAACTTCAAAAAAAGAACATTTTTACTTAATTTTAATATAGATTTTAAAAAGTATTTTATTAAAAAATATTTATAAAATTTTACAAGTCTAACAATATCCATATAGAATATTTTCACTAAATTATTTATTTTAATATCATTATTTTTCTTTTTATAATTATTTTTAATTCATAAAATTCCAATAATCCAAGTTCTCTTAACACAATTATTTATTCAAATCAAACAATTATAATTACTAATTTTATTTTGAGAGTTCCAAAATACTAACATTTTAAAAATATTAAAAATTTGAAAATAAAATTATAAAATATAGATTTAAGTTAAGTAAAAATGTTTATAAAAACTCTTAACTCCAAAGATTCTAAAATTTTAAAACTTATGGTATTGATATCAATATTTAAAAATCTTTTAAAAAATATAAAATATTTTTTATTTAACAGAGACGTAAAAACTAAAAACTAAAATAATTTATAATCCACTCCTTATATAATTAGGAAAACGAGTTTAATTTATAATCTACTCCTTATATAATTAGGAAAAGGTCTCAGAAGCCCATCATTCCCTATAAATACCCTCTTCGTTCTAAGCCCCATCACCCTGAAAAAGAATAGCGTAAACCTCAGTCTAATTACCTTCCTTCTCTTTCCCACTATACTTTTTCTACCGTGTTTCGTCGTCTCTCTGATAGCTTTTTCTTTCGATTCACCTTCTCAAATGGCTGCTTCAGACGTCGTTGTGGTTATGGATTTCGATAAAACGATTATCGATTGTGATAGCGATAACTGGGTGGTGGATGAGTTGGGTGCTACCGAGTTGTTCAACCAGCTCTTACCTACTATGCCTTGGAACTCTCTTATGGTAATCTCTTTTTTTTCTTTTGTTTATTTTTTTTCTGAATTTGGGTTTAGTATTTCTTTTTACAAAATATATATTTCAGGATCGAATGATGAAAGAACTTCATTCACAAGGAACCAAAATCGAAGACATTGTAGCTGTTTTGAAAAGAACTCCAATTCATTCCCGAATCATCCAAGCCATTAAATCTGCTTATGCTTTAGGGTATGTAATATTTCTCACTTGGTTTTATTTAATTCTTTTTATTGGTTTTTTCGTTAGAAAAATACTTAAAAGTTTTGGTGTGCAATGGCATTATTTTGCAGATGTGATATGAAGATTGTTAGCGACGCGAATGTGTTTTTCATCGACACAATCTTAAAGCATCATGGTTTGAAAGAATGCTTTTCAGAAATTAATACAAACCCAAGCTTTGTTGATGAAGAAGGCAGGTTAAGGATTTTCCCTTACCATGATTTCACTGAACATCCCCATGGATGTCCTCATCCCTGCCCTCCAAACATGTGCAAGGTACCCATACCCTCTAATCGTTTTCTTTAATAATTTTAAAAGCTCCCAACATGTTTTTGGACATAAGCAAATGCATTATTTAAATAGATTGTCACCCACCCACATTTTTATAGTATTTTAATAAGAATTATGACAAATCACATAACTTGTGGGAAAATGTACGTGTAATCAGATACAAAGCATGATTAGCTCTTAGGTACGTGGAGCTTTGTCATCTTTCATGTTATCTAATTGACTATGTTATGATTCCTTTTGAATAGGCTATCGTGATTGAAAGGATCCAAGCATCTTTATCCGCCATGGAGGAGAAGAAAACAATCATCTACATGGGGGATGGACTGGGTGATTTCTGCCCCAGTTTGAAGCTTGGAGATGGAGACTATATGTTGCCAAGGAAAGATTTCCCAGTTTGGGACTTGGTTTGCAAAAACAGGAGCCTAATAAAAGCTGAAGTTTGCGAATGGAGCAATGGGGAGGAGTTTGAGCATGCTTTACTCCACTTCATCACCAAGATTACCATTGACAAAAGCAACACTAATGGCAACAATGCTGCTCAGCTATATTCAGATTGCAAAGTACAGACAATGCCAGGCTCTTCCCATCAAGCCTTTTCCCAAACCCTTTATGTTCCTCATTAGAATGCAAAACTTGCTGAGGTTAAAAATAAAACATAGCTGATGCCCTTGGTCTTGCTATTCTTTTATTGAAATAACATTTGTATAATTGTATTAGTTTCAAAATGTACGAGAATCATATTTAACTTGAATTAATTTCTAAAGTATAATAATAGTATATTATCTTTCTTTACACTATGAAACTCTCAACATGATGTGGAAATATGGTTTGTAACTCAAAAGCCGAAATGGGTGGAAAATGGTCATTAATTCATTATAATGTTTTCATATCAAACAAGGAAAGTATGAGGAAACTCTAGTCCAACATCTCACATGATATTATCGAAGGGAAATTATTATTATTTTCTCAATATATTAGAATAAGATATAAATTATACGTTTTTGAAGTTAAATTTTTTATCTTGCAAGATGATGTAAAATAACATGCTTTTGGAAAATAAAATTTGGATCTTAAAAAGCAGCAATATTATATGTTTAGATCTTATTGTCGCTTTCAACATTTGTGAACTTCATTATTAAAAGCTGGTGTCTTGGTTGCATGATCTGCAAGCTTTTTCTGTAAGGTCAATTTCACTACAGTATCCGTGAGAAATTGTCTGTTTTGATTCAATTTTCTATAAAAAAGCATTTCATGCGAGTATCACAGGTTAAATGAAATATTTGCCTCTAAGATACTAATACATAAAAAAAAACTGAAATAATTATAATAATCCACCATTTATTGAATTGATGTTCCAAAAGCATGCTGTAGTTTATTGAAATCTCACTATAACATCATTGATAGCTACTAAAAGCTTGGGAAGAACCCTTTCTGCAACTTGACCAGTACTCAGCTACAAGCTTGGAAAAACCGGACTCTATTCCCATTAGTCTTGCAGGCTTATCATACTCTATCAACTTCCCTGCAAATCAAAGCAATAACATGATTTCCACCAATAAACTGTAATATTTGCCTGGAGAAAGCTAAAAGCATACCATAGGAAAGGACCATGACCATGTCACTGTCTATTACAGTTGGAACTCTATGAGCCACTGTTATCACTGTGCATTCTGAGAACTCTTGTCTGATAATTCGCTGCAAAATAGCATCCGTCGCAGAGTCAATCGAAGCCGTTGCTTCGTCTAAGATGTTAAACTTTGGCCTGCAATGCAACATGGGACCAGCAGCCAACTCACAGCAAGACCAGCAACAGCAAAACAGTTTGAAGGGCAGCATTGGAGCTGAACTGGATGCAACAAGTTATTTTGTTTACTTTGTTCACATGTAATTTTGTTAGTTTACTTGTAACATGTTCAACAAAGTTAGTAGGATTAGTTTATGATGTAATGGCTGATATGTCAGCTTATTTTGTGTGTAATTTAAGTAAGCATTAGTCTTGTATTAGTGGGGGCAGTTAAGCCATTAGGTAACTGTCAAATTAACATTGTAACTCTCATATATTTCAAATTTTGAATTAAAATTAGTGTGGTTCTTCAGTTACATTCTTGGCTGCTGTTCCTCCTTTCTGTTTTGCTTTTGATTTCATTGCTTTTGTTTAATGCCAATGTTCCAACAGAAGCTAGATAGTACCCCTTTTTGTTTAAGCAAAAAAAGAGAATATTTTGTGATCAGAAAAAGTTGAAAAATCAATAAAAGGAACAGATGAGAAGCAAAGGACACACCTGAATGTATGTTACTGCTATCATTACAAGAATGGCTACAATGAGAACTTCCCAAGTGACAAAGGCGATGACTCCAATAGCCGCTACAAGTTCAATTCTACCAGCTGCTACAAATCCAATGGACAGAGGCAGATTAAAATCCAGAATACTTAAATCTGATGAAGCCTGAAAGAGCAATGTACAGAGGATAATAAGAAACCTGTTATGTAACATAAAGCTGATAGGTAAAACAAATTGTTTCAAATGTGCTTAGTAGAAGGAACATTGGATCGTCTTACTCGGGTCAAGATCCTCCCAACAGGTGTAGAGTCAAAGAAAAGCATGGGAGCTTTAAAAATGGAATTGATGAAACCATAGAAGAAGGCCTTAGAAGCCTTTAATCCCAAATGAGCAGAATAAATAGACCTAAGATGCACAAAAACAGCACTAAGTGTTGAAATTCCTGTATAAACTCCTATTAGCAAGCCACTACTTATTTTAGGAATTTGAATGGCAATTGCTAGCCAATAAGTAGCTGCAGCCTGGAAAATCACGAAACCAAACTGAGATAGTATGGCTAAAGATAGAAAAAGATATCCTTTGGACACTACAATATAATCAAGGAAAGGTCTCCATCCGAAATCACCAGTCCCTTTTTCTTCTTCTTCAGTGAGCTGCACTCCTGGTAGTCCCAAAGCAGAAATCTCCCCCTCACTTTTCTGTTGAGTAGAGTAACACTTATTGTACTCCTCAGCCTGAAGGGTGTCTGTGTCTTCTTGTTGTCCTTTGTTTTCATTACTCAAAGGATCCACTACTGTCATTGCATCTCTGTGAGCATTGACAAGCTCCTGACATGCCGTCCCCGACATCAATAGTTCTGTATAGCTTCCTATTTGAGTAATACTGCCACCATCCATGACCTGAGTAATAACCAAATCATTCTCCTGAAATAAAAGTGAAAAAATGGTTTTAACTTAACAGACTTTTACTAGAATGGTATCAATTTCAGAGAGAAACTCCACTTGATGAGGTACAAGGATGACAGTTTTGTTTCTTAGTGCAGCCATTACACAGTCCTGCAATTATAGAACATAATTTCAACTTAATAAACAGCTAACTTTTTGTTTTCAATGTTTGAGTTCTTAACTGAGGTGTTTGTCTTACATTGAATAGAACCGCAGCTGTTTGAGCATCTACAGTACTGAAAGAATCATCAAGAAGATAGATATCGGCGTCATTGTAGACAGCTCGTGTTGATCCCTCTCTGACCTATTTCCGTGAGATCACCATGAGCAAAGTTATCATGTCCTTATCTAGTGCACATGACTTTATAGCCTTTTTGTATCTTTCCTCATCCATTGGCTTTCCATAGAGTATGTTGTCTCGAATAGTCCCACTCTGGATCCAAGATGTTTGAGAAACATACGCTATGGATCCATATACATACACCTGTTTGCAAGAATTAAGAGAGAAACATCAGTGATATAGCAGCAAAACCAGTGTTTGATACTAAATAAAAATTACTAGCTTTGAATAACTCACAGTTCCTGAAATTTTCGGTATTTCTCCAAGCATCACATGCAAGATTGATGATTTCCCAGCTCCCACTGGTCCACAAACTGCGATTTTCTGTCCCTTTTTCATTTCCAGGTTGATATCTCTAAGAGTTGCAACTGTTAATTCAGTGTCCCAACTAAAGTTGCCTGCCTGTATTACAACACTTTTATCAGAACTCTGCTTTGAAATTAATGGTTCTTCACTATTCAGTTCATCACCAAGCAGGAATGCATTGATCCTTTCAGTAGAGACTTTGACTTGCATCATAACTGAAAGAGCTCCCGGTATCATTGTGATCGGTTCCCCCATGCTTCTCAGTGTTGCAAGAACTGTGAAAATGGTGCTAGCATTCAACGCTGCACTCCCCAAATAGGCACACCCCAGGAAGATAACTGAAGAAATGATGGTGGGGCTGATCCAATATAGAACAGTACCATAAGCTTTGCTTATCTGTTCTTTTGCCAGCCACTTGAATTCATTTTCAAGTCGAGTTTCAATCATGTTCTTGAATTTCTCTTCCCAAGACTTCAACTTTATGATTTTCATATTGTTTAGGACCTCTGATGTGAGTCTTAGTCTCTCATCTTGAGCAACCATGAATTGAGATTGGCACTTTTGCAGTACATTTGCAAATGGCACATTGAGGACTCCACAAATGAGCAAAGGGACTAAACCGGGAAGAGCACCGAGTCCGACAACATAGAAAAGTATTCCAATGGACATAAAAAGTTGCAGTACAAGACTCCATGCTGAATGAAGCCACCAAGGAAACTCCCCTAGTCTGTAGGCATCTACTGCAATATAATTCAAAATCTCTCCAGTTGAATGCCTTCTCCTTCCAATGCACGAAAGTTAAACTGTTTCCGATAAACTGCGGCCATCAAAGCCGATCGCATCCTCATTCCGGACCTCCTAGAACTAAAGAACCGACGCCTCTGAGACAACGATTCAACTACTTTGCAAATGACTAGACATCCCAATATGGTGAGACCTTCATACCTATTCTCCTCACTATGGTTTGAATAGTCTACAAAAGCATAGCAAAGATACTACAGAAACTATCCTTAGGAAAGCAAAGATACCTATCAATAAGTTTTCTTTGAAATACACTTTTGCTAAGGCCCGAAGAACCAAGTTTTTTGAGTTGCTCAAGCTGTTTGCTCTCACGAGGGATTCCCATGCTTGAGCAAATCTTTCATAGGCCAAGCTAGCTTCATCTTCATCAACTAAAGAAGGGATATCTTCAAGAGTTAATAGCTTTGAATGGCCTAAAGAAAACAAGGGATTAATCCAAGAAAAAGTTGGTTTGCTCAAGAAGCTAGCTCTCCCTATGCCTACTTGAGCTTTCTTTGCCTTAGAAGAAAATAGAGGTTCATATAGAACCTGATGATCTTCACTACATTTAGTATCTGAAGAACTAATCGAGTTTCTAAATCCAAAAACGAGGAGCATGATGTTTACTGGCCATTGAATTAAGTCAAAAAATGGAAGATTATGTTTGAAACAGAAGCTTAATGTGAATAGCTGAAACCAGTAAAGAGAAGGACTTCCACCAGACAGAGATGACAATTTTGATCGATTTCGATGTTTGAACAAGTAAGGAAACTGACACAGACATCCAAATTACTCCTCTAACAAGGTAAACCAATCACTCCAAATCATTCAATCCCTCATATCTGGTTATAATATCCCATAAAGCAGTGCCGAAATAGACTAAGCTGATAAAAGCAGAACATATTGAAACAAGTATAGAGATCAAGTCCTCCCTATTACTCTCGCCCATGTGAGATTTATTGACTAAAAGCAGCAAAAGAAAGTAAAAAGACAAAGGAATAACACGTTTGTGACATCTAAGATGATTCTTTGAATGCAAGAAGAACCAAGATCAAGTTCTCCCCCACAAATCCAGGAGACTTTGTCTACATATACATCAGATGGTAGAACATCAGAAGCAGCAAGATATATAATATATATAAGAATGACAAATATGCAAACTCAACGCGACAATATTGATCCATTAAGGTTTGGATATGAAGCTTCTAATATATCATCTTGTATTGAGAGTATTCCCAGCAAGACATGTATGCATAAACAAGAACAACATGCACCAGTGTTTTATCACCATTGATGGTTCAGTGTTCATGGTGCAAACCGTGCAATATCCAAACATCTGGTAGTGTCAATGAAGCTAAAAAAGAAATGAAAATTTGTTGGTGTTAGAACAGAAACAAACAAGCTCAGCTTGTGTCTTGTGCAGCAAGCCTCCATACTTGCTAAGCAAACAAACTGAATCGAAGCAATAGAAAGAAGAAAAGCTAAGGAAAAATGGAGAAAATTTTGATGAACAAAATCAGATTCATTCATAAGTGAAACAATGGCATAATGCCAATACATAAATCAAGCACTAAGCTTGTCAAAATCAACAAATGTTTACCTAATGGTTACCTAACACCACTAAGCATTGAAACTTGAAGTAATTAACTTGTACATACAAGCAAAGATGAATAAACAGCTCATCCATCAAAAAATTACATCAATCATCAACCTAACATAGTTCAAAATGAACTAAGATATATTTCATTAACTAAAAATTACAATGTAATGGCCCAAATTCAAGGCTATCGGAATAGTGGTTTTGTAACCACAAATCCGATTTAAAAAGAAATTTATTTTAATATTTTTTCATGAATATTGGTATGATAGGAAAATCGTATGAAAATATTGATAGAAAAATTTTACCGATTTAGTGGTTAGTTAGAAAAAGAAATTGTTGAAGAAATTAGGTAAAAATAAGGTATCGAGACCTCAATCTCGTAAAACCGAGTCAAAAATATTTTTATAAATATTTGTGAAGTGTTATTAATATGGTATTAAAATTTCGTTAGAAAATTTTAATGTTTGGGTAGTCAATTAAGCAAAAAGGACTAAATTGAAAAATGTGTAAAAGTTACTAGAAGGATTAAATAGCTCAATTGTTAAATGAGAAGAGACATAAATTGAAAATAACCCCAAAATGAGATATTTTGGGCGGCAATAGCTGAGAAAAATCAGGAGAATTGAAGAATTAAGGGTAAAATTGGAATATTGCAAAAATTTGCTTTAAAAGTTAGGACTAAAGTGGAATATCTAGAATTCTCTTCATATTTTCTGCACTCTCATCAGCCAAAAACGTCCTAAGGGTTTCTTCAAGCTGGTTTTTCATAATTTTTGCACCAAGTGAGTTAATACTTGCCTTTTTCTTGTAATTTTTGTGTTTCTAAGACTTTTACAACTAGGTCCTATTACTAAATTCATTAGTTTTTGATTTTATGAATGAATTTGAAAGTTGCTATGAATATGTGCTGGAATTTTATGATGAAATAGGATGAAATTGAAGCTTTAATTTGTTTGTGAGATGATTTTATTAGGTAATTTCAATAGAAATTGATTTGTAGGACTTAATTGTGAAAAAGTTTGAATTAAAGTCTAGTACTAAAATTCTGATTTCCAAAGCTTATAAAGTAGTTTAAAGTGATGAGATAAAGTGTTAATTGAGAAAAATCAGATCAATTGAGAGGTTAATTGAGCAGGGATGAAATTATCATTTATTGAAAGTTTAGGGAAAAATGGTAATTAACATCATACACTAAAACAGTTTTGGACAGCAGCAGTACTCTAACTTTAAAAATTCACCAAAAATTATAGAGATCGAATTAGAGGATGAATAAAATATGAAATTAAATCTTATTGAGTTTAGTTTCTCATAGAAGAAATGGTTTAATCAATGGAATTGTAAATCATGAGATATAATGGATTTTGTGAGACAAGGTCAGAATGAATTCGGGTTCCCCTGTTCTGAATTTGGAAAATCATTAAAAATTTTACAAAAATTATTATGATTTATAATTTATATGGTTAGAATCCTTAATGAGTCTACTTTCAGAAGAAACAAACAGAAACATCATCTGAATTCTTTACAATGAGATAATTAATTTTTAGTGAAGAGGGGTCGGAACTGTCAAACAATGAAATAGGGGAAACTTTAAAGGATAAAATGTACTTTTTGGCTAAACCAAAAATTTTGAAAATTTTATGATAAGAAGATATGTGAGTCTAATTTCAGGGAAAATTAACAGATCTTAATTTGGAGTTCAGTAGCTCAAGATATAAATAATTTAGTGACTATGACTCAATGAGACAGCTTTTAATGCACTATAAATAATAATGGAATTTTAGAGAATGTTACGTATGACCATGAAATGTATTAGATTAATGATCAAATTTATTTATTTAGATCCAGAAAGTTAAAATACGAAGCTAGATTCGAGGAAAATAAAAAGTTCGGGATTAGTAGATTTTTTTGTTTACGAACAAGTACCGAGGTAAGTTCGTGTAACTTGAATTATATTCATAAATGCTTGAAATGTTTGTTATTGATGTGAATATGATTTGGATGTTTATTCTATGATAACTGATGAAGTAATGATATTCTTGATGAAAAGAGGAAATAAATCCCGGTTGAATGAAAGGAAAATTCGATGGATCTCTGAAAAGGAATTGACGGTAAAAAGGATCTAGCCCGGACGGGTGATCTTATCCTGATATAGCCCTCCCGAAGAATATGTGGAAAATGGATTTAGCCCGGACGGGTAATCCGAATTAGGGTCTGAATTTAGCCTGGACTGGTAATTCAGATCCAAGCTCATTAGAGTAATTGTCGTTACAGGGGATTTAGCCTGGACTAGTAATCCCGACAATACTCTGTGAGTTTATATTACAGGGGATTTAGCCTGGACTGGTAATCCCGCTGTAAGGATGAGGTTCGCTGGAGTGTGCTCTCTGAAATAGAAATGTGCGCACATGAATATGAATTGACGGACCTGAAATTGTACACTAAAGTGTACCTCTGAAAATCCATCGAAATTCCAAGTAGTTCAACGGGATAAATATGGAAAAATAACAAGGAAATGGAAATCATGGAATTGATGAGCTCATCAATCATGGTATATATATTATTGATACATGAAAATTATTGGACTAATTTGAATGTTGAGTTTGTGCATGATAGGGGAATAATGTATGGAATGGGTGTATGAATGTTTATTACATTGTATGGAAAATATTAGGTAAGTATAATTCTTATTACATGAGCTTACTAAGCACAAAGTGCTTATCCTGTTTCTTTTTCCCCTGTTTTGTAGTGTTAAGAGCTCGGAGGTCGGATTTGGTTGGAGAAGCATCACACTATCAACATCAAGATCTCGGTACATAAAGAAACTTATTTTGGAAATCAATGGCATGTATAAGCTAGTAAAGTAGATGTTAATGTGGAATGAATGTATGGTTAGCCATTGGTATGGCTAACAAATTTTGGTTTTGGCATGTGATGAGATTATCTTATGAATACAATAAATCTATCTTGAAAATATGTTGAAATGGATTGGTTGTGTTGGCTTGGTCTCGGTTTAAAATTTTCAGGGAGGATTAGATATTTATAAAGGGGTTATATTGAGTTTAAAAAAAAATTAGTAAAATCTGGTAATACCTCGTATCCTATTCCGGCGACGGATACGGGTAAGGGGTGTTACATACAAAATGAACAAAAAACTTGAATAGTTGAGCTTGCTGCAGTAACTTCTACTATGCCTGATCTTCATGGCCTGCTGATTTGCTTCAGTGCAGCATGCTAACCAACCTTCATCACTCCTCCTTGGTTTGCATGGTGCAAACACCTAATTTCTTCCTTAAACACAAAAACCTTGTTGCATTAAGGCCCTTGGTCAGAATATCAGCAAGTTGATCCTCTGAATTGCAATGAATCAGCTTCACCTCCTGTGCTTGCTCCATTTCTCAAACTACATGTACCTTAATGCTGAAATGCTTTGTTCTTCCATGGAACACTGGATTCTTTGCAATTGCAACAGCAGATTGATTGTCACAAAAGATCTCTGTTGCTTCCTTTTAATGCACATTTAAGTCAGCCATGATTTTCCTTAGCCAAATGGCTTGGTTGACAGCACTTGCTGCTGCCACATACTCTGCTTCTGCAGTAGATTGAGCCACCAAGGTTTGCTTCTTCGAGCTCTAACAGAACATGGCTGAACCAAGATTGAAGGCATACCCTGAGGTGCTTTTCATGTCATCTGTTGATCCAGCCAAGTCACTATCACTGTATCCAACTAACCTCAAATGTTCAGCTTTGCTAAATAGCAGTCCATGGCTCAAAGTTCCTCTAACATATCTTAAGACTCTCTTAGCATCTTTAATGTGACTTTCATTGCAACAATGTAATAATCTCGAGAGTAAACAAACAACATACATTATGTCTAGCCTAGTGGCAGTTAAGTATAACAAGCAACCAACTAAACTTCTATAGGTTGTTTCACAAACCTTCTCAAAGTTACCATTGCTCGATAGCTTTTCTGCAACAGCAACAGGAGTTCTTGTTGCTTTGCTGTTTTGCATGGAGAACTTGGTTAAAATATTCGAGGCAAAGCTTTTCTGACTCAGAAATATCCCATTTTGTGTTTGTGACACCTCCATTCCAAGAAAATATGACATCTTCCCTAAATCAGACATTTCAAACATCTCCTGTATCTTGGTTTTGAAATCAACCAGTATGGTTTGATCTCTTCCTGTTACCAACAGGTCATCAACATACAGGGACACAATAAGCTGCGTTTGTGTCCCTTCCTTCTTAACATACAATGTTGGTTCACTTTTGCTTCTGTCAAATCCCAAACCAATCAAGTAGCCATCGATTCTGCTGTAACAGGCTCTTGGAACCTGTTTTAAGCTATACAAGGCTTTCTTCAGCTTGTACACCATGTGCTCTTTGCCAGCTACCTCAAACCCCTATGGTTGTTCAATATAGATGTCTTCATTAAGGAATCCATTCAGAAAGGCTGACTTCACATTGAGTTGATGGATTTTCCATTCGAGCTGTGCTGCTAAGGCAATCAGTAGTTTGATGGTGTCGAGCCTGGCCACTGGTCCAAAGGTCTCCAGGTAGTCCAGGCCATACTTCTGACTGAACCCCTTGACAACCAGCCTTGTTTTCAGATTGTTCAAACTTCCATCAGCATTTTGCTTGGCTTTATACACCCATTTCACTCAAATAACCTTTCTTTTGACTGGTCTTTCAACCAATTCCCAAGTCTAGTTCTTCTCAATCATGCTTATCTCCTCAGCCATTGCTTGCTTCCACCCTTGCTGAGCTTCAGCCTCTTCTTTAAAACTGCTTGGTTCAGCTATAGTTACATGAGTCCTTTCATAAATCTTAGCCAATGGTCTAGTTCCCCTGACTGGTTCATCATTTATGTCCATTTCAGGACCATCTTGATCTGTTTCTATTTGATCTGTTGCAAGATCTTCAGAAACTGCCTTAGGTTCACTCATTTCCCAGTTCCACCATGATTTTTCATCAAAGACCACATCCTTGCTAACTGACACATTGTTTGTTGAAGGATCCAAGATTCTATAGCCCTTCTTGACAATGCTATAGCCCACCAGAACACCAAGTCGAGCTCTTTTAGACAGCTTGTCTCTTTTAACAGCAGGCACATGTGCATAGCAGATGCATCCAAAGACCTTCAGATGAGCCAGTGATGGCTTGAATCCAAACTAGGCTTCAAAAGGAGTCTTCTGAGCCAAAGCCTTGGTTGGAAGCCTGTTTTGAATATAGGCTGCAGTGTTAACTGCCTCTGCCCACAGAGTCTTAGGAAAATTCTTCTGAATCATCAAGCATCTGGCCGTATCCATCAAGCTTCTATTCTTTCTTTCACTTACACCATTTTGCTGAGGTGTATAAGTGTTGGTAAGCTGATGTTTGATGCCTGCCTTATCACAAAAGGCTTGGAACTGAGCTGAGGTGTACTCAGTCCCATTATCAAACCTTATGATCTTTAGCTTGTAGCATGTTTCAGTCTCAGCAGCAGTCTTGAACTTCCAAAACATAGAGGCCACCTCTGATTTCTGTTTCAAGAAGTAAAGCCAACAAAATATTGAGTAATCATCAATAAACAAGATGAAATACCTGCTTCCATTTAGTGACTCAGTCTTCATGGGGCCACACACATCAGTGTGCACCAGCTGTAGTCTTTTAGAAGCTCTCCAGGCTTGATTCGAGGGAAATGAAAGTCTGGCCTGCTTGCCTAGCTGACACACTTCACAAACTTCCTGGCCAAACCACTTCTGCACAACTGATCCATCGATTTTTAGTTGGCATGTCCAAGTCTTTGATGCCAAAGCTTGGATTCATCTATTGTATATGTATAGGCAGTGTCTGAGTTCTCTGTCCAATCAACCACAAAACTCTTATCAGCCATGGTGACTGCCATGAGCTTGGATCCATTCGGATCACTGATTTGGCACTGCTTGCCTTTGAACATAACAGAATAGCCTTTCTCCAGCAATTGAGCTATGCTGAGCAAGTTTCTGTCAATCTCAGGCACCAAAAGCACATTTGAGATAACCTTGGCACCTGTAGGAGTGCATATCAGCACATCCCCCTTGCCTTCTACTTTTATAAAGTGGCCATTACCAATCTTGACTTTGGTTCTGCAGCTTCTGTCCAATGACTTGAAGATAGCAACATTAGGTGTCATATGGTTGGTGCAACCACTGTCTAGAAGCCAACCAGATGAAAACCTCTCTTGAGCAGTTGGGCATGACACAGCAAAGACTTGCTCCTCTTGGTCACTGTCTTCCTTGGCTACTCGAGCCTCAGCCTTCATTTGTTGAGAATGGTTCTGCCTTGGTTTGCTCTTGCTTTTGCAGACCCTTACAATATGTCCTTTCTTCTTGCAATGTTGACACAAAGCATCTGGTCTAAACCAGCATTTTTCTTCTGGATGACCAGGCCTTTTGCAGTACCTGCATAGTTGATCACTGCTTCCTGCAGCATCAGGCTTAGGCCTGTTTTTCCAGGTCTTCTTACCTTTGAAGGCAGTGTTGGTCTTTGCCTGAAAGGCACCTTCTTGGTGCTCCTCTAATCTGCTAGCTCTTCTCTGCTCTTGTGCATATAGAGCATTGATCAGCTCTGTAAGAAGAATGCTGGTCAGGTTCCTTGAGTCTTCGAGGGATGAGATTTTTGCCTCATACCTCTCGGGCAAAGTTGAAATAACCTTCTCCACTATCCTAGCTTCATTAAACTGCTCACCAAGGAGCCTTATGCTGTTTACCACAACCATAATTCTGTTAGAGTATTGCTTGACAGTTTCTTCTTCCTTCATCTTCAAATTCTCGAAGTCTCTCCTCAAATTCAACAACTGTTGCTGCCTTGTCCTCTCTGTCCCTTGAAACTCTTCTCTTAAATTGTCCCAGGCCTGCTTTGGTGATTCACAGGCCATAATCCTTGTGAGAATCACATATGACACTGAGTTTTGGATGTAAGACATGGCTTTGTGCCTCTTGGTCCTTTCATCAGCATGTTGCCTGATTTGAGCCACTGTTGGATTGGCTCTAAGTGGCTCTAGTTCAACATCAGAGTTGACCATCTCCCACAGATCGAAAGCCTGCAGGTAGGTCTTCATCTTGACCACCCATATGTGATAGCCTTATCCATTGAAAACTTGTGGTGCAGTTGGTGAAAAGTTTGATGAAGCCATCCTTTAAACAATAGGTCTCTTAATATTAAAGCTCTAGATACCAATTGTTGGTGTTAGAATAGAAACAAACAAGCTCAACTTGTGTCTTGTGCAGCAAGCCTCCATACTTGCTGTGCAAACAAACTGAATCGAAGCAATAGAAAGAAGAAAAACTAAGGAAAAACGGAGAAAAATTTGATGAACAAAATCAGATTCATTCATAAGTGAAACATGGCATAATACCAACATAAATCAAGCACTAAGCTTGTCAAAATCAGCAAATGTTTACCTAATGGTTACCTAACACCACTAAGCATTGAAACTTGAAGTAATTAACTTGTACATACAAGCAAATCTGAATAAATAGCTCATCCATCAACAAATTACATCAATCATCAACCTAACATAGTTCAAAATGAACTAAGATACATTTCATTAACTAAAAATTACAAAATAAACAAAAAACTTGAATAGTTGAGCTTGCTGCAGTGACTTCTGCTATGCCTGATCTTCATGGCCTGCTGATTTGCTTTAGTGCAGCATGCTAACCAACCTTCATCAAAATTCAATAGACTTACAAAGACAATTAACTAGCATGCATGCAGTTTGAAATAAAATGAGACATTACCAAGTGAGTACCCCAAGGAGGTCATTATTGAAAAGATTTCTTCGATCATTGTTTGAACTCTTTCTAGCTACACCAGACCAGTATTTCGTTGAATGAGCAGTGAAACCCAAAGTGACTTGCAGAACCCTTTCAGCTCACCTATTTATCACCCTTGTCCTGTTGTTAGATCTTGAAATCTTGGATATGATATGAAAATATAACACCAACATGACACTCAACACAATACATTTATTGAAGCAATGGTTAGCATATAGCAATCACATGTTTTATTATTATTATTATTATTATTTGGATGTAATGATGTAACTTAGTTGTATTTCAACTAAGTTTGTTAGTGGTAGTAGGTGGTGATTTATTTTAAGTGGATGTAATGATGAAACTTAGTTGTATTCCAACTAAGTTTGTTAGTGGTAGTAGGTGGTGATTTATTTTAAGTGGATGTAATGATGAAACTTAGTTGTATTCCAACTAAGTTGTCAAGTTGTAAGCTTGTATAAATAGGCTTTATGCCATTTTAAAAAAATGAATGAATTCAATCAAGATTTCATCCATATACTCTCTATTTTAGCTTTGCTTAAAATTTATTTCATTTTTCTTCTTTGTTTCTGCCGCAAGTCTCGATTCTTGCTCGGCAAGCTTTTTGTTGAACCTTGCTATTTGTTGCACTTAGCTCCAACAATTGGTATCAGAGCCAGGTTCTTAAGGGATCTGTTATACAAATTTATGGCTTCATCAAGCTTTTCACCAGCTGCACCTCAAGTCTTCAATGGAGAAGGCTACCACATATGGGTGGTTAAAATGAAGACCTACCTACAAGCTTTCGATCTGTGGGAGGTAGTCAACTCAGATGTTGAACCAGAGCCACTTAGAGGCAATCCAACAGTGGCTCAAATCAGGCAGCATGCTGATGAGAGGACCAAGAGGCACAAAGCCATGTCTTGCATCCAGAACTCAGTGTCAGATGTGATTTTCACAAGGATTATAGCCTGTGAATCACCAAAACAAGCCTGGGACAAGTTGCAAGAGGAGTTTCAAGGGACAGAGAGGACAAGGCAGCAACAGTTGCTGAACTTAAGGAGAGATTTCGAGAATTTGAAGATGAAGAAAGAAGAAACTATCAAGCAGTACTCTGACAGGATTATGGCTGTGGTTAACAGCATAAGGCTCCTTGGAGAGCAGCTCAAGGAAGCTAGGATAGTGGAGAAGGTTATTGCAACTCTGCCCGAGAGGTATGAGGCAAAAATCTCATCTCTCGAGGACTCAAGGGACCTGTACACCATCTCCCTGACAGAGTTGATCAATGCTTTATATGCTCAAGAGCAAAGAAGAGCAAGCAGATTGGAGGAGCATCAAGAAGGTGCCTTTCAGGCAAGAACAAACACTGCCTACAAAGGCAAGAAGGCCTGGAGAGACAAGCCAAGGACTGATGTTGCAAGAAAAGAGGGTCAGACTTGCAAGCATTGCAGAAGGGCTGGTCATCCAAAAGAAAAATGCTGGTTCAATCCAGATGCTGTATGTCAGCATTGTAAAAAGAAGGGTCATGTTGAGAGAGTCTGCAAGAGCAAGGCCAAATCAAGGCAGAGTCAGTTTCAACAGAAGAAAGTTGAGGCTCGAGTAGCTAAGGAGGACAGTGACCAAGAGGAGCAAGTCTTTGCTGTGTTATGCTCAGCTGCTCAAGAAAGGTTCTCATCTGGTTGGCTTCTAGACAGTGGATGCACCAACCACATGACACCTGATGCTGCAATCTTCAAGTCTTTAGACAGAAGCTGCAGAACTAAAGTCAAGATAGGAAATGGACATTTTATTCAAGCTGAAGGCAAGGGTGATGTGCTGATATGCACCCCCACAGGTGCCAAAGTGATTTCAAATGTACTTTTGGTGCCTGAAATTGACAGAAACCTGCTCAGCATAGCTCAGTTGCTGGAGAAAGGTTATTCTGTTGTGTTCAAAGACAACCAATGCCAAATCAATGATCCAAGTGGATCCAAGCTGATGGCAGTTCCTATGGCTAATAAGAGCTTTGTAGTTGACTGGACCAGGGAGTCAGACATTGTCTACACAGTCACATCAGATGAATCCAAGCTTTGGCATCAAAGACTGGGACATGCCAACTTCAGATCGATGGCTCGAATGGTCAGAGAGGACTTGGCTGAAAACTTCATCAACTCAGTGGATCATGATGATGTGTGTGAAGTGTGTCAGCTAGGAAAGCAGGCCAGACTCCCATTTCCCTCGAATCAAGCCTGGAGAGCCTCTGAAAAACTCCAACTGGTGCACACTGATGTGTGTGGCCCTATGAGGACTGAGTCATTAAGTGGAAACAGGTACTTCATACTGTTCATTGATGATTTTTCAAGATATTGCTGGCTTTACTTCCTAAAACAGAAATCAGAGGCGGCCTCAGTGTTTTGGAAGTTCAAGACTGCTGTTGAGACTGAAACAGGTTGCAAGCTGAAGTCCATTAGGTCTGATAATGGGACTGAGTACACCTCAGCTCAGTTCCAAGCCTTCTGTGATAAGGCAGGCATCAAACATCAACTTACCAACACATATACACCTCAGCAAAATGGTGTAAGTGAAAGGAAGAATAGAAGTTTGATGGATATGGCCAGGTGCTTGATGATTCAGAAGAATCTGCCTAAAGCACTATGGGCAGAGGCAGTTAACACTGCAAACTACATTCAAAATAGGCTTCCAACCAAGGCCTTGGATCAGAAGACTCCATTCGAAGCCTGGTTTGGATTCAAGCCATCACTGGCTCATCTGAAGGTCAATGGATGCATCTGTTATGCTCATGTACCTGCTGTCAAAAGGGACAAATTGTCTGAAAGGGCTCGACCTGGTATTTTGGTGGGCTACAGCACTGTTAAGAAGGCCTATAGGATCTTGGATCCTTCAACAAAGAAAGTGTCAGTCAGTAGGGATGTGGTATTTGATGAAAAGTCATGTTGGAACTGGGAAAAACATGAACCTGAGGAAGTTTCAGAAGGACTTGCAGCAGATCAAGCTGAGCCAGATCAAAATGTTCCTGAAATGGACATTGATGATGAACCAGTTAGAGGAACAAGACCATTGACTGAGATTTATGAAAGAGCTCATGTAGCCATAGCTGAACCAAGCAATTTTGAAGAGGCTGAAGCTCAGCAAGAGTGTAAGCAGGCAATGGCTGAGGAGATTAGCATGATTGAGAAGAACCAGACCTGAGAATTAGTTGAAAGGCCAGTCAAAAGGAAGATAATTGGGGTGAAATGGGTGTACAAAGCCAAGCAAAATGCTAATGGTACCTTGAACAAACTGAAAGCAAGGCTAGTTGTCAAGGGGTTTAGTCAGAGGTATGGCCTGGACTACTTGGAGACCTTTGCACCAGTGGCCAGGCTAGACACCATCAGATTACTGATTGCCTTAGCAGCACAGCTCGAGTGGAAGATCCATCAACTCGATGTGAAATCAGCCTTTCTGAATGGTTTCTTAGATGAAGAGATCTATGTTGAACAACCACAAAGGTTTGAGATAGCTGGCAGAGAGCATATGGTCTACAAACTGAAGAAGGCCCTATATGGCTTAAAACAGGCTCCAAGGGCCTGGTACAGTAGAATCGATGGCTACTTGACTAATTTGGGATTCGATCGAAGCAAGAGTGAGCCAACACTGTATGTCAAGAAGCAAGGGACATAAACACAGCTCATTGTATCCTTATATGTTGATGACCTGCTGGTGACAGGAGGAGATCGAACAGTGCTGGTCGATTTCAAGACCAAGATGCAAGAAGTATTTGAAATGTCTGATCTAGGGGAAATGTCTTATTTCCTTGGAATGGAGGTGACTCAAGCACAAAATGGGATATTTCTAAGTCAGAGAAACTTTGCCACAAAGATTCTGACCAAGTTCTCCATGCAAAACAGTAAAGCAACTAAAACACCTGTTGCTGTTGGAGAAAAACTATCGAGCCAAGGTGATTTTGAGAAGGTTTGTGAAACAACCTACAGAAGTCTAGTTGGTTGTCTGTTATATTTAACTGCCACTAGACCAGACATAATGTATGCTGTAGGATTGCTCTCAAGGTTCTTGCATTGTTGCAATAAAAAGCATTTACAAGCTGCTAAGAGAGTGCTTAGATATGTCAAAGGCACTTTGAGCTATGGTTTAAGGTACAGCAAGGAAGGAAATCTGAAGCTGGTTGGCTACACTGATAGTGACTGGGCTGGCTCGATAGATGACATGAAAAGCACCTCAGGGTATGCTTTCAACCTTGGTTCAGCCATGTTTTGCTGGAGCTCGAAGAAGCAAAGTCTGGTGGCTCAATCTACTGCTGAAGCAGAATATGTGGCAGCTGCAAGTGCTGTCAACCAAGCCATTTGGCTAAGGAAAATCTTAGCTGATTTGAAAGTGCATCAAAAGGAAGCTACTGAGATCTTCTGTGACAACCAATCTTCAGTTGCAATTGCTAAAAATCCAGTGTTCCATGGAAGAACAAAGCATTTCAGCATCAAGTTGCATGTTGTTCGAGAAATGGAGCAAGCTCAGGAAGTGAAGCTGATCTATTGTAATTCTGAGGATCAACTTGCAGACATTTTGACTAAAGCCCTTAATGTCACAAGGTTCGAATGTCTAAGAAGGAAGCTAGGTGTTTGCTCCATGCAAACCAAGGAGGAGTATTGAAGCAATGGTTAGCATGTAGCAATCACATGTTTTATTATTATTATTATTATTATTATTATTATTATTATTTGGATGTAATGATGTAACTTAGTTGTATTCCAACTAAGTTTGTTAGTGGTAGTAGGTGGTGATTTATTTTAAGTGGATGTAATGATGAAACTTAGTTGTATTCCAACTAAGTTGTCAAGTTGTAAGCTTGTATAAATAGGCTTTATGCCATTTTAAAAAAATGAATGAATTCAATCAAGATTTCATCCATATACTCTCTATTTTAGCTTTGCTTAAAATTTATTTCATTTTTCTTCTTTGTTTCTGCCGCAAGTCTCGATTCTTGCTCGGCAAGCTTTTTGTTGAACCTTGCTATTTGTTGCACTTAGCTCCAACAACATTTAACTTCGTTTAATATTTTGGCATGTTTAATAATTTTTATTGTGTTTATCTTTACACAAATGATATATGCATATTCATATGGTTTCCGGCCACTCATAATACTTTAGATCTCTGTATTTACTTATAGTAATTAATTGTCATTTTGCAAATCATGACAGCAATTTGCTTTTTGAAAATAGAAGTAAGATATCAATATTGCAGTTAATGTAGGCCATGTAGTCCTTTGTCATGTAATGACAAAATTAAAATAATTAAAGGTTATTATAATTTCTGGAAACAGTTTTGATAGAAAATTAGTTTCTTAATTTTTATGTATACAATTTCAATCAATCATAGAAGAATCTTCAGAGATGGCTTATTTTATAAGGATTTATTTTTAATTTTATTGACGTATAGATATAAATATTTTGCTTTCTTTGCCAGCTTCTTGTCAGTTAATTGATTCATTTTTTGTCTATATCCTTGTAATTTTTGGCAGCAAATTTATGTTTTTGCTACAATTTAGTTAATTCATCCCTTTGTCTCATGATAAGTTCATTGGTGCAGGCGAATGGGACTAACTAGTCCCTATCACGACTCTTAATTTCTTTCTTTTTTCCATTTACTTCGACTAGTTTCGCAAATGTTGCATTATAATTACTTATTCCAACTTGTTAAGTCCCTTGTGTATATTATAATTACTTATTTGAGTAGTTACGTGAGCAGTACCTCACGGAGTGCTGATTGCTTTTGGCAATCTTTTGAAACAAAAATATTGAGCTATAATTGTTGCCCATATTTTGAACATGTGATATTAGGAAGCATGGACACGGCTCATTCTTTTTCGTATCGGTGTTATACGTCTGTCTGACAAAGACATTCATCGAACACATCGAAATACGTACGGGATACGTCAAAATACGTAAAAGAAAAGGTTGGACACAACTGTCTAAAAACGGACATGTGACAAACGTGAGAAAAGCTGACGGATGACAGCTGAAATTTTGGCTTTCAAATGTAGCAGATGAAGAATTAGCGGAGGGAAGAAAATGATGTAAAGAAGAAATGTGAAGTTTAAGGTTTCCAATTAATCGAATGCTAAGTTTTATTATGAGCCTATGTAAAGGTTAGAAAGATTCAAAAGTTAAAACATTAAATAGTCGATAAAAATAGTAAAATAAAAACTAAAAAAAATTAGCTTATTTGAGAAGCTTTCGAGCTATGTACTTGCTTTGTTGTCTTTGACGTTTCCATTTTTCACATTCCAATCAATATTTTCATTTACATTAAGTATTTTAACATAAGGATATACATAAAAATATTAAATCTTTTTTTTTATTGCTGTGTCCGTATCGTGTTGTACACGTATTGCGTGTTTGTGTCCATGCTTCATAGGTGATATCTTATTTTTTGAACATCGATCTATTTGAAGCAATATGTCTTGAAAATTGGATCAAATCATTAAATAATAAGATCCTTTATTAGATTGGATCGTATCTATTTTGAAGATTAATCTTTATTATCTCCATAGTATATTGGACTTTATTAGTATATTATATAAGCTACTTTAACTTCTACTTTAATAGGAGAATTGACTATATTTAATCTGGTATCTTAGCGAGTTGAAAGTAGTTTATATGCTTGAGACTTTTATAAGTTATAAATAGAGTGTTTTAGCACTTATTTGTTATTATAAATTTATGTTTAAGATTGCATTTTTATGAATAAATAGGTGAGTCACTTGGTATACCGTGTTTTCAGGCAAAAACTTAGGGAAGAGTGATATAGATTTCTAGGTTAAACTATTTTAAGGGTGGGGGGAACTCTTTAGGTAAGGGCAAAGGTAAGGTTGTTAAACCGGTAACTTTTAGGGGAGGAAAACTTGAAGGAGAGTGATAAAACTTAGAGAAGAATGATTTAGAACTTTAGAAGTAAAAGTGAGATTGTTAAATATGTAAAACTTAGAGAAGAGCAATCTAAATTTTTAGATGAAAAAATGAGATTACTAAACCGATGAGTATAGTTAACAAAACCGAACTGTATAAACATGCTTGTGTTAATATTTGTTATATCACAGTTCTACACCCAGTAACATTGCTTGTGGCACTACTCCAAGCACCGTTTGCAATTATATATTCTCTTCACAACTAAATTCATTGATTTGGGAAATAATGTTTGTTAAAAAGGATATGGAAATTGAGCTAGTAGTTTGTTGGAAGTGCATTAAGATAATTACTCAGAAATGAGTTTTTTAGATTTTATAAATGGGATCGGTAAAATCATAGAGCTTTGACCTATTTACGAGTTTAAAAACATTTCTCTATTACTGTATAAAATGATTAGTATATTCGAGTATATATGAGAAACTTATTATAGTTTTCCTCCTTTATTCATATGGAAATAATGGGTACAAAGAGCTTGAATCCCTACAAATTATCGTTCATTGTCTACCTTCCCATAGATCAATAAGAACAACTCTTGGAATTTGGAAGTCTTCGAAAACTTTCTATTCAAGATAATAACACTAAATGTTTGATCACATTTTCATGCCAATGTTCGTTCTAGTCATTGATAACTGCTAAAATTTTGATATGGATTTCTCCTGCAACTTGACCAATATTCAGCTACTAGCTTAGAAAAGGAAGAGTTTGTTGCCATAAGGTTTGAAGGCTCATCATATTCCAGCAATTTACCTGCTCATATAATAATCAATCAACATTGGATATATTTAATTGGCTGCAGTCTCGTAATATGAGAAAGAGTTGCAGGGATCTGAAATACATGTTGCAGTAATGTGATTATAACTTGGATAAATTGATTGATATTAGTATTAGGAAAGAAGAGCTTTACCATAGGAGAGGACCATGACCATGTCACTGTCTATAACAGTTGGAACTCTATGAGCCACTGTTATGACGGTGCAATTTGAGAACTCTTCTCTTATAATTCTTTGCAAAATGGCATCGGTTGCAGAGTCTATGGAAGCAGTGGCTTCATCCAGCACTAGGATTCGGTTCCGTTTCAAGAGAACTCTTCCAAGGCAAAAGAGTTGTCGCTGCCCCACACTCCAATTCTCACCTTCATCACTCACTGTCAATCCAACAACAGTGGCAGAACAACCATGTTTGATCCAGTTAACCGAGAAAAGATAGTCTATCACAAGGAATTTAGTACATAGTCACTAAAATTCAACTCACCAGATGAATCTAGCTTGTTTGGCAGCGCACTGATTGTTGTTTTAAGTTGACACTTCTCCAAAGCCTGCCACGGGAATACAAAGGTAAGTTCCAAAAGCTCATTTTTGGAAATTTTTTTATGTTAATATTCATGATTAGTTGGTTCACCTTCCATATTTCATCATCTGAATAGAGGCCTAGGGGGTCTAAGTTAGTTCGAATGCTGCCTCTAAATAGAGTTGGCTCTTGAGGAATGATGCTAAGCTTCATTCTCAAATCTTTCAGTCCCATAGAGCATATATCAAGTCCATCTATAAGAATTTTCCCACTTGCAGGTTCTACTAGGCGAAACAAGGTGCTTATGAGCGTAGTTTTTCCACTTCCAGTCCTTCCAACAATTCCTACTCTGGTCCCTTCTTGGAAAGTGCAAGTGATTCCTTTGAGAACTAAAGGAGCATTCGAGCGATATCTTATCTAAACAAAGCATTGAATCAAATAACATGAATTAAGACATAGATTTGGTTCAAAGAAAACAAGTTCATCACACTTTCAGAACCCTTCAAACCATTTTCCAGTTTAGATTCCTTAATTTACCTTCAGTTCTTGCAATTCAATCCTACCCTTAGAGGGCCATGAAGATGGGGGCCTGTTGTCTTCTATAATCGCTGGAGGTTCTTCAGGTATGTGCATGAATTGTTTTATCCTTTCAACCGAAATCATGTAGTTCCATAAGCTGCAGTACCAACGGGATGCAAGAATTTGCGTACCGGTCAGTGATAAAGCGTAAGAAAGAGAGAGCCCAACAAGCCCTGCAGTTAGAAATTTTCGAGATTAATGGACTTGAACATTCTCCACATGTCAAGAAGATTATTCAGTACAAATTATAATATACCGGGTGTGACTTGGTTTTTGGGAAGCAGAAGCAGGAAAAATGCAGCAGTGAATAGAGTAAGGTTTTGAAGTGTTTCAATCCGTAGAACTAGCCATTCCATGGCTGCATTAGAAAGAAAGAAAAGTGTGGCATCTGTGTCAACAAGCTTCAGGTTATTTCTAAAGAACATATCCACCATGTTAAAAGCTCTTATGGTGACCACTCCAAGCGATGTCTCGGCTGCATAATTCATAACGGGAGCTTTAGTCGTTCCATTAATTCTTATGAGCTCCCTTGCAGAGGACATATAATACCCCTGCAGTATGATGACCAAAGATTTTAGCCCTTTCAACTTGGTTGCAAATGAGATTTGAGCAAAGCAAGTGAAAAGAAAATGCATCCACCTGAATGTACTTTACTCCTACCATAGCAAGAATCGCGACAATGAGAACTTGCCATGTAATAAAGGCCATGATTCCGATTGTTGCTAAGACTTCAGTTACACCGGCTGCCACAAAGACAAAGGCAAATGGAATGTCGAAATCAAGAATACTCATATCTGATGAAACCTGCAAGAGTTTAAATAAAACATGTTTTAGTACCTTGGGAAAAGACTCAAACGGTACGTGAAACATTACATTAACTCCTAGCTCATTGCCAAGCAAAAAAAAAAAGAAGAAGAAAAAAAAAACTCCTTGCTTATTGGTAAATTTGATCTTACTCGGGTTAGAATCCTGCCAACAGGAGTAGAATCGAAAAAAAGCATTGGAGCTTTGAAAATGGCTTTGGTGAGACCAGAGTGGAAGGCTTTAGAAGCTTTTAATCCTAGATAAGCAGCATAAAGGGATCTAAAAAACACAAAAACTGCACTAAGGGTGGCAACTCCGGTGTAAACTCCTATCAACATGCTGTTGGTCATGTTAGGAATTTGAATGGCAAATGCCAGCCAATAGGTCGAAGTGGCCTGAAGAACAACAAAGGTAAGCTGAGTTAAAATGCTTAAAGATAGATAAACGGATCCTTTTGAGATAGAAACATAATCCATGAATGGCTTCCATCCAACATCGCCGATCTCCACTTCTTCATCTTGTGTTAATTGTATTCCAGGCGGACCCTTCACCGAGATCTCCCCTTCACTGTTCTGTTTAGTTGGAGAACATCCATTAAACATCACGGGAGCTATCCCTCTTGATTCTCTTTCACCTTGACCATTCAAAGAACCTAATGCTGTTATGGAATCTCTATGAGCATTCACAAGCTGCTCAAATGCTGTCCCAGCCATCAATAGCTCTTCATAGCTTCCTGATTGAGTAATTTGTCCACCATCCATAACCTAAGGAAAAAAACGGGAGAAATTATCCTTCTGACGAACCAGAAAAACACATGGATGGATAAATAAATTATGAACATAAATTCGAACTTCGTGTTTACCAAAATTCTATCAACTTCTGAGAGAAACTCTACTTGATGAGTTACCAGGACAACAGTTTTCTTCGCTAGAGCAGTCATAACACAATCCTGCAATCATAAAAAGCTAACTTTTATCATACTGCAAAGAAAATAAATAATAGTATTATACACCAGAGTTCTATACTGAAATGAAGCTTTCTCACATTGAACAAAACAGAAGCTGTATGTGCATCAACAGCACTGAAAGGGTCATCAAGAAGATAGATGTCGGCATCATTATAGATCGCTCGAGCGAGTTGAATCCTTTGCTTCTGCCCTCCACTCATGTTAATCCCTCTTTGACCTATTTCCGTGAGGTCACCATGATCAAAAGTATTGATATCTTTATCCAGAGCACAAGCGTTAATGGCCTTGTCATATTTGTCTGCATCCATCGGCTTTCCATAGAGTATGTTGTCACGAATTGTCCCACTCTGGATCCATGAAACTTGAGAAACATAGGCAATGGATCCAAACACGCTAACCTAAAACAAGCATTAAGGGAAAAAGAACTATAACCAGTGACAAGAAGACATAATGCTTAATGCATGTGCATGTAGGAATACTTGTTTTGCAACTCACCGTTCCTGAAAGTTTCGGTATCTCTCCCAGCATTGCATACAAGATTGAGGATTTTCCAGCCCCGACCGGTCCACAAACAGCTATCTTCTGCCCTCTTTTTATTTCCAACTCCACATTTCTAAGTGTTGGAATTGCAATTTCAGGAACCCAACTGAAATTTCCTGCTTCTACTGTCACACTTTTATCAGAATTCTGCAGGGGAAATCTCCTTACTTCATCATTCCTAAGTTCATCATCAAGAAGAAAAGTGTTGATTCTGTCAAAAGAAACTTTGACTTGTATAAGAATCGAAAGTGCCTCGGGTAACATTCTAACAGGTTCTGCCATGCTTCTTAGAGTTGCAAGAACTGTAAAAATGGTTCCAGCATTCAATGGGGCACTCCCAAATAGAGCACATCCCAAGAAGACAACTGAAGAAACAATAGTTGGAGAGATCCAATACAAGACAGTACCGTAAGGCCTCAAAAACTGCTGTTTAGAAAGCCATTTGAACTCCTTGCCACGTAAGGACTCGATCAAGCTCTTGAATTTATCCTCCCAGGACTGCAACTTGATGATCTTCATGCTGTTTAAGATCTCAGAAATGGCTCTCAATCTCTCATCTTGTGAGATCATGACTTCAGATTGGCATTTTTGTATGATCTTCGCAAATGGCATATTAAGGAATCCACATATGACAAGAGGGACTATACCGGGTATAGCACCGAGACCAACAACTGAGAAAAGCACTCCCATAGACATGAAAAGCTGCAACACAAGACTCCAAGTCGAATGAAACCACCATGGAAACTCCCCATTCTATAGGCATCTACTGCTATGTAATTCACAATTTCCCCAGTCGAATGTCTCTGCCTTCCTAAACTCGAAAGCTTCAGCTGCTTCTGATAGACTGCCACCATTAATGCCGATCGCATCCTCATTCCACACCTCCTCGAAGCATAATACCAATACCTCTGCGACAATGACTCGACAACCTTCGAAACAATAAGGAATCCTAGTAAAACAAGACCCTTTTGCAGGTTTTCCTCTTCCTGGTTCGAATAATTTACAAAGGCATAGAGCAATAATGGAAGTGCTACGACAGAAATCGTCCTAAGAATTGCACAAACTGCTATAACTATATTTTCCTTAAAGTACACTTTTGTTAAGGCCCGAAGAACCAAGTTTCGCCTATCAATTGAGCTTTTCTCTCTTATTAGTGTCTCCCATGCATTAGCAAACTTTTGGTATGCCAAACTGGATTCATCTTCTGCACTAATAGAAGGGATGTCTTCAAGAGCTAAGGGTCTCAAATAACCCCTGGAAAGCAAAGGATTAATCCAAGAAAATGACAATTTGCTAAAGAAATTGGCCTCACAAACTTCTATCTGGTATGTTTCTTCCTTTTCCTCTAATAGAGGTTCTGAAAGACTCTCATGTTCCTTAGTCAAATCAATGAAGTTTCTAAAAGCACAAAACAGCATCAAGATGTTCACAGGCCATGGAAGAACGTCGAATATTTCAATCCGGTGTGTTCTAAATAAAATTTCAATATGAAGAACCGAAACCAATAATGCGAACGACACCCACCACGCGGAGATGAAAATTTTCACTGGTTGTGATGCATGAACAAGCAATGAAACTGATAACGAAATCCAAATTAATCCTCTAACAAGCTCAATCAACCAGCTCAAGCCATTAAATTCACCATTTCTTGCTATTAGATTCCATAAACCAACACTAAGATACGATATACTAATAAGAGCACAACAGATGGAAACAACAATGGAGATCCTATCCCTTTTGTTAACAACACTACGTTGCAGTTTTCTTACCGAACATACAAACAAAAGAAGATAGAAAACAAAGAGGAACACCAGGTTTATGACATCTATGATGGTTCGTTGAATGCCAAAAGAACCAAAATCAAGTTTTCCTTCACAAATTAAAGTGAACCCCCCTACATATCCATCACAAGATTTAGAATTAGCATAATAACAAAAGTCAGTCCAACAGGAAGACACTGATATAGATTACAAACATATTGTCTGCATTACAAAAGTCAGTCCATTACGTTGCCTTACACTAGTCTTTTCAATAATCACTGATGGTTTTAAGAACATCTTAATCAAAATCACATAAAACGCGATATATATTCATGCAAGATGAAAAAGTATTAATCAAACAGGTGAATGAAAACGAGCAAATAAGGGTGTACCAAGTAAGGTCCTGAAGGAAGCCATAGTTGAATAGCTGTCGGCAAATCACACTGTACAATAGTTCAGAGTTGAATGAGTTTTGCCAAAAACACTTGAGTGGATGAAGTGAAACAAACGCTACTCTCATTCACTTCAGCTATTCCATACAAGATGCCATCAAAGAAACTCCCACGCTCCACCGATTTATTGCCTCTTATTTTGGTGTTCGTTGATTGGTTTTTTGGTCGCTTTCGTTTAGTAGACTGCTTCCACATGTACACTACACAATTTGTGCAGATACGCTGTAAGGAGATAATAACAGAATATTTAATACATAATTATTCCCTTTCAATATCAGATTCTCGTCCACAAATTTGTTTTTTCTTCATAATTACAAACATATTGTCTGCATTACAAAAGTCAGTCCATTACGTTGCCTTACACTAGTCTTTTCAATAATCACTGATGGTTTTAAGAACAGCTTAATCAAAATCACATAAAACGCGACATATATACATGCAAGATGAAAAAGTATTAATCAAACAGGTGAATGAAAACGAGCAAATAAGGGTGTACCAAGTAAGGTCCTGAAGGAAGCCATAGTTGACTAGCTGTCGGCAAATCACACTGTACAATAGTTCAGAGTTGAATGAGCTTTGCCAAAAACACTTGAGTGGATGAAGTGAAACAAACGCTACTCTCATTCACTTCAGCTATTCCATACAAGATGCCATCAAAGAAACTCCCACGCTCCACCGATTTATTGCCTCTTTGTTGGTGTTAAAGGCAGTAGCAAGCTGGTTTAGCCTTGCTTGAGCAGCAAGCCTCGTGGCTTGGAGAAGAAACAAAAGCAAAAAATGATTTGCAAGTGGAAAAACAGAAAAGAAAGAGTTTTTAATGAGATTCAAGCTGAATTTTTCATTAACAACAAAGATAAGGCATTAAGCCATTACATATATCAGTCAACTTGAACAATAAACAAGTTATCACCTAATCAACTACCTAACACCACTAATTTGCATTGAAACTTGGAAGATTAACTTGTACGTGTTGCTTTGCTGATTTTTCAGTCAATCAACATCAAAACATTTACCTACTAAGTTCAAAATGAACTACATTACAAAAGGATTAAAAACAACTAAATGTAACAAACAAAACAGCAACTTTAAGCTTCAGTTGCTGCACAGCTAGGCTCGACTGCTTGCTGACCCTTCTCGTGCATGGCCACCTTTGAAGTCCAGCTTGTTGCATGGGAACTAACTTCAACACTCTTATTTTGGTGTTCGTTGACTGCTTCCACATGTACACTACACAATTTGTGCAGACAAGGTTGTAAGGAGATAATAAAAGAATATTTAATACATAATTTTTCCCTTTCAATATCAGATTCTTGTCCACAAATTTGTTTTTTCTTCATAATTTCATAAATATCCATCAGTCAATTGTACATCACATGTCATGCATAAACCAATTGGCAATTAAGACGGTCAGTGAATAAAAATACTGCTATATAAATCTTTGTCTGCTCAATATTTTATACACAGCTGCAATATTCATAATCACATAAAATGGAAGATGAAAAAGTATTAATCAAACAGGTGAATGAAAACGAGCAAATAAGGGTGTACCAAGTAAGGTCCTGAAGGAAGCCATAGTTGAATAGCTGTCGGCAAATCACACTGTACAATAGTTCAGAGTTGAATGAGTTTTGCCAAAAACACTTGAGTGGATGAAGTGAAACTGTTAGGATTGTTCTGATTAAGCAACGAACAAGTAAAAATGGCAGAAGAAATT
Source organism: Gossypium hirsutum (assembly GCF_007990345.1). Taxonomy (NCBI): domain Eukaryota; kingdom Viridiplantae; phylum Streptophyta; class Magnoliopsida; order Malvales; family Malvaceae; genus Gossypium; species Gossypium hirsutum. The sequence continues at coordinate 6,244,842 of NC_053446.1, read as the reverse complement.
AAGAAGATGAAGACACAAATTTAACGGGAAAAACCCCTCCAAAGAGGATAAAAAAACCACGGGTAAAGATAATTTTACTATAATGGCAAAAAAATGAAGAGTACAAAAGATGGAGATAAAGCTAAACCCCGAAAACCCGAAAAACAAAGAACCCTCAAAACGTAAACACAAAATTCTCTGAATATGTTATGAGTTCTAATCTAATGGGTATCATATTTCTAAGATTGTAAAAGAGCCTATTTATAGGCTAAATTAGTAAGTCAAATAAACTATACTAATAAATGCTAAATATATTATACTAATAAATACTAAATCTTCTAGAAAGAAAATATATTTTTGTTTAACTTGACTTGCAAGCAATCTCTTAAAATTTGGGTCGCACAACTCTAACAATCTCCACCTTGACATGAATTCTTTCAACGCCATCTTTGCCAAAACCCACCACGGGCCTATCTTGAACTATGCAGGGAATTAACTGAATCGAATCTACACTTAGAAGCTGGAAGACTTCTAGCCTTCGACTTGTGCACTGCCAAATCAAAACTAACCCAGGTCTGATTTTCACGAACACAGTGCCCTAACTTTTTAAAATCTGCATCCAAAAGAGAACCTCTCTTCAACGAAACGGTCATACATTTTTCCCTCCTATGACCATGTTGCTTCTGCTCCAAACGAGTTGACTTTGACTCCGTAATGGACGAGGGACGTCCGATTTCACCGGTCACTGTAAAACCTTCCAGAATATAAAGACTGCCAGTTCTTTTACCTTTTAACAAAACGAGAGCTCCACGAGGTACTTTAATGTCGCTCGACTCGATGTTGATTCTGCATCCTTTCAAGTCTAAAAAACTCAAGGAGATGAGATTCTTTCGTAAATCAGGTACATACCTTACATCTGAGAGTGTTATAATCGTCCCATTGTGTATCCTAATTTTAACAGTACCAATATCGATTATCTTACTAGACGAATCGTTTCTCATGTGCACAACTCCACTTTCAACTGAACTGTATGTGGATAATCATTCTCTATTGGGACACATGTGAAAAGAACATCCTGAATCTAGGATCCACTCAGACTTAAGCTTGGAGTTGTCGCTCGTTGACACTAACAAGAAATCATCACCACCTTCATCGACCAAATTAGCACCAACTACATCTTCCTCATTACTCTCAGCAGCTATTTTATTTCGTAGTTTAAAACAATATGCTTTGACGTGACCTAACTTTTTACAATAACGACACCTTTTGTCTCGTTTCTTTGATGCTACCAAAACGGAAGTTTACCTATCTGCTTTGCTATTCAAACCAAACTCATTGTCGAGTTTGTCTCTACTCAACAAATAACCCTTCACATCTTTGAACGAGAGTTTGTATCTACCATAAATCAGGGTCTCCCTGAAAGACTTGTATGAAGAGGGTAAAAAGCACAATAATAGCATAGCTTGATCTTCATCGTCAATATGAACCTCAACGTTCTTTAAATCATTTAAAAGAGTAATGAAATGACTGATGTGATCTTTAAGAAGCTCACTTTCGTTCATGCGAAACGTAAATAGATGTTGTTTCAACACTAAACGGTTAGCCAGAGACTTAGTCGCATAAATAGTTTCTAACCTTTTCTACAAGGCGAATGAGGTCTTCTCCATCAACACCTCCTGCAATACTGTATTCGCGAGGCACAACTAGATTCCAAACAATGTCTTTTCATTAAGCTCTTCCATCCTGTTTGATTTAGATTCTCAGGTTTTTTTCTTGTAACAACTTTTTTCAAGCCGTTTTGAACTAGAATTGCCATTATCTGAACTTGCCACAAATTGAAATTTGTCTCACCATCGGACTTCTCAATTTCAAACCTTGTTGCTGCCATCTCTGAATGAGCTGATCTATGACAATTGAACTAGCTCTGATACCACTTGTTAGGATTGTCCCGATTAAGCAACGAACAAGTAAAAATAGCAGAAGAAATTGAGAAGATGAACACACAAATTTAACGGGAAAAACCCCTCCAAAGAGGATTAAAAAACCACAGGTAAAGATAATTGTTGACACCATTTTTTTGATTGAAAAACAGAGTCGACTTGGGTTTGAAAAATGAAAACAAAAACGGGAGTCGCCACTAATCCTTTTTTGATAAGGTGTGATCGGATCACCTTGAAAAGTGGTTGTTTTTAATAAACGATTTAATTTTATTAAAACAACGATTTTGGTCCACGAAATTCAGAAAAATGGGTTCGGGAGTCGGTTACGCACGAGGAAGGATTAGCACATTCGATACACCCAAAATTGGTACCTAGTTGATCACTTAATGTCTTAATGTCGAAAATTAAGAATTTTGAAGAATTTAAAAATACGATCCTTGTATTGAAATGTTAAAAATTTTGGGAAAAAGGGACACGTTCCACGTTAATCGAGAAAGAAAGCATCATATCCAGTGAGTTAGGACACAATGTCTCGAATTCTCGATACGCGGATGAATGGCAAAATTTACTTATTTAAAAGATGTTTAATTATCTCGGGTTTAGAAAAGGGACCATGCCCAGTAAGTTAGGACACGATCTTTTTTTTTAATTCCTGAGATTGTTTAAAAACTTGAGTTTGAAAAGATTCGTATATTTAGATTTATTGTGAAAATCGAAACCCAGTAAGTTAGGGTACGATCTTCTCGAATCTAAACACGAAGTGCCATTTTTTAAAACAAATTTTGTTATATTGAGTGAAATAAAAACACGAAGTCGTAGTAAAAATGTGAAAGCAAATTACATTATTATGCATGGCAAAACTACGATGAATACAAAAGTATAAAAATAATAAGGGCAATAATAATAAAATAAAATAAAGAAAAAGAACAAATCGATAACATGCGAAATAATAAACCATAACATAAAATGCGCAAATGCGTATAAATATTATATAAATATATATAATATATACATATAAAAAAATGTGCATGTGAGATATATAAAAAATAAAATAAGATAAATATATATATGTATAGATATAAAAGAAGCCGTATAAAAAAACATATAAATATGTATACGTATATTCGTGAGGAAAAATGGAAAGTATATAGATATACATATATAAAAGAAAAAAGTATTTATGCATATATTAAATAAGTTAGAAACAAATACATATACATATATGTATATACATATATAAGCAAATATATAATAATAATATTAATATAATAAGACACATATTTAAAATTACATAAGTAAATATAAATGAAAATATATAATGAGAATAACAATGATATATAATAATAATAATAATAATAATAATAATAATAATAATAATAATAATAATAATAATAATAATAATAATAATAATATAAAATTGCTAAAATATGGGCTAAATCGAAATAAAAACAAAAGAAACTGGGCGAATTCAAAATAAAAGGGACTAAATTACAAAGCGCGCCAAAAGCGAAGGGATCAAATGGGCAAATAACCCAACCGCCTCAAAACGCAGTGCAGCAGTGGGCCAAATTGAGAGAAAAACAGAACTTTATGGGCAAATTGTAAAAGTGCAGAAAACTTCCCTGAAAGTGCCACAAAATCGGAGGGACCCATTGCGCAAATAACCCAAAAGTTAGAAACACGCGGATCTTCCACTCGGGTCGGGTCACCGCGCGGGTCAAGGGCCTCAAAACGGCGTCGTTTCGTGACCTCTATTTAAAACAAAAATTTTTTGAAACATTTCATTTCTTTCAGTTTTCAGAAAAAAACAGAGCCACCCCCATTTTTCTCTCAAATCTCCGGCCAGGATTCAGCCATGGGTTCCGGCGGTCTCTGTCGTAGCGCCACCGTGTGTGGCGGCCGGAGGCCCAAAATCGGGCCTTTTTGGTCCCTTTTTGAAGCCTATTGCTCCTAGGCCACGGATCTGGGGTTGAAGTTCGTAAAAAGGGGGAGCCAAAGACTCGAAAATGGGCCAAAACCCCTCGCCTTCTCCTCCTCCGGCACGGCGTAGGTATGACCTTTTTTAACTCCTTTTTTACTATATTTATTTTATGTGTGCGTATGAAGAGAAAAGAGAACAAAATAAATAAATAAAAACTTCAAAACTTGAGAAGGAAAAGACCTTGAATCTGCCTCTTTTTTTATTTTTCGATTGAATCCCTTATTTTTTGATACAAGAGTTACCAGGGAATCCCCCTTACAAAATAGTTTCAGTGGCTTAATATAGCCTTCTACAATTTTCTATTATTTTTTGTTTTCTGTCTTTTCTTCTTTGTTTTTGCAGGTGCAAGTGGCATGGGAGCGGCGGAGCAGGTGGAGCAAGTGAGCGGTGATGGGATGTGTGGCAGCCAGCAAGTGGACGACCCTAGGTGCGACGCTCCTAGGGTTAGGGTTTCCTACTTATTCTTTTTTTATCTTATTAATGTTTTGGGCTATTTGGGCTGTGGGTTAGTTTGGGCTGTTAATTTGGTTTTGTTTAGGGTCTGTTTTAGTAATGGGCCATTTGGGTCTGGGTTTAGTTTTTTGGGTTGGTGTTAGGTTTTGGGTCTGCTGGAAATAAGTTGGGCAAAATTGGGCTTTGTACAGCTGCCCCTCTTTGCTCGTTGTCGTGTAACGAGAACAGAGCAAAGACTAAGAAAGACCAATTTTGCCCGGTCTCGTCAAGTTTTCATTTTTTAGACACTTCTCTTATTCAAGTAGCCTCATTCCAGTCCACTGTGTATTGTTGCGTCGATCCACTCCACTGCAACTTCAAAAAGAAATGACTTGTGGTTTCAATCCACTCTGCTTTGACTTCAGAGGGATGAGATTCGTGGTTTTAGTCTGCTCTACTGTAACGTCAGGGAGATAAGACTTGTAACTTCAACTGCAACTTCAGAGGTATAGGCATTGGCGCTTCGACCTGCTCCACAACGTCGGGGAGATAGAATTACTGGCTTCAATGCACTCCACTGTAATCACAAAGAGGTAAAATCTGCCATCTTCGATCTTCAATCTATTCCACTGCCAACCAGGGAGATAAAATTATTGGCTTCAATGTACTCCACTGTAACCATAGTGAGGTAAAACTTGATGCGATCTACTCTACTGTAACTTCAGAGAGATAAGATCCTTTGTTTTAATCCGCTCCACTGTAATCTCATGGAGATAGGATTACTAGCTTCAATCTGCTCCGCTGTAATCTCAGGGAGATAAGACCTGATACGATCTTCTCTACTGTAACTTCAGAGAGATAAGATCCTTTATTTAAATCCACTCCACTGTAATCTCAGGGAGATAGGATTGCTAGCTTCAATCTGCTCCGCTGTAATCCCAGGGAGATAAGATCTGAAATTCTTCGGTCTGTTCCACTGTAATCTCAGGGAAATAAGACCTGACGCGATCTACTCTGCTGTAACTTCAGAGAGATAAGATCATTCATTTTAATCCACTCCACTGTAATCTCAGGGAGATAGGATTACTAACTTCAATCTGCTCCGCTGTAATCTCAGGGAGATAAGATTTGACACGATCTACTCTGCTGTAACTTCAGAGAGATAAGATCCTTCATTTTAATCCACTCCATTGTAATCTCAAGGAGATAGGATTACTATCTTCAATCTGCTCCGCTGTAATCTCAGGGAGATAAGATCTGAAATTCTTCGGTCTGTTCCACTGTAATCTCAGGGAAATAAGACCTGACGCGATCTACTCTGCTGTAACTTCAGAGAGATAAGATCCTTCATTTTAATCCATTCCACTGTAATCTCAATAAGATAGGATTTCCATCTTCAATCTGCTCCGCTGTAATCTCAGGGAGATAAGATCTGAAATTCTTCGGTCTGTTCCACTGTAATCTCAGGGAAACAAGACCTGGTGCGATCTACTCTACTGTAACTTCAGAGAGATAAGATCATTGGTTTTAATCCGCTCCACTGTAATCTCAGGGAGATAGGATTACCATCTTTGATCTGCTCCGCTGTAATCTCAGGGAGATAAGATCTGCAATTCTTCGGTCTGCTCCACTGTAATCTCAGGGAGATAAGACCTGTATAATGAACCTAATTATGCCTAATGATTAGGATGACATGATCAGAACGAATCAAATGCTCCTAACTAGATATGTGTGGATGGTGTTTGCATGAATGTAGAATTTTATTTTTCGTTAATGATCTCGCTTAGGTTATCATTACTTGAAGTTTATCAAGGTTTTGTGACTGATGTGTTACACCGCCTTCTTGCTCGGCTAGCATATCCAAAGAAACACTTAATCTGATTGCCCCCCACTGTGAACGTCAAAGTTCAATCCACTGGGACATAAAATTTGTACCATCAATCTCCCACTGTAACCCAAGGGTAGAAAGGTATGGCTTTTCTCAATCTTCTCCTATCACAATTCAATGATATTGAATGTGAAACTCTTTGGTCCTTTACCTCATCCCCAAGGTGTTATACCAAATGCTCATGCACAATTGCAAAATTTTCTTCTCCCAGAAGACCTTTTCTTTTTGCCTGGTAAACATCGCTTGTTGGTTCATTGAAGCTTTGCCACCAACACGACATCTTGTCATTTTGTTCAATCAATGTTTAGACAACAAAATCTGAAAGGGTAGTCTTTAACTTAGACTCTTCCTTCTTAGATATTTCACCTTTTAAACTTGGTGTTTTCTAAACAATAGTCATGTTTCAGGTCCCTATATTACTTAGAAACTTCTAGAGTAATATGCAAAACTTCCATTGTGAAAGTATTATTAGTCCATTAATCATTATTCTAATGCAACATGCTTGCAAAAAAAATCATAATGATAGGTAAAATAAAATTGATTTGAGAGCATAGCTCGAAATGAATAAATTATCAAGGATAGCAAGAATAAAAAGAGGAATTGATTAGAACATATATCTTGAAAAAGAAAGAAGTATTCCAAGAATGACAAATTCAATATATAAATAGTATGAATGTCAGGTGCCCCAGATATCGCAGCTTGAACTTCTCTGTACAAACTTTCTGAAGACTTTCCTGAGTTTGACATGTGTTTAGGAGATCTATAGGACTTTGTTGAAGCCCCAAGATGTCGCCTTACCCTTTCAGGTATAGCAAGATCACCACATGCCCCAATCTGATCACTTCATGCCCCATTCTGATCAATATTTAAGCCGCCCTTCGGGTTTTCAACTCAAATCCCCTTTGGCCTAAGGTGCCATTTGCGGGTTTTCCCCTTAGCCTCTCCATTTTTATTTTTTCATTTTTCATTTTTTTCATTCATTTTTTCATTTTTTTCTTCTTTTTTTCATCATTTTTTTGTACGAGTCAAAGTGCCATTTGCAGGTTTTCACATTGGTCATTCCTTCTTCTTTAAACGAAGTGTTTATTAATTGAATCTGAGTTTATAGGATTGTCAATCTCACTCAAGACTAGTGCTCCTCTGAAAATGGTCTTCTTTACAACCTAGAGAAATTCCTGGTTTGGCATTCATTTCCCTTTAGAATCCTTTCGTTAAGGAAGAATCTTTTTCAACATCCAGCCCTCTCGTGGAATTCTCTGAGACGAGTCTGTTTATTATGGGCTCATATTATTTATTTATGGTACATCCGACCCTGATGAATAGCTTTTAACCCTTTTCCTAGGGCCAACTGATCATATCGCGATTGGATCCCTCCAACAAGCAATGAGGGGATTTTAATAGGTAGAACTACCTCAATCCTGTAAACCAAAAAGAGAGGTATTGCCCCAGTACCGATGTTCGACAAACAATGAGGGCAAATGGTAATTTCTCACGTCAATCCTGGTAAGTCTCAGTCATTTTCCTTTAATTTTCGATGTTCAACTCTAGGAACTTCAGTGACGAATCGTGGTGTCCACTTCTGAGTTAATTTGAGACCTCAGCTATCGTGCTATTGTTTAAGCTCAATGCATTCTCCAATACCCTATTCTCTGAAATTTTGTATCGGTATACGATGACTTTGGCTCATGAAGTAGCCTCTCAAAATGAAGCAATGCCCATTAGAATTCTTCGATAATGGTGATGTCCATGCCCTATCTTGCTCAAAATTTGAGTCTCCCTTTTTCGGGTTTTCAACTCAGATTCACCTTTAGTCAAAGCGCCCTTTGTGGGTTTTCGCCTTGACCTCTCCTTTTTCTTTTTCTTTTCTTTCTTTCCTATTTTGACTTTGATTTTTTTTATATTTTTTTTGTTTTTTTTATTTTTGATTTTTTTCATTTTCATTTTCACTTTGATTTTGATTCTTCTTTTTCTTCCCTTTTTTGATCTGAGCCTTTTGGGGCGCAACTACGATAGAAAACTTTGGATCTTTCTCTTAAATCTGGATGGACCCAACAACAACTTGAAAAGGTGGAAATTCAACTTCAAATGGGCGAAGCTATGCTGACTCCACGAGAAAGGCATTGCCCCGGCAAAGAATTGCATCGTTCGCACTATAAATTTCTGACATCGTGCTGTTGTGCAAGTTTTATTATAAGAATCGAGGCATACCCTGGTATGATCATACAAAGACATCTTTGAACTCTAGAGGTAACTCAACAAGGTCTTGCTTCGTCTCTGTGGTCAAGTGAATTCTAGTCTTCACCAAGCTCACAATTTCTAATGATTCTTTGAGAGGTAGGATCTGTTTATCCTCTTGTTCTACCATCCTCAACAAGCTTGGAGATAAGCAATGATCTATGTCATCTTCAAAGTCGTGAGATCCCTCTAAACACATGTCTTGCTCAAAAGGAGATATTAAGTCTGTAGCAATGTCATTCATGTCGTTGATATCTGGGGACCTATTATAGGTACAAGAGAATATACGAAGAATGTATGAAGTTATGTACAATATGATTATGAATGCAAGATTGATTTGGAAGAAAATATAAAAGAATACAATTTGGAAGAAAATCGAAAAGAATGGAAGAATCAAAGATACTTATTCGTAAAGAATAAAAGAATATTGGCTAAAAAATGATCGAAAAGACGCATAATGATGAGCCTATTTCACAAAAGAGTTCTTGTTGCCTCTAGGCTGAAAGCAACAAGTGTGTCCTGAATATTACTCTAAGTAAGCTCTAAATACTACAAAGATTTCTTCTGCAGTCCGATTATTTAGAACACTCCCAAGTTTATAAGGGCGAATATCTAATAAGGTCCATTTTCAGTTGTCTTCATGTATGACATTGATATGAACATTTTTTTCGACCCCTTCACAAAACTCTATCTTGCTGGACCTTATCTTTCCGCTCTTGTATTTGCAGTTGTAGTTGGTCTTGCCTCCCCCTTTGGAGTCGTTCAAGTTTTTTAATCTTTGGTCCATTTTTTTTATTCGGGTACCACAAAAATGTTGGTTTTCCAGACTTTCTGAAATAATTTTACCTAATTAGGGTCACTTCGTGAAAATCTAATGCATATGATGCAATGTAATGCAAATGCATGAAATGAATGCAAAAAGATACTTGATTCTTGGTTCAATTCTTTTTAGAACAACTTTACTAGAAAACAAATCTCTTTACATAAAGCGGATATATATATACGGCTTTGCCCTTATGTTCCAAGAGAACGATCATTTTCTTCATTCGTGCGTTAAGATGAATCTTACGAACTCTTCAAAAGGAACGTCTCTTCTATCTCCTTTTTGCTTGATCCGGGCTGCGACTCATTGCTCGCTCATCCTCATTATGCTTATTGGCTTCTCTTTAAGAAAGTTCAGCGGCTCTCGAATAATCTTTGTCACCTTGAATCCTCGGGCAACGGAGCAATAGTTGTGTTGTCCTCTATCATCTTTCTCTTGTTGTGTTTTATCGGAACATATTCGGGCAACCGTATTATTTTCCACTTTATCAAAAGACCCATTTCCTTATGACAAGCTCTTTATTTAACAACCGAACCTGAATCAACACCTCTTTATGATGAAAATGCAATGCAATCATCAAAAAAGGAAAATAGGTTAGTACAAAGCAAAAGCAAGCAAGAATAAATAGAACCCCTATTCGGGTGAATATTAGGGGTTCGAAGTGGTTCTACCTAGGGTGGGCTCCTAAGGTTCACTACATGAGGTTTGGTTCTAGAGTAAGGGTACCCGAACCAGCAGATTCCTCGATCCTCACCCATTATAGGCTCATACGGACCGAGTTCGGTTCAGGGGAATACATTTCCCTATGGCTGCACGGAGATGAAAATCTCACGAAGACATAGGTACGGATGTATTCCGAAAGCGATCCATTATCCTGCACGGAGGTGAAAACCTCACGAAGGAGTAGCTTCTCACTCCCACTTAAAAGGGTGTGACCATAGGTTATGCAATGCAATGCAAAAGATACCAAAATTTAAACAAACAGAGCAATTATAAACCACAATGATGAAAATTATAATGAAGAATGAAATGCCATGAAAGGATCGTAAATTTAAACCAAATTTTCAATTTTCGACAAAAAGACAAAAAGTAATCAACTCGTGGCTCAACTCACTTATTTTAAAAAAAATCCCCAGTGGAGTCGCCAAGCTGTTGACACCATTTTTTTGATTGAAAAAAGGAGTCGACTTGGGTTTGAAAAATGAAAACAAAAACGGGAGTCGCCACCAATCCTTTTTTGATAAGGTGTGATCGGATCACCTTGAAAAGTGGTTGTTTTTAATAAACGATTTAATTTTATTAAAACAATGATTTTGGTCCACGAAATTCAGAAAAATGGGTTCGGGAGTTGGTTACGCACGAGGAAGGATTAGCACCCTCGATACGCCCAAAATTGGTACCTAGTTGATCACTTAATGTCTTAATGTCGAAAATTGAGAACTTTGAAGAATTTAAAAATACGATCCTTGTATTGAAATGTTAAAAATTTTGGGAAAAAGGGACACGTTCCACGTTAATCGAGAAAGAAAGCATCATATCCAGTGAGTTAGGACACAATGTCTCGAATTCCCGATACGCGGATGAATGGCAAAATTTACTTATTTAAAAGATGTTTAATTATCTCGGGTTTAGAAAAGGGACCATGCCCAGTAAGTTAGGACATGATCTTCTTTTTTAATTCTCGAGATTGTTTAAAAACTTGAGTTTGAAAAGATTCGTATATTTAGATTTATTGTGAAAATCGAAACCTAGTAAGTTAGGGTACGATCTTCTCGAATCTAAACACGAAGTGCCATTTTTTAAAACAAATTTTGTTATATTGAGTGAAATAAAAACACGAAGTCGTAGTAAAAATGTGAAAGCAAATTACATTATTATGCATGGCAAAACTATGATGAATACAAAAGTATAAAAATAATAAGGGCAATAATAATAAAATAAAATAAAGAAAAAGAACAAATCGATAACATGCGAAATAATAAACCATAACATAAAATGCGCAAATGCGTATAAATATTATATAAATATATATAATATATACATATAAAAAAATGTGCATGTGAGATATATAAAAAATAAAATAAGATAAATATATATATGTATAGATATAAAAGAAGCCGTATAAAAAAACATATAAATATGTATACGTATATTCGTGAGGAAAAATGGAAAGTATATAGATATACATATATAAAAGAAAAAAGTATTTATGCATATATTAAATAAGTTAGAAACAAATACATATACATATATGTATATACATATATAAGCAAATATATAATAATAATATTAATATAATAAGACAGATATTTAAAATTACATAAGTAAATATAAATGAAAATATATAATGAGAATAATAATGATATATAATAATAATAATAATATAAAATTGCTAAAATATGGGCTAAATCGAAATAAAAAAAAAGAAACTGGGCGAATTCAAAATAAAAGGGACTAAATTACAAAGCGCGCCAAAAGCGAAGGGATCAAATGGGCAAATAACCCAACCGCCTCAAAACGCAGCGTAGCAGTGGGCCAAATTGAGAGAAAAACAGAACTTTCTGGGCAAATTGCAAAAGTGCAGAAAACTTCCCTGAAAGTGCCACAAAATCGGAGGGACCCATTGCGCAAATAACCCAAAAGTCAGAAACACGCGGATCCTCCCCTCGGGTCGGGTCACCGCGCGGGTCAAGGGCCTCAAAACGACGTCGTTTCGTGATCTCTATTTAAAACAAAAAATTTTTGAAACATTTCATTTCTTTCAGTTTTCAGAAAAAAAAACAGAGCCACCCCCCTTTTTCTCTCAAATCTTCGGCCAGGATTCGGCCATGGGTTCCGGCGATCTCTGCCGTAGCGCCACCGTGTGTGGCGGCCGAAGGCCCAAAATCGGGCCTTTTTAGTCCCTTTTTGAAGCCTATTGCTCCTAGGCCACGGATCTGGGGTTGAAGTTCGTAAAAAGGGGGAGCCAAAGACTCGAAAATGGGCCAAAACCCCTCGCCTTCTCCTCCTCCGGCACGACGTAGGTATGACCTTTTTTAACTCCTTTTTTACTATATTTATTTTATGTGTGCGTATGAAGAGAAAAGAGAACAAAATAAATAAATAAAAACTTCAAAACTTGAGAAGGAAAAGACCTTGAATCTGCCTCTTTTTTTATTTTTCGATTGAATCCCTTATTTTTTGATACAAGAGTTGCCAGGGAATCCTCCTTACAAAATAGTTTCAGTGGCTTAATATAGCCTTCTACAATTTTCTATTATTTTTTGTTTTCTGTCTTTTCTTCTTTGTTTTTGCAGGTGCAAGTGGCATGGGAGCGGCGGAGCAGGTGAGCGGCGATAGGACGTGCGGCAGCCAGCAAGTGGACGACCCTAGGTGCGGCGCTCCTAGGGGTAGGGTTTCCTACTGATTCTTTTTTTTATCTTATTAATGTTTTGGGCTATTTGGGCTGTGGGTTAGTTTGGGCTGTTAATTTGGTTTTGTTTAGGGTCTGTTTTAGTAATGGGCCATTTGGGTCTGGGTTTAGTTTTTTGGGTTGGTGTTAGGTTTTGGGTCTGCTGGAAATAAGTTGGGCAAAAATGGGCTTTGTACAATAATTTTACTATAATGGCAAAAGAATGAAGAGTACAAAAGATGGAGATAAAGCTAAACCCTGAAAACCCGAAAAACAAAGAACCCTCAAAACGTAAACACAAAATTCTCTGAATGTGTTATGAGTTCTAATCTAATGGGTATCATATTTCTAAGATTGTAAAAGAGCCTATTTATAGGCTAAATTAGTAAGTCAAATAAACTATACTAATAAATGTTAAATATATTTTACTAATAAATACTAAATCTTCTAAAAAGGAAATATATTTTTGTTTAACTTGACTTGCAAGCAATCTCTTAGAATTTGGGTTACACAATTCTAACAGAAACAAACGCTACTTTCATTCACTTTAGCTATTCCATACAAGATGCCATCAAATAAACTCCCACGCTCCACCAATTTATTGCATCTTATTTGTTGGATTTTTTAGCAAAAAAATAGGAGACTGAATGAAGCAAAGAAAAGGAAACTTGAAACTGAAAAAACTCAGCAAAATGTAACTGAAAGTCATGTAAATTTTCATTAAAATTTTGAATATATGTAAGTTACAAAAGGTTTGTACAGTTACCTACTTGTTAACTGCTCCCATTAAATCATACTAAAAACATTACAACTTGCATACAAAAGCAAGCTGGCATACCAGCCATTATATCAACGTAAATCAATCAATCTATCCTACTAACTTTGCTATCAAAATACAAAAGATTTGGACAAAGTTACATAGGAACAAATCATCCAAAATAAGTTACTTCAATCGAACCAGCTCTATTTCTTCACTTCAGAACAGTATAACAGCTTGACATTACTCAATTTGCTGCTGCTGGTCTTTTGTTGCAATGCAGGCCAAAGTTCAAGACTCCTCCTTAGACTGTATGCAACAAACACCAATATTTTCTTTCAAGACATCAAACCTGTTAGCTCCTAATGGCTTAGTCAGAATGTCAGCCAATTGAGTTTCTGAACTGCAATGGACTAGACTGACCTCCTTCGATTGCTCAACTTCTCTAACAAAATGAAATTTAATTTTGAAATGTTTAGTCTTTCCATGGAAGACTGGATTTTTGGCTATTGTCACAGCTGATTGATTATCAACTTTGATTTCAGTAAGCTGAGCTTGCTCTTCATTCAAATCACAAAAAAATTTTCTAAGCCAAATGGCTTGATTAACTGCTGTTGCAGCTGAGGTGTACTCTGCCTCTACTGTGGATTGAGCAATAGTTTTTTGCTTCTTTGAACTCCAGCTAAAAACACTCGAGCCTAGAGTAAAGAAGTAACCTGATGTGCTCTTCATGTTATCAACTGACCCTGCCTAATCACTATGAGAGTAGCCAGCAAGTTTTAGCTCCTTTGCCTGCCAAAACTTCACACCAGAATTGATGGTTCCTTTGACATATCTTAACACCCTTTTTGCTGCCTTTAAATGTGCCACATTACAGCAATGCATAAACCTCGAAAGAAGACTGACAGCATAGACAATGTCTGGTCTTGTTACTGTCAAATAAAGTAAGCAACCAATTAGGCTTCTAAAGGCTTTTTCATCCACTCGATCATGCTCACTGATGCTTGACAACTTCTCTCCCAATGCAACAGGTGTGGTAACAGATTTGCAATTCGACATACAAAATTTCTCTAGCACCTTGGATGCAAATGTTTGCTAACTTATGAAGATACCATCACTTCTTTGTTTTATTTCCATACCAAGAAAGTAGGTCATTAGACCAAGATTAGTCATTTCAAAGACTTCTTGCATCTATTTCTTGAAGTCCACAATAAGCTCATTTTTGCAGCCAATAACCAACAGGTCATCAACATATAAATAAATAATTAACAAAGTTTCCTTCTGATTTTTCTTAACATAAAGTGTAGGCTCACTAACACTTTTTGTGAACCTGAGCCTTGCTAAGTAGCCATCAATCCTTTCATACCAGGCCCTTGGAGCCTGTTTTAGGTCATACAAGGCATTCTTTAACTTGTAGACTTTGTGTTCTTCACCAGGGATCTTAAAACCTTCAGGCTGTTCTATAAAAATTTTCTCATTAAGAAAACCATTTAGAAAGGCTGACTTAACATCTAAATGGTGCACCCTCCAGTGCTTTTGAGCTGCCAAAGCAAGCAACAGTTTGATGGTGTCTAGCCTTGCAACAGGTGCAAAAGTTTCAGAAAAATCAACCCCTTGCTGCTGACTATACCCTTTTACAACCAATCTGGCTTTGTGTCTATTCAGGGAACCATCAACATTGTTTTTAGTTCTAAAGACCCATTTGACACCAATAATCCTTCTGTTTTCAAGCTTATTTACAAGCTCCCAAGTATCATTCTTCTTAATCATCCTTAGTTCAGCTTCCATAGCCTCTTGCCAACATCTTTCTCTTGCAGCTTTATCATAGCATGAAGGTTCCACCAAGGTTACAGAACATCTTTCATAGATGTTTGCTAGAGTCCTGGTGCCTCGAACAGGTTCATCATCGGCATCTTCAACCACTTCTTCATTTTCAGCTTGTTGCATATCAATGTTATTCTGATCTACATCAAGTAAACTTGCCTCAACTCTATCCCATTTCCAACTATTTGCTTCACTAAACTTGACATATCTACTCACTACAACCTTCTTGGTTAGTGGATCAAAGACTTTATATCCCTTTTTTACACTGCTATAGCCAACAAACACCCCTGGCATAGACCTTCTATCCAACTTGGTTCTTTTCTCTAGTGGTACCAATACATAACACAAACAACCAAATACTTTCACATGAGAGACAAATGATTTTTGTCCAAACCAAACTTCAAAGGGTGTTTTACCCTTGACTGCATTAGTTGGTAACCTATTCAGCAGGTAAACAGCTGTGTTGATAGCTTCAGCCCAAAAAATGTTAGGCATTTTAGCCTCAAACAAAAGACACCTGGCCATATCAATGACTGTTCTGTTTTTTCTCTCACAGACACCATTTTACTGTGGTGTATACACAGTAGTTAACTGGTGTTGAATTCCAGCATCATCACATATCTTTTGAAATATCTGAGATACATACTCAAATCCATTGTCAGACCTCAAACATTTCAGTTTGCAGCTAGCTTAATTTTCAACAAAAGCTTTAAATTTGCAAAAAGAATCATAAACATCTGACTTATGCTTTAAAAAATTTACCCAACAGAACCTAGAGTAATCATTAATGAAAAGTACAAAGTACCTGCTGCCATTTAAGGAGGTGGTCTTCATAGGTCCACAGATGTCTGTATGAACCAGCTGAAGCTTTCCTTGTGCTCTCCATGCTTTGTTGACAGGAAAGGGTAATCTAGTCTGTTTGCCTAGCTGACAGACCTCACACACAACCTCCCTTGGCTCAATTTTAGACATGTCACTGACCAAATTCATCTTCTGCAACATACTAAGAGAGTTGTAGTTTACATGTCCCATCCTCTTATGCCACACGTCTGCTTCATCAGACTGAGATGCATATGCCCTTGCCTGTAGCTGATTCACATCCACAATGAAGGTTCTGTCTTTCATAGCCACTGTAGTTAACACTTCACCGGCAGCATTTTTGATCAAACAATTATTGCCTTCAAAAATCAGAGAGTAGCCCTTCTCCAGTAACTGGCCAACACTCAGCAAGTTTTGGCCAATATCAGGTACGTAGGGAACCTCAGAAATGGTTTTATTACCTGACTT
Source organism: Gossypium hirsutum (assembly GCF_007990345.1). Classification (NCBI taxonomy): domain Eukaryota; kingdom Viridiplantae; phylum Streptophyta; class Magnoliopsida; order Malvales; family Malvaceae; genus Gossypium; species Gossypium hirsutum. Next base: position 6,228,305 of record NC_053446.1, on the reverse strand, counting down.
AGTGCTTATCAAAGCCTTGCCTTTGCCTTTTACCTCTAGCAGCTCACCATTGCCAATTCTGACGTTGGACTTGTAAGTGGTGTCAAGCTCCTTAAATATACTCTTCTCAGAAGCCATGTGGTGAGTACATCCACTGTCAATTAGCCAAAATTTGCCAACCTTGCTCGAGCTTGCAAAGCATGATGCTGAAAAAACACGCTCTTCTTCTATTTCAACATCTTCTGCAACCTGAGCTTGATTCTGATACTGAGGTTGTGCTTTTGACTTGTTTTTACAGACCTTTTTAATGTGGCCAAATTGTTTGCAGCGTCTACATTGAATGTCTGGTTTGTACCAGCAGTATTTTTCAAGGTGAGTAGTCTTCTTACAATGAATATAAGGTGGAAACTTCTTCTTGATAGGCTCTTTCTTCTTCTTTTCTATCCAAGGCTTCTTGTCTTTGGTATTCGAGTTTGAACCTGAGCTTTCTTTGCTTCTAGCTTGAAAGGCTCCTTCATAGTGATCTTCCATTCTGTTTGCCCTTCTTTGCTCTTGAGCATAAAGAGCATTTATAAGCTCTGTCAAAGGGATTGTTGACAAGTCCCTTGAATCTTCCAGAGAAGAAATTTTTGCTTCATACTTCTCTGGCAAGGTTGTTATGACCTTCTCAACCACTCTTTGGTCACTAAATTCTTCCCCAAGCAATCTTATATTGTTGACAGTAGCCATAATTCTATCAGCATACTGCTTAATAGTTTCCGAGTCCTTCATTTTCAAGTTCTCAAAGTCCCTTCTCAAGTTGATCAGATGTTGTTGCCTGGTCTTATCAGACCCTTGAAACTCCTCATTGAGTTTATCCCAGGCCTGCTTTGGTGTGTCACGGGCCATTATCCTCGTGAAAATAACATCAGAAACTCCAGTTTGAAGGTATGACATGGCCTTGTACTTCTTGGCACAGTCTTCACTATGCTGCCTAACCTGAGCTATGGTCGGGTTGGCTCTTAGTGGTGGTGGCTCAGTGTCATTAAGAACAACATTCCACAGGTCATGCGCCTGCAGGTATGTCCTCATTTTCACTGCCCAAATGTTGTAATTTTCTCCAGCAAAGACAGGTGGAGGAGGTGGTGTAAAACTCATTTTCACAGCAACCAAAAAACAACCTCTGCTTCTTTTGTTTTAAGCACAACTTGCTTAGTGACAGTGTACAACCAAGGCCCTCAAAGACAATGAGCTCTTGATACCATTTGTTGGATTTTTCAGCAAAGAAAATAAGAGACCGAATAAGCAAAGAAAAGGAAACTTGAAACTGAAAAAACTCAGCAAAATGTAACTGAAAGTCATTTAAATTTTCATTAAAATTTTGAATATATGTAAGTTACAAAAGGTTTGTACAGTTACCTACTTGTTAACTGCTCCCATTAAAATCATACTAAAAATATTACAACTTGCATACAAAAGAAAGCTGGCATACCAGCTATTACATCAAAGTAAATCAATCAATCTATCCTACTAACTTTGCTATCAAAATACAAAAGATTTGGACAAAGTTACATAAGAACAAATCATCCAAAATAAGTTGCTTCAATCGAACCAGCTCCATTTCTTCACTTCAGAACAGTATAATAGCTTGACATTGCTCAATTTGCTGCTGCTGGTCTTTTGTTGCAATGCAGGCCAAAGTTTAACATTATTTTGGTGTTCGTTGATTGGTTTTTTGGTCGCTTTCGTTTAGTAGACTGCTTCCACATGTACACTACACAATTTGTGCAGACACGATTCTAAGGAGATAATAAAAGAATATTTAATACATAATTATTCCCTTTCAATATCAGATTCTGGTCCACAAATTTTTTTTTCTTCATAATTTCATAAATATCCATCAGTCAATTGTACATCACATGTCATGCATAAACCAATTGGCAATTAAGACGGTCAGTGAATAAAAATACTACTATATATATAAATCTTTGTCTGCTCAATATTTTATACACAGCTGCAATATTCTTCATCTATTAGCAGCCAAATTTAGGTGAAATAGTAATGGTAGGAAATTAGAGAAGTGTGAACACTATAATACATCTCTTTACGTACTACAGCCAAACATTTTGATTCCAAATGATAAAAAAGGTTCATTTTCGGTGTTGAAGCCATGAAACCAAGACCGGTTTAGGGTTAACAGAAATGGACCTCTAAAGCTATACAAATACTTGAAGAATCAAAACACCACCTCAAAGAGAAAAAGAAGATATATAATTGGAGTTAAACCATGAAAAGAAGAGTGAATTTTACAACCCATTTTGTTGTTTTTTTCTCATCGAATACGAATAACGACAATAAATATTACCACTTTCATTAAAAAAAAAAACCTATGCAGACAAATTACAGAAAAGAAATATTTTCTTGGTTGAAATCAATCCACATTTTAACTAATCGAGTAGAACATGAAGTTGATGCGACAGGCAATAGAAACGACAACATATAAAACTGCTTTTCATTAGTCTTTGCTAAGAGTGGGGTCGTATCTCTGTCGTCACATTCACAGCCGATTCATATCAAACACGTAATTCCAATTGAAAAGGTTGCATCCCTCTTTCATTTTATAGTATGGATTTTTTGTTCTGTTGTGTTGATTATTTTGCCCAGATTACAATAATAATTTAATGTTGGTTCTGCTTCTAAATCAAGTAAATAATTCCCAAAACAAATCATTAACAAATCCAAGTTTCAAAGCACAAATTTATTGCATGAAATGACACAAAGGAAAAAGATAGGAAAAATGATTGTACCTTAGCGATTAATTGATGTTTGTTTTCTTCTCTCTCTGAGATTTAGGTTGGAATCTTGCTTTATATATATATATACAAATAAGTTTGTCTGATGAATGTTGACACCATTTTTTGAATAAAATGGGGTTAACTTGGATTTTAAAAATAAAAACGAAAATGAGAGTCGCCACCAATCCTTTTTGATGAGGTGTGATCGGATCATCTTAAAAAGTGGTTGTTTTTAATAAACGATTTGATTTTATCAAAACAACGATTTTGGTCTACGAAATTTAGAAAATGGGTTCGGGAGTCAGTTACGCACGAGGAAGGGTTAGCACCCTCGATACGCCCAAAATTGGTATCTTAGTTGATTATTTAATGTCTTTATGTCGAAAGCTGAAAGTTTGAAAAGATTTAAAATACGATCCTCTTTTATTAATGTTGATTTTAAAATGCCTTAATTAAATCAAAAATAGAAAATGAGTAAAAAATTAATTGAATTATTTAATGAAAATATTTTTTAAAATAAAAATAGAAACAATAAATAAACAATAAATAAAAAAATAAAAAGGGAAATAATACAAACAAGTCATTGACCGAATTGAAATCAGGCCAAAAATCAGAGTTTAAATTGCAAATAAATAAAACAGATTGCTAGGGGGCTGAAATAAAATGCACTGAGGACATGGGGGACCGATTGTGCAATATTCCCACCCCTTATGCGCGTTTTGTGCAGGACTAAACTGAGACGAGCAAAAAATTCGCAGGGCAAAATAAAAAAGAATAAATAAACAAGCAGAAGGATGAAATCGAAACAAATTAATAATGAGGAGGGACCAAGGGCATAAGTAGCCCATTTAACAGAAACGCGCAGATCCTTAACTCCACTGGGCCAAGTCAGGGCCAAAACGACGTCGTTTTGGCTCCTGAACCCACACTCCAAAACGGCGTCGTTTTGTCTTCTTGTGCTTGCGTGTTTATTGCTCTCTGCAGGTGTTAGAGGCGTGACGATGGCGTGCGAGGAGATGGAACGGTGCGCATAGGCAGAGGCGGCGAGGAGTTGGAGCGGCGCGCACTACTGAAGGTGTGCATGCGGCTAGGGTTCTCTCATCCTTTGCTGCTGCTGAAAGTTTTGGTTGTGGGCTAGTTTTTTTCTTTTGGGCCTGTTGAGTTTATTTAATTTTGGGTCTGGTTTTTTTTTTTTGGTTTGTAAATGAACTGTTAACATTTTGGGTTTTATTTTGTAATTGGACTGTTTTGAGTGTGTTGGGCCCGGGCAGATTTTAAGCTTTACAATGAATTATGAAAACTTTGTAGACCTTCACTTCCAGGCTTTTTTATTTAAATAATACAAAAAAAGATAAAATTAATAACTGAAATAATATGCACATTAAATTATTTATCATTTTGGGGCGACATGGTGTTAATCTTGAACAGATTGCAAACTTCTGATGTCGTGCAGTTGTTCAAATTCAATGCATTGTCTAATATGATCCTTTTTAGCATTCCATATTGACATATGATTCTTCAAGAAATTTGCTGATTGTCAGCTTTGTGATATTGGCATATGAAACAACCTCTACCCACTTAATGAAGTAATCGACAAACACAAAGATGAATAGATGACTGCCAGAAGCTTTTGGTGAGGTCGGCCCAATGACATCCATACCCCTCATAGAGAAAGTCCATGGAAAAGTCATAACATGAAGAGATAAAGGAAGCACATAAATCTTGTCTTTGTAAATTTGGCCCTTGTGGCGTTTCTTGGTATAACTGATGCAATCCCCTTCCATGGTGGACCAGCAGTAACCATATCTCATGATTTTCTTTGCCATTGCAAAATCAATGCATGCGTTCCTCAAACACCCTTATGGACCTTTTTCTAATATTTCTTAGTCTCAACAGCGTCTACATGTCTTAGCAGATCATGCATATCTTGATCATGCGAAAACATCTTTAAATTCTTAGAGTAACTTAACGACATCTCGCTTTGTCTTTGCAGTGATACATGCTTCGATCTTCACCTCTTTCTTTTCTCCTAAGCTCACAATTTCCACCTAATTTTTTTTGTAAAGTATGATGTATTTCTCAAATTACTCTATCGTCTTTAATAAAGCAGGAGATAAGCTACAGTCTCGCTCATTTTCGAAGTCTTGAGGTTCTTCTAGACACATAACTTGCTCAAAAAAAAGTTCTGAGTCAATAGCAGTGTCGCTCATATCATTGATATCTGGAGACCTGCTCTAGGGACGAAGGAAGACTCAAAGAGCTAATGAATTAAAGGGTAATTATCTGTATGGTATGAGTATGAATGAAAATGGAAGGAACAAAAGAAAGTTTGCCAAGACAAAACACAAAGATGCATTTTATTGAAATAAAAATAGTGGACATGTGCCTTTTTCACAAAAGGATTTTCTATCGCTCCCAGGCTTAGAGCAATAAGAGTGTTTTGATTATTACTTTGAAATGGTCCTAAAAACTACAAGAATTTCATCCACAATCCTGTTGTTTAGAATGCCTCTTGGGATATAGAAACAAATTCCTAATAGGTTTTTTAATTCATTCTTCAAAGGCACAAACATTTTTCCTTTCTATACCATCGATATCTTCAAAGAATTCCAATTCTTTATCCTCCATCTGGCTCCGTACTAGAGTTCTGAACTCAATGCACTTTTTGGATTTTAGGAAATTTATTGTATGCAATGAAATGTAATGTAGATGCATGAATGCAAAAAGAGACGTTGATTTTGGTTCAATTCCATTAGAACAATTTTACTAGAAAATAGATCTCTTTACATAAAGTAGATATATATATGGTTTTGCCCTCATAGGCGGAGACATTCAATCCTCTTCTTCATTCGAGTGTTTAAGATAAATCTCACGAACTTTTCAAAAGGGATGTCTCTTCTATCTCCTTTTTGCTTGATCCGGGCCGCGACTCATTGCTCACTCATCCTCGTGATGCTCGTTGGCTTCTCTTTACGAAAGTTCAGCAGCTCTCGAATAATCTTTGTCATCTTGAATCCTCGGGCAACGGAGCAATAGTCATGTAGTCCTCCATTAAACTATCATCCTTCTCTTATTTATTTTCTTGGACTATATTCAGACAACCGTATTGTCATCCACTTTATCAAAAAATCCATTTTCTTATGACAAGCTCTCTATTTAGCAACTGAACGTGAATCAACACCTCTTTTTTATGATGAAATTGCAATGCAATCATAACCAAAAAGACAACAAGTTAATACAGAGCAAAAGCAAGCAAGAATAAATAGAACCTATTCGGGTGACCACTAGGGGTTTGAAGTGGTTTTTACCTAGGGTGGCTCTTAAGGTTTTCTACATGTGGTTTAGTTCTAAAGCAAGGGTACCCGAACCGGCAGATTCCTCGATCCTCACCCATTATAGACTCATATAGACCGAGTTCAGTTCAGAGGAATACATTTCCCTATGGCTGCACGGAGATGAAAATCTCACGAAGACATAGGTACGGATGTATCCCGAAAGCAATCCACTATTCTACACGGAGGTGAAAACCTCACGAAGGACTAGTTTATTACTCCCACATAGAAGGGAAAGATCGAACGATCATGCAATGCAATGTGCAAAAATACATCAAAACTTAAACCAACATTACAATTATAAAACCACAATGATGAAAATTGTAACAAAGACGAATAAAAATGCAACGAAAGGATCGTAAATTTAAACCAATTTTTCAATTTTCGATAAAAAGACGAAAAGTAATCAACTCATGGCTTGACTCTCGTGTTTACGTCCCCAGTGGAGTCGCCAAGCTGTTGACACCATTTTTTGAATAAAACGGGGTCGACTTGGATTTTAAAAATGAAAACGAAAACGAAAACGGGAGTCGCCACCAATCCTTTTTGATGAGGTGTGATCGGATCACCTTGAAAAGTGATTGTTTTTAATAAACGATTTGATTTTATCAAAATAACGATTTTGGTTTACGAAATTTAGAAAACGAGCTCGGGAGTCAGTTACGCACGAGGAAGGGTTAGCACCCTTGATACGCCCAAAATTGGTACCTTAGTTGATTATTTAATGTCTTTATGTCGAAAGCTGAAAGTTTGAAAAGATTTAAAATACGATCCTCTTTTATTAATGTTGATTTTAAAATGCCTTAATTAAATCAAAAATGGAAACTGCCTCCTTATCTCGAAGTAACAAGATGTCACACCCAGTAAGTTAGGACCCGACATCTCATATTTTAAGAGTGAGTTTGCATTTCACTTTTTATTTAAACCTCATTTATTTAATTTTAAAAGGATATTCGGTTACTTAGAATCAACGAGAAAAATCGAAGCCCAGTATGTTAGGGCACGATTTCTCAAATTTTCTAAATATAGAATATTACCTTTATTTTTAGAATTTTATGTGTTTGGAAATTTAAAAGGATATTTTACAATTTGAGTTTAACGAGAAAATTGAGACCCAGTAAGTTAGGATACAATTTCTCGAATTCCCAAAACGCGAAACATTGCCTTGTCTTGAAATGTGTTATGAACTTGAGTAAAAGAATAATGAAATAAAAAATCATTTAATCCATTATGCTTTCAATAGAATCGTTCGACACACAAAAGGAATCATACATAGCTATACAACATGCATTTAAATAACCATGGCATAATATGCATAAAACCACAAATACTTGGATATTTAAAAGTTCTAATGTCAACAACATGCATGAATAATGATACGAATAATCATATAACAACAACAATAATAACAATAATGATAAAGATAACACTAAAGAATCTAAAAGTTAAGAAAGTATTGGAAAGTTAGCATATAACTAGATAATGAAATGGTAGTAATAATAATGATATGAATAGAATATACAAACCAATACACATGTATTAAAAATGAATAATAAATAAAATAAATAATGGTGTTAGTTTGATTAAAAACTGAAAAATGAGTAAAAAATTAATTGAATTATTTAATGAAAATATTTTTTAAAATAAAAATAGAAATAATAAATAAACAATAAATAAACAAAATAAAAAGGGAAATAATACAAACAAGTCATGGACCGAATTGAAATCAGGCCAAAAATCAGAGTTTAAATTGCAAATAAATAAAACAGGTTGCTAGGGGGCTGAAATAAAATGCGCTGAGGACATGGGGGACTGACTGTGCAATATTCCCACCCCTTATGCGCGTCGTTTTGCGCAGGACTAAACTGAGACGAGCAGAAAATTCGCGGGGCAAAATAAAGAAGAATAAATAAACAAGCAGAAGGATGAAATCAAAACAAATTAATAATGAGGAGGGACCAAGGGCATAAATAGCCCATTTAATAGGAACGCGCGGATCCTTAACACCACTGGGTCGGGTCAGGGCCAAAACGATGTCGTTTTGGCTCTTGAACCCACACTCCAAAACGGCGACGTTTCCTTGTTGCTATTTAAACCAATTTTTTTTAAAAAAAAACTTAATTTCTCCTCTTTCATTTTTTAAAAAAAATCAGAAATCTCCCTCCCCCTCTCTCATCATTTCCAGAAACCGGCCACATCAGCCGCCGTAGCGCCACCGTGTCTGGTGGCCGGTGTCGCGCAAAGACGCTTCCTCGACTAGCGCTTTGAAGCGCGTTCAAAGGCCGAGTCCTTGAAGCCAGAAATCAGAGAAAAAAGGGGTCCTTAGCCCTCCCTCGTGTTCGGATCCCACGGCGGCGAAGAGACACCGACGGCGGGGCTACCGGTCGGTTCAGGTAACCTCTCTTCTCCCTTTTATCTTATATTTATTAATAGTTTTAAAAATACGATTTGTAAAAAACAATAATAATAAAATAAAATAAAATAAAATAAATAAACAAATGAATCGACCAGAAAAAAAAAAACAAGAACAACAACCTTTTTATTTGATTTCTGATTTTTTTTGTCAAAAGTCCAGAAGAGAGAACTATTGTTCATTGTGGCTTTTTATAACCATTTTACAACTTTTTGTTTCTATTTTCTTGTTTTTTTTCTGTTGTATGCTTCTATTGTCTTCTTGTGCTTACGTGTTTATTGCTCTCTGCAGGTGTCACAGGCGTGACGATGGCGTGCGAGGAGATGGAACGGTGCGCATGGCAGAGGCGGCGAGGAGTTGGAGCGGCGCGCACTACTGAAGGTGTGCATGCGGCTAGGGTTCTCTCATCCTTTGCTGCTGCTGAAAGTTTTGGTTGTGGGCTAGTTTTTTTTCTTTTGGGCCTGTTGAGTTTATTTAATTTTGGGTCTGGTTTTTTTTTTTTTTTGGTTTGTAAATGAACTGTTAACATTTTGGGTTTTATTTTGTAATTGGACTGTTTTGAGTGTGTTGGGCCCGGGCAGATTTTGGGCTTTACAATGAATTATGAAAACTTTGTAGACCTTCACTTCCAGGCTTTTTTTATTTAAATAATACAAAAAAAAAGATAAAATTAATAACTGAAATAATATGCACATTAAATTATTTATCAAAATAGTATAATTTTATTGAAGTGTAATGATTTAAAGTATTTAGGGATTGACTGCTGAAAGAAAATGCAAGAGTGTCCCGGTGTGGCGGCACCAAATTTTAAATATAGCTAATTGCCTTGTAAGTCCTTCTTATTTATTATTTTATTTTTATTCTCCTTCAACTCACTATATTGTGTGTAAACAAACATTAACCTATTTTTGTAGTTAAATAAACTCATAAGTTAAAGACTTGTTTAAACCATATCATTTTGATAAATAATTTCAATTATTAATTTTAATTTTATATTATTTAGATAATAAAAAAAAGCCTCACTTCCACCTATTCTTTTATATATAAAAAAAGTTAATATTTGATGCATGGGGATGAACCATATTAATGAATAAAATAATAAAATATTTAAAAGTTTATAAATAGATAAAGTAAACCTTCCAAGTTACAATAGGAATGGGAATGGGAATGGGAAGATGGATACTAACACTGATAATGAGAGCCCCAAAAGTTGGAAAAAAATAAACCCTAGGTAAAATAACGATGATGTACATGGGTATTTTGGTAATAATTTGGGATGTTTTTTCCTTAAGTCAAAACCTACTATTTTTAAAGAATATCTTCTTTGTCAGCCTCGAAACTGACTTTTATTAAATAATGAAAATTTATATTTATATTATATTTGGTTTGATAAAAGAATTATTTTTTTAATGTATATTTTAAGTATATCAGTTAATTTAATTGGTAATATTAAATTACTTTTATGATTTATTTTTAGTACAAAAAGAATTTTAGATTATTTTAAAAAGAATATATTTTATAAGAGTTTTTACTTAATTTTTAAGTTAAAATTATATGAATTATTTTTTATATTTCATTATTGTAATATAATAAATAAGTAATTTTCTTATATTATTGCACTTTAACCAAATGAAACATTAATATGTTAATTTTAAACTTGATTAAATTGGAATTCACCGGTTTCGGGTTGAATACTCATTTCTTAAAAAAATAATATCTGCTCTATCCTACCATAATAGATCCTAGAATTGGGATTTGCCATTTGGATTTTTTGTCATCATGTTGCTACATTTTCCTCCTAAATTATAGTTTAATTGTATTTTTTTTACATTAAAAAGGATAAAATCATAACTAAATCCAACCATCATTTGATGAACCAGTATCATCTCCACATAGCAGTACTAAAGCTGCTGAAAATCCGAGCCCACCACCTGGCTCGCCTGAAGAAAATGTTCAACCACCCCGAGACGGTCAACGTAATAGGTGAGGCCGTATCTACACTATACCGACAGAAGCACGACTTCGAGGGTCTCTGAACTTTGTAACCGTAGAGTATCACGCAAGATACAACGACATTCAAAACGGCCACTCCCGGTCTATAAGAAAATTGATCTTTACACTCTTGATATGCTTAATATACATTATGTTGTATTGAACTATTTTGATGCTATTGGTTGGAGTTCATTTGCAAATATTTCATGTATTGCATATTATGAACTAGTCTATGAGTTCTATGCAACATTTAGCTTTAATATTAATGCATTGCGAACTGTTGAAACTCGGATATTGTCTGTTTTCGATTACTTGGTAGAGATTTTAGGATGTTGATTTTAGATTTTAACCTTGCCATGGGTGTCACTAACCCTGACGATGTTCAAACTAATTCATACCATACTGCTTTATTGGATATACCATGTAATTTTGATGCTAATGATGCTTATTCTGCTTTAACTCAATCTAGGAATCATCATTACAATCCTAAAACCTCTAAGGATTTGTCAGTGCATGAACTATCTTTAAGATATATTCATCAGTTTTTAGCTTTTAGTTATTAATGCCAAAATGATTCATCATATGTTTTAACCAAAACAGAGTTATTCTTCTTGTGGTGTATGCATTCTGGATATAAGCTTAATTTAGGATATTGGTTTGCACTAAATTTTCATGATGTTTTACACTTTAATCTACCTCTCATACTTGGGCCATATATTACAAATTTAATCTTCCAACTTTTTCCCTCTGAAGTCGATTTTTCCTCCTTTACATGTGCTCGCAGTAATAGGTTCTTTCACCAACGTCATAATTTCGCTATAAGGGAGCCAGAGAAGCAGCCTACTTCATCTGTAGAGCAACATTTAAGCTGCATCGAAGCTCGCCTTGAAACAACGGAAACCCAAGTCTCCACGATTATCGCCATCTTGCAAAGTAGTCACTCCCAACGCCGACCACTATGTTAGATATACACGAGGAGTATACTTGACATTTCTCTCTACTTACTTTAATTATTATATAATATGCTTGAGGACAAGCATAGGTTAAGTAGAGGTGTAAGTATGTGTAAGTATGCATGATTGTTTCTCTTTCGCATGAGTTAATTCTTATGCTGGGATTATTTTTTAATTTATTTGACATTGAGCCTCTAATTCCAATGCTTAGTCAATTTAGAAAGTTGGGTGGTTCTTGAATTAAAGTGTTCATTATCTAGTTTAACCGACGTGTGCGTTAAAAATTAAAATATTGTAATTAGATTGTTTCATGAAAATTGGTTGTTTATAAATTTGCTTAGTAAGAATATCATTCTTAATGGTTTAATTTTAAATGTATTTTCTTTCTTTTAAAAAAAATAAAAAATATAACAATAAAATACTCCGTTGATGGCTTAAGTTATGAGTGGAGATTTCAGGAATGTGACCGAATTTAGTAATCGGGATGAGGTACTTGGGTTGTCATCTCATTTCGCGTAAAAAGGTTTGAGTGACGAACCAGAAACTTGCAAACACTTTGCTAATTGAGCCGCCATGAGTAAGTAAAAATGGTCCATTTGGAGACGTGTCAAATTGAGTAACCAAGGTAAGGTGCTTAGGTTGTCATCTCACTTTGCGTAATAATTTGGCTATGTCCCAAATTTACTGTATAATTATTTGAGAATAAATACCTTGCAAATTTTGGTTCAAATGCAATTTAGTGAAGCAATTGAATTTACATGTTTGAATTTTAATGACACTTGTTGATTAAACTATGTATTTGAATACTTATTCATTTTTTTGCCTAAATTATTTATATTAATCATGGTTGCGGAAGAGAGGCTTGATTTTCGATAAATTATTGGATAGTTTCTAATGTAGAAATATACAATATGCTTGAGGACAAACATAAGCTAAGTAGGGGGATTTGATAACATGTTTATTTTGCATATTTTACGTGTTCAAATCAATTAATTCTTGAAATAAGTCTTGCTAAATTGGTGATTTTATGTTTAATTTTTGTCAGGAACGAAATCCAGATGCTTTAATTCAAAGACAAGCAGAAAAGGATTAAATTGGAGCATGAGCAATAAAAAGGGGGCCGAATAAAAAATTTAGAGACATTTAAGGGCTGATCAGATTTTTAACTTTGTAAAAGCAATATTTAGAAAAGAAAATCAAATATTTTATTTCATGTAATTAGTGGGTAGATGGGTTAGCCTAATTTTAGTATATGGTTTGTGTATAAATAGGGTGTATGGTAGCCTTTGAAAGACACACTTTTAATACTTGGAAATTGAATTGTTGATCTCTTTTCTTTCTTTTCATGCTTTAAGTGCATGCATTCTGCCAACTTTTATTTCCATTTCAAAAATTTGACTTACTTGCTCCCAAGTCCCTTTTTCCTTTCCATCCATTTTCCACCATTTCTATTTAAACCATTTCCATACACCAATCAAGTATGATTAATTTCATGCTTCACTAAATTTCTAACTTAGCTTTAGGTCGATATTCTTTCTGGTCAAGAATTGTGAGAAATGAATCCGCACTAAAAATATTTCATAACAGTATTCACCATCTCTACGAAATATGAGATAGTACAAATTTGACCCTTAAAGTTAGTTCGATTTCAACACAAAGTGCACGTTCGGTTGGAGTCGTTTTGGCGTACAGTTGGGAAGATGAGTTGGTCGTGCTGTATTCGTATTCCCGCAAACAAATTGGCATGTCCTGGTGGGGTCATACTAGTGGGATTTTCATGAAGAGGGATAGTGATCGGATTTAAATGTCCCGCACGGTTGAGGCCATTAATCCGAGTTGGGTTCTTTAGAACGCGCAAGGTTGTTGGGGTCTTGAATTGTGAACATGTGTATCGTGGTTAGACAATCAGTAAGGGTTGATTTGTATGTCGTACCAGAATCAACTACGAAAGGAAGAATTGACAGTTAGGACGTTCTTGATTGTTATAACTAACTTATGGTTTAGAAGAGAAAATCTATTTTCGAGGATCGATTCAGAAATCGAAATTCACCTAGTCTAAAGCCAAGGCTTTATATTTCTGTTTACAAAATTCAAATCACTTTTTCAAATCACTTTCTTATTTTATCTTATTTTTAATTAATATAATTGCATATTTCTGCTATCTCACTTATTTAATTTCTAAACACTTTCAACTCCCCTAATTTATTTTGTTTGTTTATTTTTTAGCGAGTTCGTTTTGAGTCGCGGACACGACTATTGCCATGAAAGAAATCCTGTTCATAAGGAAAAATAAAATTGGATAACTATAACCAATCCCTATGAGTTCATCCCTACTACTCTTTACTACTATTTAGAGTTAATTTGTCGTAGGAATTTTTATTTGGTGGTTTTGACGCCCATCATCAATAAACTAAAAAACAATAGTTAACTACAAATAGGAAAATACAACAAATTAAAGAATATCCTAAACAAATAATAGTATTCAGAACCACCCATTGTCATTTTTTTAATACTTGCATGTCATGACAGTCACAAAAGCCCAATGTAGGAAAGGTATATCACTAAACTGTTAATATCAAAAACTACCATAGATGCACCACTGTGATCAATTGCTAATAATAGCATCCTCGGCCTACCATCATCAAACTGTGTTGATAATGAAATCCGATTGACAATGACAATGCTAAATGTCCCCACAAAGACTTTTCAACATTGGTGATACATAAAGTCAATCCCCAAAACTATATCAATAGATGTTAGGTTGACCCAACCTCCTCCAAAATTTCTTCAAAATAAAATTGAAAAAAAAACAACTTAAAAAGCACTAAAAACTACAACTACTAAGCCTACCGCAAGTTTTAGAGAAATCGAAGTAGACTACTATCATCATTGTCACTTTTTGAAGAAAGCATATGTAATGCCCTCAATATTTAAATATGTTTTTGTGAAATCTAACACAAGTAAGTATTTGCTTCAGTGATTAAGTGTTTTGGGAGTGTGTATGAGGTCTTGAGTTCAAGTCCCACATTTGCAATTTTTGTTATTTTTTATCCCAGGCTTATTCATGTTAGATGGGCTTATATAAGATTGTTTGTAAACTCATATTAGAATGAGCTTGCTGGTTTGAGTGGTAAGGAGTTAGCTTGATAAAGGTTTTGTGTTTGAGTCCTTACATGCGCGAGGGTGATAATTTTTGTTTCGGTTGGCTGAGAGAGTTTGGATGGACTTGAAATTCTAAGTTGGTTAGGTTGTTAGTGGATGTAGTGGGATTGTGTTCAAATTAATCAATTTTATCTTTATCTTATTTTTTATTTTTTCTCTCTTCCCAAAATACCTTTTGACGTTTATTTTCCAAATTCCTCTTCCAAATATTTTCTTTTTGGTTTCTTCTTTCTTTAATTTCTGTTCACTATTCTATCGTTCAATCACAGTGTTTAGGTTTCGTAATCCTTGCTCGGGTTGTGGTAGGTGAGTATTCTTGAAGTTTTGTGCAATTGAGAATCATTCTCGGATATGCTAATGTGGTGAATTCTTGCATAGGTGTTAATAAAGGGGATCGAAATTTGTCTTCTATCGTGTAGTGTGTTTGGACTATTGTAACTGTTTTGGTAAGTGATCAAGTCTTTCGATTGAGTAAAATTCTCAAGTATGCCGGTTGGGGTTTTGATAAATTGGTGTTTCGATACTTGGAATTGATCGATTGAATAGTGTTTTTTAAGTTTGAAGGGCTCGGGATTGCTTACGTGTCAATAACGAATTAGGTGTGTACCCCTAACGCGAGAAAACAAGGTTCGACGAAAGCTAAAATTTGGGTCTATCGATGCCACATGGGCGTGTAGCTGGCCGTGTGCGAGACACGGCCATGTGAGTGGCGAAGGTGTGGTTGTGCGCATGACACGACCGTGTGATGGTGTGAATGTGGCCTTGTGGGCCATACAGGTTAAGCCTGATTGGGAGTGTGGGCTCACACGGGCATGTGAGTTTTGGGCTAGGCCGTGTGGGCTACACGGGCGAGGCCAATCTGGAAGTGTGGGACCACACGGGCATGTGGGTCCAAGATTCTAAAAATTTTCCTAGGGTCACACGGGTCATTTCGATCGACTGTGGGCTTACCGTAAGGTCGGTAAGGGCTAACCAAGCCCTAATTAGTGTGATATGATATTCTGATATTCTGATAGTCTAATATGAGTAGGACACTGATATGTATGTCTGATTGTTCTGTTTGAGTATATATATGTTATCTGTATACGAGCATGTTAAGCATGTTAATTCTGTTAATTTTGTATTATTTATCTGTGTTTGGGGTGGGATTTGCATATGTGGAGGAAGTGATTTGCGCGGTGACTTTTCGTGTATATTCTAGCAGCTTGACTGCATATTATTCTGTTATGTGTCACATCGACACTAAATGGTGTGTTGGGATGGGTAAGTGTTTTTAACCCCACATGGTGTGATGGGATGGTCAGAGATGGTGTGTAGAGGATGGGGGTAGGATTCTGTATATTTGTTATGTTTATCTGATTCTGATATCTGTATTTGTTATAGACTTAGGTCTGAATCTGTTTTCGACTGTATATGAAATTCTGTGTATGTTGCATGACTATTTCTGTTGAGTTACACACTGAGTATACGAAAACTCACATTTGTTTTTGTTTTGTTCAGGTAATTCACAGACCTAGGTGGGTCGGTGCGACGGAGGCTCAGCGGTGACTACCCGACAGAGAACTGTTTTATTATTTAGTAATATTGGTTTTATTTTAAAATCTAGTTTTTCTTGAGAGTTTATAATTTTTGTGACTCTCTGGACTGTATGTGTCGAAACCATCTTTTTATTTTTTGAAAAAAAAATTAGTTGTCAACTTTAAAAAAACAAAAATTGGGAGTCGCCACCAATCATCTATTAATGTGTGATTGGATCACCTAAAAAAACGACTTTGGTCTATGAGTTTCAGAAAAACGGATCCGGGAGTCAGTTACGTACGAGGAAGGATTAGCACCCTCGTAACGCCCAAAAATTGGTACCAAATTGATTAATTAATGTCTTAAAGTCGAGAGTTAAAAAAATGCGATCCTTAATTAAATTATTTATTAAGACTTTCTCATTTTGAAAAAAAAGAAAAATATCACACACAATGCGTTAGGGCACAACATTTTATTCTCTTCAAGTTGAGTTAGTCCAAAAAACTCGTGTAATAAAATTTAAGAAAATATCTAATTGTTTAAAATTTATGAAGAAATCACAGCCCAATATGTTAGGGCACAATTTCCTAAAATCTCAAACATTCAATATTTCCTTTATTTTTTTTAAAAAAATCTCTGTCTCGAAAAATCAACGTATCACATCCAATACGTTAGGACACAACATATTGAATTCCTGATGACAAATTTTATTTTGTTTGATTAAAGAACAATTCTCGATTGTTAGATTTAACGAAGAAAATCGGAACCCAATACGTTAGGACTCAATTTTCTTGAAATCCTAAATACGAGTATTATCTCTATTTTGAAAAGTTCTATTTTTAAATTCGAGTGAAAAGATGACGTAATGTTAGATTGTATGTACAAATACTACAATAATAAATACAACAATAATAAATACATCAATGACATAAAAATAATATAAACAAATAAATAAATGAAACTAATATGCATAAAAAATAAACAATGACGATGCAAGAATATCAAATAAATAAACAAGATAAACAATAATATAAATGAAAACACAAATTAATAAACAAATGAAAGAACTAAATAAAAAAGAATAAAAGGTACATAATATACATATTGAACCTTTTTAAAAAAAACATGCACGTGGATTTACATATAAAATCTAGAATTATAAAATTTATATATATAGCAAAATCTATAATGTATTTATGAAAATAAAGAAAAATACGTAATTATACGTATATATATAAAATAATAAAATATAAAATAAGTAAGTATTTAATCATTTTAAAACATAAATATATACGTATAAATACAAAAATATTTATTAAAAAATATAGAAAAATAGTCATAAAAAAATATAAATATATATACATATGTAGATAAAGTAATAATAGTTACATATATATATAATAATTACATTATCAATTAATTAAAAAAACAAGAAGAAAAAAAACTAAATTGAACTGTAGACAAAAATCTGGGGCAAATTCGCAAATAATTGGAGGTAAAAGGACTAAATTGAACGCGCGAATTACATAGAGGAGCTAGAAGAGAAATTTTCCCTTCTCCTCTAAAACGGTGTCGTTCAAGTAGGGTTAAATTGAAATTCAAAATAAATTAAAGGGCGAATTAAAAAAAAACCTAATTGGAAATATATTAAAAGATGGAGGGGATAAAAGCGTAATTTGCCCCTCCGCTCAAAAACATGCGGATCCTAGGCTGGGCCAGGTCGGAGTCAGGTCGGACTCCCCAAAACAACACCATTTTGGCACCTGGGGAGGCCTGGGGAAACGGCGTCGTTTCACCAGGCTATTTAAGGCACTAACTCCCAAAAAAAATTCATTTTAAGCCTTCTTCAAAAAAAAAACAAAAAAACCTTCAAAAAACTCTCCCCTTCCCCGTCGTCTGGCGTTCAGTCCGGCCATCGGCCGGTCATTGGCCACCGCACTGGCCGTCGATCTCCGATGCCGGCACCGCCGTCTGCGGTGGCTGAAAAAGGGGAAAACCCCTATTTGGTTCCTTTCAACCTTCTAAACCCAAATCTGGGTTCCAAATTCCCAAAATCAAATCGAAAATACTAAGAAAATCAAGAAACCCTTCGGTTTCTGGCCACCAATCCTCGGGGGTGGCTCCCTCGGTCTTCTCACGGCGTGGCAGACCCATACAAAGGTAAACCTCTCTACCTTTTTCCTTTATTTTATCAGTATGTAAAAAAATACATAACCGAAACAAAAAAATATCAACTTTTGCGTTTTTGATTGATTCTCCGATTTAATTTTCAGTTTCTATGTGAAATGCTGTTATCTTTTTTTTATTGATTTTTTCGGATCCCCGTTACAATATTTTAAGATTGCTTTTATAGCAATCGTGAAAACAAGAAAAAAATAGAAAGAAATCTTCTAATATCTGCTTGATTCGATTTCAATATTTTCTTTCCATATACTGCTTTGTTTCTTCTTTGTTGTGCAGGTACGAGGCTCGTGCGAGGCGGCGCGGATGCTTGGTTGCGGGGTGAGGCTTACCCTAGAAAACCTAGGGGTTTTTTGTTTTAAAACTGTTTTGGGCCTATGTTTGTGATTGGGCCACTGTATTTTAGTTCATTTTAGTTTGGGCCATATAGGCCCACTTGTAATTTGGACTACTTTATTTTCTTCATATAGGCCGGTTAAAATTTAGGTATTACAGTTGCCCCTCTTTACTCGTTATCGTGTAACGGGAACAGAGCAAAGACTTTGAAAATGCCCGATTTTGCCCGACCGTGCTGGATTTTGGTACTCTTCTTCTTCAAGTAGCCTCATTCCTTCCTACTGCATCTTCAGAGATATAGGAACTAGTACTTCAATCTACTCCACTGTAATGTCAGGGAGGTAGGATTTGATTTCTTGGGTCTGCCCTACTGCAATTTCAAGGGGATAAGACTTGCTTTCTTGAGTCTGCTCCACTGCAACTTCAGGGAGATAAGACCCGATATGATCTATTCTACTGCACCTTCAGAAAGATAAGATCTGTGGTTTTAATCCACTCCACTGCAACTTTAGTGAGATAGGATTATTGGCTTTAATCTGCTCCACTGCAACTTCAGAGAGATAAGATTCGCCATCTTCAATCTGCCTCATTGCAACTTCAGGAGGATAAAACTTGCTTACTTAGTCTGCTGCACTGCAACTTCAGGGAGATAAGACTAGATGTGATATGCTCTCTGCAACTTCAGAAAGATAAGATCTGTGATTTTAATTCGCTCCACTACAACTTCAGGGATATAGGATTATTGGCTTTAATCTGCTCCATTACACCGTCAAAGGAGTAAGATTCACCGTCATGGTTTCAATCCGCTCCACTGTAATGCCAAAGAGATAGGATTCGCTTCCCACAACTTCAATCCACTCCACTTCAGCTAATCCATGTCTTAACGCCCGGGAAATAAGATTCGCCGTTGTAGCTTTAATCTGCTTTGCTATAGCGCCAAGGAAATAAGATTCGCCGTTGCGACTTCAATCTTTTTCATTGCAACGTCAAGGCGATAAGACTGATGTCTTCAATCTGCTTCGCTGTCGGTGCAGGAAGGCAAGATCTGCTTCTTCGATCCACTTCCTACCAATATAGGAAGACAGGATTTGCTATCTTCGATCTACTTCACGCCAATACATGAAGACAAGATCAACTTTCTTCGATCTACTTCGCCACCAATATGGGAAGACAAGATCTGCATCTTCAATCAATTTCCTACCAATATAGGAAGATAGGATCTGCTATCTTCGATCTACTTCACACCAATACATGAAGACAAGATCTCCTTTCTTCGATTTACTTCGCCACTAATATGGGAAGACAAGATCTAGTCTTCGATCCGCTTCCTACCAATATAGGAAGACAGGATCTGCTATCTTCGATCTACTTCACGCCAATACATGAAGACAAGATCTACTTTCTTCGATCTACTGCGCCACCAATATGGGAAGACAAGATCTAGTCTTCGATCCACTTCCTACCAATATAGGAAGAAAGGATCTGCTATCTTCGATCTACTTCACGCCAATACATGAAGACAAGATCTGCTTTCTTCGATCTACTTCGCCACCAGTATGGGAAGACAAGATCTGCATCTTCGATCCACTTCCTACCAATATAGGAAGACAGGATCTGTTATCTTCGATCTACTTCACTCCAATACATGAAGACAAGATCTGCTATTTTTTAGCCCGCTCCACTGTTGCCCAGGGAGATAAGGCTTTATGATTTCACTGATCTATTTTTTGTGAAACATGACCTGTATGATGAACCCAATTATGCCTAAGATGAGGATGTCATGATAAAAATGCATCAAATGATCCTAACCAGACATGTATGAATGGTGTTTGCATGAGTGTAGAATGTTTTTTTTACTACTGTAACGCAAGGGTAGGAATATATGGCTTTTCCTCAATCCTCTCCTATAAAATTTCAAGAATCTAAATCTTTCTGGTCCTTTATACTATTCCCAGGGTGTCGTACCAAAGGCTCACACACAAATGAAAGCTCTCTTCTCCGAGGGAACTTCTTCTTATTCCTTGGTGATTGAAGTTTTGTCGCCAAGCCAGACTTCTTGTCATCTCAACAAAATCTGAAAGAACAGTCCTAATTTAGACTTTCTCTTCTTAGATATTTCAATTTTAAGCCTGGTGCGTTATAAACAATAGTCTTGTTTCAGGTTACTAAATTATTTAGAAGTTCTCAAAGTAATATGCAAAACTTCTTTTATGAAAGTTTATTAGTCCATCAATTATTATTCTAATGCGACATGTTTTCAAAAATAACGACTAGGGCATAACTCGAAAAATAGAAAAGGAATTTGTTTATAGTAAGTGTCTTGAAAAGAAAAAGTTTTCAAGAACAGTAAAGAATGAAGTATTACAAGAACAAACAAATTCAATACAAGTAATATGAAGACTAGGTGCGTTGGATATCGCAGCTGGAACTTCTCCGTGCAAACTAAGAACCATTTTGAATTTAACATGTGTTTAGGGGATCTACAGTACCTTGTCGATGCCTCAAGACGCCGTATATCCTTTTTCTGTTGATTTAGGTGTAGCTGAATCACCACGTGCCTTAATGTTTGAGCCGCCCTTTTCGGGTTTTCAACTCAAATCCCCTTTGGTCTCAAGGCGCCCTTTGCGGGTTTTCACCTTGGCATCTCCTCTTTTTTTTTCGAAGCACCCTTTGCGGGTTTTCACTTTGATTCCTCATTTTCCTTCAAGTGAAATATTTCTTGACTGAATCTAAATTTACAAGATTCGATAAATTTTTGCCATCCATTTCATTCAAAATCAAAGCGCCTCTAGAGAAAGCCTTTTTTACAACATAAGGTCCCTCCCAATTTGACATCCATTTCCCTCTAAAATCCTTTTGTAAAGGGAAGATCTTTTTCAACACCAAATCCCCCTCATGAAATTCTCTAGGACGAACTTTCTTATTATAAGCTCTCATCATTCCCCTCTGATACATTTGACCATGACGAATAGCTTTTAGTCTTTTCTCTTCTATCAGGTTCAACTGATCATACCGAGATTGGATCCATTCGTTCTCATCCAATTTTAATTCAGCCAAAACCTGGAGAGAAGGAATTTCAACTTCGATGGGTAGGACTGCTTCCATCCCATAAACCAAAGAAAAATGTGTTGCTCCAGTAGAAGTCCAGATAGATGTTCGGTAAGCAAGAAGAGCGAATGGTAACTTCTCATGCGAATCCTTGTAAGTTTCAGCCATTTTCACCATAATTTTCTTGATATTTTTGTTGGCCGCCTCTACTGCACCATTCATTTTCGAACAAGACAGTGATGAATTATGGTGTCTAATATTGAACTGGTTGCAGACTTCTGCTATCGTGCTGTTATTCAAATTCAACGCATTGTCAGATATGATCCTTTCAGGCATTCCATATCGACATATGATCTCTTTCTTTAAAAATTTACTGACTGTTGATTTCGTAACATTAGCATATGAGGCTACTTCTACCCACTTAGTGAAGTAGCCAATAACTACGAAAATGAAACGATGTCTATTAGAAGCCTTTGGCGATATTGGCCCAATGACATCCATTCCCCATATGGAAAAATGCCACAGGAAAGTCATAACATGAAGAGGTGAAGGAGGTGCGTGCATTTTATCCTCATAATTTGGCATTTGCGGCACTTCTGGGCATAGTTGATGCAATCTCCTTCCATGGAGGACCAGTAATATCCGAATCTCATGATCTGTCTAGCCATGGTGAATCCATTGGCGTGCGTTCCACAAACACCCTCATGGACTTCTTCTAAAATTTCATTGGCCTCTACAACATCTACGTATCTCAACAGTATTCGATCCTTTCCTCTTTTGTATAGGATCTCTCCATCCAAGATATAGTCAATAGCTAGTCTCCTCAATGTCCTCTTATCATTTTTCGTTGTCTGATTAGGATATTCGCGATTCTTCACATGTAGTAATATATCTTGGTACCAGGGACGATTATCATTCTCCACTTCTTCAATACTGTAACAGTGGACCGGGATCTCATAAATACTAATTTGAATGGGTTTCATGTCCTCTAACTGATTTACTTTAATCATGGATGCTAAAGTAGCAAGAGCGTCAACCATCTGATTTTCTTCTCGTGGGAGATAACAGAAGGTAATGTTGTCAAACTCTTCAATCAATTCCAAAACCAATCTCCAATAATGAATCAACTTGGGGTCTCTCGTTTCCAATTCCCCTTTTAGTTGGTATATCACCAATGCTAAGTCTCCATATACTTCTAATGTCTTAATTTTTCGTTCTATGGCTGCTCGAATACCCATGATGCAAGCTTTATACTCAGCCATATTGTTAGTGCAATCGAAGTCCAATTTACTGGTGAAAGGATGATAATCCCTGTTTGGAGATACCAGGATTGCCCCAATCCTATTGCCTAATGCATTCGAGGCTTCATCAAAGTTTAACCTCCAAAATTGATTTTCTTGGGAGTCTTCTTTAGTTTTTCCACATACATCAAATCTTCATTCGGAAAATCAAAGTCCAGAGGTTCATAATCTTCTAAAGCTCTGCTAGCCAAGAAATCTGCTATCGTACTCCCTTTGATAGCCTTCTAACTAAGATATACTATATCGAACTCAGAGAGCAGGATTTGCCATCTAGTCATTCTCCCATTCAACACTGTTGACTCCATTATATACTTTAAAGGGTCTAATTTTGAAATTAACCAAGTCGTATGATAGAGTAAGTATTGCCTCAACCTCTTTGTAGTCCAGATCAAGGTACAACATAATTTTTCAATAGAAGAATATCTCATTTCACAATCAGTAAATTTCTTATTGAGATAGTATATCGCCCTCTCCTTCTTTCCAGTCGCATCATGTTGACCCAACACACATCCCATGGAATTGTCAAACACCGTTAAATACAAAATAAAATTTCTATCTGGGCTAGGTGGTGACAGCACTGGAGTATTAGATAAGTATTGCTTTATCTTTTCAAAAGCTTCTTGGCATTCTTCATTCCAAACCCCTGGATTATGTTTCTTCAGAAGACGAAATATGGGGTCACATTTCTCAGTCAACTGTGAAATAAACCGAGCAATATAATTCAATCATCCTAAAAAACTTCGAACCTCTTTCTGAGTACGACGGTAAATCTCGTATTACCTTGACTTTGTCTGAGTCAATCTGGATTCCTTTTTCATTGACTACGAAGCCCAACAACTTTCCTGACCTGGCCCCAAAAGTGCATTTTGTTGGATTGAGTTTGAGCTGAAGCTTTCTTAGTCTTAAGAACAATTTTCTCAGGACCTGCACATGTTTCTCCTCTGTTCTGGATTTGGCAATCATATCATCAACATAAACCTTAATCTCCTTGTGCATCATGTCATGGAACAAGGCTACCATGGCTCTTTGATATGTTACTCCAGCATTCTTTAACCCAAAGGGCATCACTTTATAATAGAATGTTCCCCACAAAGTAATGAACGTGGTCTTTCCCATATTTTCGGGATACATCTTTATCTGATTATATCCTGAGAAACCATCCATGAAAGAAAACAGTGAATATCTCACCGTATTGTCTACCAACGTGTCAATATGCGGTAATGGGAAGTTGTCATTTAGGCTAGCCTTGTTCAAATCTCTGTAATCCACACACATTCGTACTTTTCCATCCTTTTTTGGGACTGGAACGATGTTGGCTACCCATTCAAAATATTTGACCTCCTGTAAAAACCCAACATCAAACTGCTTCTTGACTTCCTCTTTTATTTTAAGCATAATATCAGACATTTTCCTTCTGAGCTTCTGCTGAACTGGCTTGCAATCCTTCCTTATGCGCAAGCGATGTACCACAATGTCAGTGCTCAACCCGGGCATATCTTGGTATGACCATGCGAAGACATCTTTGAATTCTTGGAGTAATTCAATGAGGTCTCGTCTTGTCTTTGCAAAAATCTCAGTTCCAATTTTCACCTATTTCCCTTCTTCCAAGCTGACAACTTCTATTGTTTCCTTGTGAGGTACAATTTGTTTTTCCTCTTGTTCCACCATCCTCAACAAGTCCAAAGATAAACCACAATCTACGTCATCTTCAAAGTCTTGTGATCCCTCTAAACACATGTTTCGTTCAAAAGGAAACTCTGAGTTTGTAGCAGCGTCATTCACGTCATTGATATACAGGAACCTAATTTGGTTACAAAAGAATGTATGAATTTATGTGCAATTATTTGTGCAATATGATTATAAATGGAAGAATAATTATATAATATTTACTCGTATGGAAAGAATAAAGAATATTTTCTTGAAGAATTACAAAGATGTGTTTTATTAAAATAATTATGCTTGAACATAAGCCTTTTTCACAAAAGAGTTCTTATTATTTCTAGGCTAAAACAACAAGTTTGTTCTGAATATTACTCTGAAATAGTTCCAAAGACTTCAGGTATTTCTTCCACAGTCCAATTATGTAGAACACTCCCAGGCTCATAAGGACAAATGTTTGACAAACTTCCTTCTTCCTTTGTACCCTTACAAATGACATTGATGTGCACATTTTCCAGTGTCTCCTTGATGCTTTCCTTAATTGATATCATTCTCTAAAAGTGAATAATACCCCCAGACACGAAGGTTTTGGATATGTGAGGAATTATCATTCGCTCCCATTTGATTTCCTCCTTATTTAGACGCGCCCTTCTTCTTTCTTGCCTTCTTTCTAGCTCCTTCCTCCTCTGTTCTCTATCTGGTTTGTACCCTAAACCAAAGTTGCCTTATTTTTCTTTTAGGGCTAGAACCTCAATATTCCCTTGAAGGTATTTCCCTAATTCCCTTCTGGGTAAAGCTCCTTTCCCCAACAACAATTGCAAACCCATCTCTATAGTTTTGGATATTTTAGGCACCAAAATTTTACTCCCTTCAGGAACAAATGTTGCATTTACAAATTCCAGAGATCGAAAGGAGCATTCCACTGCCTCGTCATTGGTTCCACATACGGCGCCTCATTGGATACGACCGCTATAATATCCTCTTCAGCGTTTATCGTCACCAACCGACCTTCTGGCACCAACTTTAATTTTTAATGTAACGATAAAGGTACGCCCCCCGCCGAATGTATCCATGGTCTCCCTAGTAAGCAATTGTATGAGGGTTTGATATCCATCATAAGAAAATCCACCTCGTAAACTGTTGGGCCAATCAATAGGGGTATCTCAATTCGTCCTATGACCTTCCTTTCTGTACTGTCAAATGCTCCCACTATATTTTGGCATGTTTTCATGTGCGAGCTGTCTATGGGAAGTCTGTTAAGTATGGATAATGGCAACACATTCAAAGCTGATCCATTGTCAATCAACACTCCTGGCAAAGTATACCCCTTGCATCGTGTAGTGATATGCAAAGCTTTAGTAGATCCCATGCCCCAGGTGGTATCTCATCATCGTTGAAGAGTATGAAGTTATCAGCACTGATATTATTGACCAACCGATCCAATTTATTGACAGAAATATCATTGGCTACATAGGTTTCGATCAACACCTTTATCAACGCATTACGGTGTACTTCAAAATTTAAGAGCAAGGCTAGTACGGATGTGCAAGCCGGTTGTTTATGCAACTATTTGACCACACTATACTCACTATGCTTCAAAAATTTAAGGAATTCCACAGCTTCTTCCTCCTTCACTAGCTCATTGATAGATAGCACAGGCTCAGCTACTTTCCTTTTTTGTTCCACTACTATGGCCTTTCCTTTCACAAGTTCTGGATCGGCACTCACACCCTGGTCTTTTGCAGTCTCCTTTCCAGTGACAGTTGTATTGCACTCGTAGTTCCACGGAACCCTCTTACTATCTCGGTAAGAAAAGGTTACAGGTTTCTTTATTATGATCCTTGGTGTTACTGGCATTCTCACTTCATTATTCTTTGGTTGCGAAATGATGACCACCAGCTGCGCTACTCTTGGAACCTTCATGGATTCGAATGTGCAGATAGTCCCTTCCTCCTTAACTTCTTCGTAAAACTTCATTTCCTTCTTATCCATCATGCCTTGAATCAAGGCTCTAAATTCTGTATATTCTTGAATCTCATGTCCCTCCTCATGATGGAACTACAGTAGCTTTCCACCCCTTTAAAGCTGCTCTCTGAAACAAATAATCCATTTTCTACCATCTTCCTCCAAACCCATCTCAAAGGAATTTTCACTTCTACAATATCTTCATTGTTTTTCTACTCATGCTCCCACCTATCATGTTCAATCCATTATGATCAGGTAACAGATTCTCTTTTTTAGGTGAATCATCCAATTTAACAACGCCCATGCTTATGAGTCTTTCAACCAACTTTTTGAACGCCGTACAATGTTCTATAGAATGCCCCATGATTCCCGCATGATAATCACATTGTTCGTTTGCATCGTACCACTTGGGGTACGGAGGTTATAGAGGTTCTAACTAAAAAGGAAAAACTACGTGTGCATTGAATAACTTTTGATACAACTCATTATACGACATTGGAATAGGCGTAAGTTGGGGCTTTTCCTTGTTTTGTCTTGTGTCGGCTCCTTGTTTGTCAACAACCACCTTTCTTGGCTGATTCACCGTAATCGTCTTTGAATAATTGGCATTGTTGACCTCATTTTCCTTTTTCTTCGAGGCTGACCTTCTACTACTTTCTCCCGCATCTATCTTCCCGCTTCTGATAGCATTTTCTATCATTTCACCATTCATAATTATGTCGGAAAAGCTTTTAGTAGCACTTCCCAACATGTGAGTAATAAATGGGGTCTTTAATGTGTTAACAAAAAGCATTGTTATCTCTCTTTCTAGAAGAGACAGCTGAACTTGGACAGCAACCTCCCTCTACCTCTCTGCGTATTGCCTAAATCTTTCACCAGGTTTCTTCTCTATATTTTGTACGGTGATTCTATTAGGTACCATATCAGTCACATGACTGTATTGTTTTATGAATGCCTGTACTAAATCTCTCCATGAATTAATCTTGGTACGGCTCAATTGATTGTACCACTTGGATGCTGCCCCTGTGAGGCTATCCTAGAAGCAATGTATCAGCAGTGGGTCGTTATTAACATACCCAGTCATTCACCTACAAAACATGGAAATATGAGCTTCGGGGCTACTAGTTCCGTTGTACTTCTCAAACTCTAGCATTTTGAACTTGTAAAGGAGTACTAAATTCGGAACCAGGCTCAATTCTTTAGCATCCATCCTATAGTATCTCTCGGCACATTCCATCACTTTAAATTTCCCTTCCAGCCACTTGTACTTTTCCTCTAGCTGTTTTGACAATTCATCATTCATTTTCTCCTTTTTAGCTTTTTCATCAAAGTCGAGGATAGCAGGATTAACAAGGTTGTCTCCGGGGTTAGAGCCTGATCCAGCTTGAAAATTCATTTGTGTTGCAGTGCCGGCCTGGAACTGCTGAGGCTTAATGGTGACAGAAGATTTGTGCAGATATACTTCAACTTGCTGAGGGGTAAAGGTTGGAGGATAGACAGGTCCCTCACTATCTCCTTCTTCAATATTAAACACAGAGCTTTTCCCTTTATCAACTCCTCCAGTCAACAACTGAATCAACTTAGCAATCATATTCCCCTAAGATTTCATCATTTTATCCATCAATTTTTGTTGAATCTTCTCAAGCTGCTCATTCATATGTTGTTGAAGCTGCTCTTGCATTTGCTTTTGGAATTGTTCTAGCCTCTAGTCCATGTCTTTAGTTTTCGATCGAGTACTGTAGCGGTGTTTGGTAGGTTGGTTGGTTTCCAGATTAACTAAGGAATGATTTAAATTAATTACAATTATTTGGTCTATTTTTTAATGTATATGAAGTAATGCAATGCATAAAATGAATGCAAAAAGGCGTCAATTTTGATTCAATTCCATTTAAGAAAACTTTACTAGAAATTAAATTTCTTTACATAAAGTGAATTACAAATAAGACTTTACCCTAGTACCCAGAACTCTAATCCTTCTAAGTAACAAAGCTAATTCTTGTCCCTGACCCGATTCTAATTCATACTTCACACTCAGCATATCAGCCTGTACTGCTAAAGTCTGCATATGATCAGCTACTCCTCGAATCTGGACCACAGCTTCCTTCATAAGATGATCTCTACTCCTAACTTGACTCTGACAATAGTGGAGTTGTTCCTTATTATGACTTTCATTTGCTTTCAAGTACTTAATCTGGATCTCACAATTTTGCAACACCGTTTCTAACTCTTCGATTCTTTTCTTCATTTCCTCAATCTTGCTCAAGCTTGCTTTCAACTCTATTGCAGCATTTCGATTTCTGTACTAATGAAGAGATCTTTCCAACTCGGTCACCCTATCCTTTAATTCACCTTTTTCTCTTTGGCTATCTAATAATCTCTTCTCTAAAGCCTCGTTTCGCATCTGCATCTCTTGGAATTTCCGTTCCCACCTATCGTCTTTGTCATTTTCTTCTCGAATTTCTTCAAGCCATTGCTCTGAAGTTTTTCCCAACCCGGCAGTTCTTATTGACAAATGCAACTTTTTATAATCCGACTTCAGACTACCCAATTCCTCCTCAGCCTTGTTTTTCTCTTTCCTTAATTTCTCAGTTTTGAGCTTCTGAATGTCTATGTCTAATCTCAAGTTCGTCTTTTCTTCCTCCATTCGCTCTTTCTTCTTTTCTAAATCTGTATTTCTTTTTTCAAAATCTTGTCTTATGATTTCCAACTTAGAAGGGACAACCCGCAAATATTCCTCTATTGACTGGCTATTTTCCTAACTTATCTTGGGTACATTGTCGTTATTTCTCCTAACCCACCATTCATTATACTCAGGAGTTGTCATCGGACCCACCGCTAACCTCTTCATTAGACGAGTCTGTTTCCATGCGCTAGACATCTCTTGAATCTTCTTTCTATAACCATCATCTCTGTAAGAAAATTCACAATTAGCTATCCCTTGGATCGCAGGTATAAATTGTCTTGACTTATACTGCCTTAGCACCAATAATGGGGCATATCCAACAGCTCCCCAAATTCCAAGTAGTGTAACCCAATCGAATTTACCTTACCTATACAGGATCTCATCTGGAAGCAACCAATGAGCTCTCCACTCAACGTCCTCCTCCTGAAGATTTTAAAGAATTACCATCCATTTCTCTTCCGAAATGTCGTATCTTCTCAGTGTAGCTACTATCTCCTTTAGTGGTGAATAATTTTCAGAGAAAACCCGATACGAAACCTTATCCACCTTCCAAAAGTGACTGTGAAACCATGCGAGTAGAAGCTGTGCACACCTAATGAATCTTCCCTCTCCCGCTTTTCGGCATGCACTCAATGACTTGAAAGTTTCTGCCAAAATCGTCGGAATTGGTGTAACCCTCTTATCAAGCCGGTCGAATAAGTCGGTGATTGCTTCATCAACATGCCCCAAGGCTTTGGGGAAAACAACCAAGCCATATATACTTAGCGCAAAGACATCTAACCTCTTCCTCACGTTTAGGTGCGTTAAAATTGCATCTTTCAAACTCCTCCAAGGAACGCACTTACTATCCCTCTTTTGCTTAATCTATGCAGCAACCCACTGCTCACTCATCCCTGTTATACTCATCAGGTTCTTCGAAAGGTTGGCACATTTTTCGCTCTCGAGTAGACCCTGTCTACTTGAAACTTTGAACATCGAAGTAAAGCCACATATTCTTCTATCGTAGGCACTAAATCGACCTTCCCAAATGTGAAGCAACTGTAAGCAGGATTCCAAAACTGGGCGAGGGCTCGGAACAAACGCTTGTCTACCTTCACGTCAAGCAAATAAGGCAAATCCCCATAATTATCATAAAATAGTTGTCTAACCTCGTCATTCCACTAATCCCAGATTTCCTTCAACTCTTGCAAACTATTTTGAGTTACACTGATGCGAGTAAAATCCCACAATTTTGATACATATCCATCGGCCAAGCTATCGCCTTTCTCTTGCTGCGTAGTTTCAAACCAATTCGGACAGCCACATTATCTTCCACTTTATCAAGAAACCCTTTTTTCATGATAAGCTTTCTATCTAGCAACTGAATATGAACTGAAGCCTTTTATAATGAAATGAAATGCCATGACATGCAATCAAAATAAACCATTAAAAGTCAATATCATATAACCATAAAATATAATCAAGAAATAATAAAATACCTACTCGGTTATCTACTAGGGTTTAGTGTAGTTCTATCTAGGGTGGATTCTTAAGGTTCACTATATGAAGTTCGGTTTCTAGGGCAAAGGTACCCGAACTAGCAGATTCCTTGATCTTCACCTATTATAGGCTCATATAGATCAAGTTCAGTTCAGGGGAATACATTTTCCCTATAATTATACGAAGATGAAAATCTCACGAAGGCATAGGTACTGATGTACTCCGAAAGCGGTCCACTATCCTTTACGGAGGTGAAAACCTCACGAATGAATAGTTTCTCACTCCCACTTAGAAGGGTAAAATCATTCGACTCATGTAATGTGTAATGCAAACAATATTTAAATCAATCAAGCAAGAAAATAATGAATGCAAAAAGATCTCATGAATTTTAAAAAAAAAATATTTTCTTGACTATAAGACAAAAATTAATCAAATTTGTGGCTCGACTCTCTTATTTTTTTTTGAAAAAGTCCCCAGTGGAGTCGCCAAGTTGTCGAAACCAACTTTTTATTTTTTGAAAAAAAAACAGAAATTAGTTGTCGACTTTAAAAAAATAAAAAGTGGGAGTCGTCACCAATCTTTTATTAAGGTGTGATTGGATCACCCAAAAAATGACTTTGGTCTACGAGCTTTAGAAAAACGGATTCGGGAGTCAGTTTCGTATGAGGAAGGATTAGCACCCTCGTAATGCCCAAAAATTGGTACCAAATTGATTAATTAATGTCTTAAAGTCGAGAGTTAAAAAAATGCGATCCTTAATTAAATTATTTATTAAGACTTTCTCATTTTGAAAAAAAAAGAAAAATATCACACCCAATGCGTTAGGGCACAACATTTTATTCTCTTCAAGTTGAGTTAGTCCAAAAAGCTCGTGTAATAAAATTTATGAAGAAATCACAGCCCAATACGTTAGGGCACAATTTCCTAAAATCCCAAACATTCAATATTTCCTTTATTTTTTTAAAAAAATTTGTCTCGAAAAATCAACGTGTCACATCCAATAGTTAGGACACAATATATTGAATTCCCGATGACAAGTTTTATTTTGTTTGATTAAAGAGCAATTCTCGATTGTTAGATTTAACGAAGAAAATCGGAACCCAATACGTTAAGGCTCAATTTTTTTGAAAATCCTAAATACGAGTATTATCTCTATTTTGAAAAGTTCTATTTTTAAATTCGAGTGAAAAGATGACGTAAAGTTAGGTTGTATGTACAAATGCTACAATAATAAATACAACAATAATAAATACATCAATGGCATAAAAATAATATAAACAAATAAATAAACGAAACTAATATGCATAAAAAATAAACAATGACGATGCAAGAATATCAAATAAATAAACAAGATAAACAATAATATAAATGAAAACACAAATTAATAAACAAATGAAAGAACTAAATAAAAAAGAATAAAAGGTACATAATGTACATATTGAACCTTTTTAAAAAAAAACATGCACGTGGATTTACATATAAAATCTAGAATTATAAAATTTATATATATAGCAAAATCTGTAATGTATTTATGAAAATAAAGAAAAATACGTAATTATACGTATATATATAAAATAAAAAAATAAGTAAGTATTTAATCATTTTAAAAACATAAATATATATGTATAAATACAAAAATATTTATTAAAAAATATAGAAAAATATTCATAAAAAAATATAAATATATATACATATGTAGATAAAGTAATAATAATTACATATATATATAACAATTACATTATCAATTAATTAAAAATAAAGAAGGAAAAAAAACTAAATTGAACTGTAGACAAAAATCTGGGGCAAATTCGCAAATAATTGGAGGTAAAAGGACTAAATTGAACGCGCAAATTACATAGAAGGGCTGGAAGGGAAATTTTCCCTTCTCCTCTAAAACGGTGTCGTTCAGGTAGGGTTAAATTGAAATTCAAAATAAATTAAAGGGCGAATTTAAAAAATAAAAAAAAACCTAATTGGAAATATATTAAAAGGCGGAGGGGCTAAAAGCGCAATTTGCCCCTCCGCTGAAAAACACGCGGATCCTAGGTCGGGTCGGGTCGGCCTCCCCAAAATGACACCGTTTTGGCACCTGGGGAGGCCTGGTGAAACGGCGTCGTTTCACTAGGCTATTTAAGCTACTAACTCCCAAAAAAAATTCAGTTTAAACTTCTTCAAAAAAAAAAAACAAAAAAACCTTCAAATAGCTCTCCCCTTCAAATAGCCATCTGCGGTGGCCGGAAAAGGGGAAACCCCTATTTGGTTCCTTTCGACCTTCTAAACCCAAATTCGGGTTCCAAATTCCCAAAATCAAACCGAAAATACTAAGAAAATCAAGAAACCCTTTGGTTTCCGGCCACCGATCCTCGGGGGTGGCTCCCTCGGTCTTCTCACGGCGTGACAGACCCACACAAAGGTAAACCTCTCTACCTTTTTCCTTTATTTTATCAGTATGTAAAAAAAATAAAAGAAAATAAATAACTGAAACAAAAAAATATCAACCTTTGCGTTTTTGATTGATTCTCCGATTTAATTTCCAGTTTCTGTGTGAAATGCTGCTATCTTTTTCTTATTGATTTTTTTCGGGTCCCCGTTACAATATTTTAAGATTGCTTTTATAGCAGTCGTGAAACAAGAAAAAAAAATAGAAAGAAATCTTCTAATATCTGCTTGATTCGATTTCAATCTTTTCTTGCCATATATTGCTTTGTTTCTTCTTTGCTGTGCAAGTACGAGGCTCGTGTGAGGCGGCGCGGATGCTTGGTTGCGGCGCGAGGCTTACCCTAGAAAACCTAGGGTTTTTTGTTTAAAACTGTTTTGGGCCTATGTTTGTGATTGGGCCACTGTATTTTAGTTCATTTCAGTTTGGGCCATATAGGCCCACTTGTAATTTGGACTACTTTATTTTCTTCATGTAGGCCAGGTAAAATTTAGGTATTACATTATGGTTTTAACTTTTGGATTTGGATTTTGTTTTGCATTCTTTTCCGCAACGTTGACAAAAACACTTTACTCAAACAAATGGTTTTTGGAAACAAGAGTTTGGTTTTGGTTTTAAAAGAATTTCAAACTTCCGCCGTAAAATAAATGGTTAACTTTAAAGAACAACATAAAACAATTTCAATAATGTAAATGTATAAATGACTATGTTTTATAATACTTGGACATTTTGTCAAATAACTAAACATGGTTCTATCGAAGTATCATCAGTTTCAAAACCCTTCTTTGTAACACTCCTGGGTTCAGCCATAAGATCTAGATTGTGTTTAGGGTGTTACAGCATAATTGTGACACCCAAACCCGACTAGAACGGGCCGACCCAAATTTGAAGCGACACATTAGCCACCGAAGTGACTCTCTAGCACAAAACCACCCCAAAACACATATAATCCTTATAACACCTCAATTCCAACTAATAACTGTCTAATCTTATTGCGGAAGCGATTTATGAAACATTTTAAAACTATTTTTAAGGATTTAACCCTAAGGGTATTTTAGTCATTTTACCACTTAAAACTAAATGATCCCGATTTTAATTCTAAATAATTACCAACTTCCTTTTAATTAATTTTGAGAAACCCCTCAAATTCATTTTAATTAACCATTTTTCCTTAATTCATTTACCAATTAAGGCTATGTTAGCTAAGTTTTATTACTTTAATCATATATATATAATTTTAATTAATCTATTTACAACTAATAAACATCATGTATTCATAATTTAAACATTCAAAATCATACTTAACAAAAAACAATTAAATCATACAATGGACTTACCTTAGCCACAAACCTATCCATTCCTTGACAAGCTACAATTAAAATGTATTAGTGAAAAATTCATGCTTCAATCACCATGATATCACTTAGCAACATACCATAATCCACACAACATTTAACCATAAAACCTATCATTAAAAAAACAAGTATAACATCTCAAAATTAAAATCCAAACAAAAGTCTTAAATGTCGATTACAAATATATCAAATTATCCCAATTGAGTGCCACAATGCCCTCTAATGTTTCTAAAGAAGAGTCATTTATCTATAGTTTAAATTATATTTTCATGCTCAATTATAACATTCAATTCAATTGACTAAAATATCTAGCAACAATGCAACATCATAACATCATGATTCCATATGTTATTCCACAAGTAAAAATCACATTTATTATGGCATATGGAAACATAATTTAATTAACAAACAAACATTTATATTGGCAAATAACATCCATGACAAAATATAAGCAAGTGATCATGCATTGGATAAATGAATCTCCAATCTCCCAAATATCAAATACAATACCCCGGTTGAGTGGGGCATAGCCACACACTCCTTA
This sequence comes from Gossypium hirsutum, assembly GCF_007990345.1. Taxonomy (NCBI): domain Eukaryota; kingdom Viridiplantae; phylum Streptophyta; class Magnoliopsida; order Malvales; family Malvaceae; genus Gossypium; species Gossypium hirsutum. The sequence continues at coordinate 6,193,194 of NC_053446.1, read as the reverse complement.
TATCGCCTCAAAATTGCCAATAATTGAGTAGAGAAAAGGTTCAACACTCCCTTATCCACTCCAACAAAATCAATATTCCTAGAGCCATATGCTCACAAATAACACATATAGTGGTGAGTACTCATTAATCTTATGGCATGCCATCTATATCCAATGGATCCACCATGCAATGTTGCCAATATGACCAATCATACAGGGAATAAAAACTGATATTTAAGCACTTAATTCATGAAATAAAAATTCAATTTAAATCATGTCACTTAGCAATTTTAGTACCAACATAGATAAGCACAATAAGTGTCTTTGTTCATGGATCTAAAACCAATCATAAAACCATCATCAAGTGCTTTAATATATATACAATAATTTATGCCCCAATTATTATTCAATACAATCAAAATCAATCATACCAAACACACAATTCACAATTTCCATAAATCATTTACAAATATGCTTATATAAATTTAAAATCAATTTTAATAATCTAAACCATTTGAGATACAATTGAATCACTAGAAACACAATTCAAAACCTCAATTTAGAATGTAAATAGACATGTTTACCAATTGCCTTTAAAAACCACCCACCTTCACACTTTACTTCTCAAGCCAAAGTGTATCAAGTAGTTGTGTTTGGACCTCGATTCTGATTAACAATGGCCTCTCCTCGTTGTGGAGTTTAAATAGAGATAAAATACATGTTACAAGCTATCATTAACAACAAGAAAATTGAAAAAATCATGAACTACATGGATCTAAAACACCTCTCCAATCTACCTTACTGAAAATTCACAGTATAGCCGAAACACAAATTTCAGCCCCTAAATGACCTTCTCTGCACCAAAAACAATTTCTAAACATTATTTCTAATCTACCAACACAAAACCTAAGCATCAATTTCATTAAACAAACCGTTTCATAATTTTCCGGAAAATCAACTCATGTTCTTAGTTAAAAACGGATTTGTCAAAGTTGATCAATCAAATGAGTTTAATTTTTGTTTTCTGATAAAAAAAAACATCTTAATAAACATGATTTGAGCTTAGATGTCCATTTAAACTCGGATTCCAACTCAAGACCATGAATTCATCATTGAGGAATTTCATGTTCAAGAGAGAAGAGATCAAGATTTGAAAAACCAATTTAATCGATTTAAATCCAAAATAATGATTAAAAACAACTTTAAAATGAATTTAGAGTTGAGAAATTACCTGCAATCGATCTAGAATCATCAATATTGAAGATTGTATCAAGATCTTTCAAGAACTCGGATGAGTTTTTTCCCAAATTTGAAAATCTTTTCTAGAGAATTTTGAGAAAATAAAAGATGAGATCTAACCTTTGATATGTGGACTTCAAAAATGAAAAAGAAAAATAAGAGAAAACGCATAGAAATCGGGTGAAATTTGTGTGTGAAGTGAGGGGGTTGCAGTGTTTTTGAGCTACAGAACCCCCACCTGATTTTCAAAATTGGGGGAAATTGCCATCAGGCCACTCCCACAATTCCCTTATTTTACAAAGTAATTATTTCCCTCCAAAATTCCGAAAATATGGGTAATTTCCCATAAAACCACTCACACATTTCCCTTTGCAAAATGGTCTTATGTAATTAATATTTTAAATTCTCTCAATTAAACCCCCATTTTAATTTATTTTTCAATTCTAATTTGACCCAAAATATTTATTTTACCCAAAAATTATTTAAAACTATAAAATTAATTTTTCTAAAAATATTTTTATTTTCCGGAATATTATTTCCCGATTTTTTAAATGAAATTAAGTTAACTAAACTAAGAGAAAAATTACTAATAACCCCGATTAACTCCTAATTTTTCACTCAAAATCCGATAAACTTACCCGAAACTACTAGACTTATTTTTAAGGTCTTACAATAATAAACTTTATTAAAACACATGCTTTTGTTCGATAGCACCTAGCAAAACTTGTTCGCTAAGAAAACCACCACGAAAACAATTAAAAAACAAAATGGAAAGAGAGAATAAAAATTGCCAAGGAGAAAGTGGGCCAGGTATATGCTCAAGTTTCTGTATTTTTCATATATTTCAAATTTATTCATCATGCTTTTATTTTTAATAATTTATCCCCTTTAATTTTGAATTTAAAACTTTAACTCTAGTTAGAATTCTTCTGTTAAATTCGTTGACGTGACATTCTAAAATTAAAAAAAAAGTACTCAACTTTGTAACCATGTAGCAAAAAAAGGGTATTAATGTAATGAACTTGAATTTAATAGATAATTTTAACGATGTTAATAATTCTTAAATTTCACGTTAACATTTTAATCAGAATAAAATATTTAGACTAATGTTGAAGTGCCAAATTATGTAAAAAGTAAAGTATAAAAAATTAAATCTCAAATTTGAGCATTGTATAAGGGGTGAAATTGAAATTTAATCATTTTTATATGATTTCAAAAATAGAGGGATCAAAATTAAAATTTATTCATTATGTTAATAAGGTAAAAAAAAATAAAAGAAAAGCCATAGACATGTTTCATAAAAAGATTGCCTAGATTAAATTTCAAATTTGATCATAGCATAAGGAATGAAACTAAAATTTAACTATTTTTATATATTCTGGAAAAATAAAGGGATCAGAATTGAAATTTAACCATGTGTTAATAATGTAAAAAAATAAGTTCAAATTATGCTATTAGGCTCTGTACTTGTGTGAGTTGTGGATTTTGTACATGTACTTTTATTTAATCAACTTTATTGCTTGTACTTTTTAAATTTTAAAATTTTAGTCCTGACCGAATGGTAGCAATTAAACTTATTTTATTAAATTATGCTATTAGTCCTATATTATGCGTAAAGTTATAAATTCAGTCTATGTTCTCCAATTGGAGCATTCTTAGTCGCTAGATCTTTTTTTTTTAATTTCGAAATTTCAATCTTAATGTAAACGATAGTTGTTAAATCTATTAATTGATTTTTTTGAGTAATATATGGAAATAACAAGTTGACATAGCATTACATATACGATAATATGCTTGACGTGTCAAATTTTGAAAATAATAAAACTTAACTTAATGAATTTAATAGTTACCATTTGGTCAAGATCAAATTTTCAAATTCTAAAAGTACAGGGACTGAAAATAATCAAATTAAAGTACAGGTGCTAAATCCACAGCTTAAGCAAAGTACGAAGTCTAGTAACTAAATTTGACCAAAAAATAACTATAGATGTGTTATACATGTACAAATGGGGTGAAATTTATTAAATTTTATTCACCGAAACTGTCAATTTTCAAGTTTGGAAAATCAGTTGACTTGCTACGATTTTTTGGATGAGATCCAAGCATTTCTGGATTGTTCTTCATTCTAACAAACTTTTTGTCTCTTTTGTTTCAAAAATTGTTGGAGGCCTTCTTTTAGTTCAATAACAATTTCTTCTCTCCCAAGAAACCCTATTCTACTCATTCTTGGACTCCTTCTTGGTCACCTCTTTCTTCCTTTGTTCTTTGATTTTCTTTTCATTCAATTTAAACAAAAACACTAATTTGTTTTGTTTCTTTTGTTTAGATCTGAATTTAGTAGCCTCTTTTCCATCAATATCGATCCAAAACACTTTCTTTTTCTTGGATCTTCATCATTCTTTGCTGGTTGAATCTTCTTTGTTTATTAACTTGTGTTTTCATTCGGTTCTTTGCTTTATTGTTCATATTTTTTCATAGTTCTTTGTTTTCTCATCTTAACAACCCTAACTCGGTTAGAATTTATCAAAAACAAGTCTCTACATAGCTGATTTGGACTCTCTCTCAAGAATCCTAATTTGATTCGGATTCCTCATTCTTTTTCTATCTTAATTACTTGCTTCAGTTATTTCCTTTTAATTCTTAGATCTAACTTGGATTGTTTGTGTTTTCAGGTTGTGTGAAATGCCAAGTTCTCTTCCATTCGTTTAGAGCCCTAGGCCAATTCTGTAATTTGGATAAACTTACGATATTGTTCTGCACACATCCCTATCAATGTGGGGCATACCTTCCTTTTATATAGTAGTATAAATTATTGAATTAATACATTTATTATTTTTTTCATTCAAAGTTGGTATAATCCATAATATATATATAAGCACAAGTTTGGAAAAACTTTTGAATCGACGAGGATACCCTTTAATGTTAATTTAATTACTAATATGACATTAAATACATAAACTTTTTTAATAATAGAGTTTTTATTCATTTTAACTATACAATTAAGAATAATAGATAAAATCTCCAATAAAAAAATTAATAGATAAAATTGTATCAATAATTTCTTTTGTACAATAAAATTACTTATTAGCATTGGTAAATTTAAAGTGTCTCGAAAATAATAAAATATTAAAATAATGGTTTTTCAAAAGAGAAAATTTGAAGTCATAGTCAGATAACAATGGCATTGAAAAGAGATGGAACATCATTTGATTCAAAGATGAGGAAAACTATAACGTTCATTCATCATCACACTTTTATTTAGTTTATTATAATTATTATATTAATCTTTTAAAACTAACCTTTATTCACTTTCCTTATCATTGTCTAATATGAAAGCTTCATTTTCTAATCGTATATTATTATTAATTTTAGTTTTACTTTATACTAATTTTCTAGTTAGTATTATAATTATAATTTTATACAAATCTTCAATTTGTTATTATTGTTTAAGTAATTTGTAACTCCAAAATAATTAATTGCATCGTAAGTCCAAAATTTATCAAAGATGATGATGATAAATTGAAAAAGAAAAAGAAGATCAAAATAGAAAATGATGACGAGAATGATGGATTGAAGTAGAATATTAAGATAAAAAATTTAAACATTTAAGTAAAAGATTAAGATGAAAATTTTAAACATATTAGTATTTATTTTATTTAACATCATTATGTAGTAAAATCAAAACATCTAGTCACTAATTATAGTATATTGAATTTGTTAAACATGCTTTAATTATGATTTGATTTTTATTATAATATTATTTTAATTTTTAAATATTTTAGTATATTTTAATTATATTTAATAATTTGAATAATGAATATTAATTTACACTAATTATAGCAATTAAATATAATATTAAAAATAATTAAAAATTAAACACGTAAAATTACATACAACACATTTGATATTAGAAATTAATTTTTAAAATCTATATATCTCATAAATTAATATTTTATTTTTAAAATATTTATTTTGAAATATATCCTATTAAATTATATAGTAATCTTTTTCTTTACTTTTTTGGGTTAATATATACGAAGGTACTTGAACTTGGCAACTTCTCCTTACTTGATACTTAAACTTTTTTTTTGGACTTAATTAATACCTAAATTTAAAAATCGTAAATCAATTTAATACTTTTTTAGATACTTGACTAACAGTCGTCAAATTTTTCTTCTCATCCAATCATATTGTGCCTTATGTATTAAACAATCAATCATATTGCACTATGTGTACTAAAAATATTAAAATTAATTTTTAAAATTTTCTTTTAATTTTTATTAATTAAAAATAAAAAACTTCTAATTAATGAATTAATTAGTTTTTTCCTTCTTCTTTTTCATCCATGTTTCTTCTTTTCCTAGCACCATCACCATCACCATCACCATCACCATCACCACCACCGTTCACCCACCATTAACTGCCTAAAGCACTTCCATTAGCCTTTCACCATTTTCCCCCACCATCCAAGCTCCTTGCTGCCTTCACCACAACCATTGGACCCATTAACCTTTACTAACTATTCCCATTTACCTACTTTTCCGAACCCCATTGGCAACCAATCAATCGCCTCACCATCATAGCCTCACGCCCTCACTATCATCTAACCCTTTACCTCGATCCTCAGAAAACTCAACAAAAAATCCATAATTAATTAAGCCAAAAGAGGATCTCCATAATGGCACTTGCAAAAATAAATAAATAAATAAAGTGACGAGATACAAAGATATTATCACAAAGGGAATTTTGGCTTTTCACATGAGATTTTGTTTATAAATTTTATATTGAAAATATTTTGGAAGTTCAGCCGCCTCCACAATTAATATATATTTTGATGAAATCTTAACAATTACATAATTAGTACGACTCAATTTAAGTCATACTTAAAGCAATGAGCATTTTAACCGTCAAGTTAACATACTAGACTCATTAATATATTAAATTAATGGATTAGTGTGGACCACATATTCAATTTCTTACTAAAATCAAGTAAGGAATCTACATTTAAACCTAACTTCACTATCAATTTCAACTTCTAGATTAAGGTTTATCTTTTGTGAGAGAAAATTATAGTTAGAAAGAGAAAGCTCTAATCAAGGTAAAAAAAATTCCCACCATTATTCGTATCTTTGATATTTGAGATATTAGTATGAGAAAATTGTTTGAGCATCGTTTAATGATTTTCATAAAAAAATATTTTTTATATTGATGTCGCTTATCTCTCTCCTTCCACTTTTAAATTTTTTTTTAAAACACATAATGATGTGTTAATCATTGGGTCAGAAAAAAAAAGGGTGGAGGGCATCTCTCTCCCTCTACCCTTGTAACTATTAAAAACACTCCATTTTAGTAAATAATACTATTGAAACCCTATTTCAATATTTAATTTTTTAGAATGTAATAATGAGATAAAAAAAAAGTAAATTTTTTAAAATATAATATTGAGATAAAAAAGAATAAAATAAAAAATCTGAGTGTCTGGTAATTAATTGGGACTTGAATTTTATTAAGACTTGGTTCAGGTGGGGTGGAGGGCTGACGATAGGCGGCACCAATGCTGATGGAGGACTGGCGATTGGCGGCACCAGTGCTGGTGGAGGGTTAACAGTAGGCGGCACCAGTTTGTATGGAGAGTATGGATCTAGGACCCTAAGCTCTAATCAAATGTTTTTTTTTTTAAATTATTGCATGCATATATATGGAGCGTATGGACCCAATTTGTGGCTGGAAAAGAAATTTGGGTTTTGGTTTTGGTAGCTAGAACGGTGAAGAAAAAGAAACAGGAAGAAGGTTGTATGTGAATATTGTTTTCTTGTTTTTGATTTGTTTATTTTACAAATGGTTATGTTGATTTTATTGGGTTTTGATTTTGTAGAAATGGTGTGCTTGAAAGAAAGGCATGTATATTCTGTCTTTCTTTAAATTTTTTTTTGTTTTTTAATTTAAATGCAAATAACAAAAAAGGGTGATAGAGAGTGTTTTTGTTTTTTTCTTAACATTAACTTTTTTTTTTGTTTTTTATTTACTAAATATATGGTCCCATTGTTATTTACTTAATTAATATAAAGACGATTATAATGTCTAAGAATGTGATTTTTTTCAAATTTTCATTTGTAATTATTATGTATTTTTTTGTTGACTTTGTTGTCCCAAAAATACAAAAAATAATTTTAATAACTCAAATGATATGCCCAAGAGATTTTTTATCAAAATGGTACATTTGGTACAACTGAATTACCAAATTAGGTCGTTTATTACAAAAATAAATACTGAAATGGGTTATTTGCTTCAAATTTTTACAGTGATCCATTTTGGTATTTAATTATTTTTTTGGATTATTTTGGTAAAAAAACCAAATATGCCATAAATTAATTGTCTTCACCTCAAACAGAGAAATTATCAAAACACTTTTTAAATTTTTTTATAAGAAAATTAATTTATACATCTTCCGTTAAATTGATTGAATACTAATTAAATGAACTGAACTGGCTTTAAAAAATGATATAGTTCACAAATGTTGAATATCTGTTACACAATAAAAAAATTGTTATTGGGATAAAAAATGAAAAAATAAATGATCGACTTACATTAATGTATCCCAAATTACGTTGTTATTGATTTATTTATATGTGTAAAAATATTAGTAATTCTTCAAAAAATAACAAAACGGTACAAAATTCATTTTCGTTATTTACTTAGGCGATGATTAATTTTTTTTAGTTGACATTGCAGATATCGAAATGACTCATTTGATTACAAAAACATATCACATATCATATACAATTAATATGGTGGTAATAAAATTGTTATTTGTTATTCACAGGTCATATTGTAAAGTTCGACATCATTTTTATTTAATTTGGATATGTTAACTATTGCAGTAATTTAATATGTTTAGAGTCTGTACCACTTACTAAGGGGTTGCGTCAACGGTGTGGGCTATCTGCCAGATCCCAGTTTTATGCCATACTTGGAGGCATCTGGATTTGGATAAGCTGTAATGATCTACACTTTTGATTTGAAGTAGGACTTGATTTTGGCTTTGGTTGAGCGGTGGTGTCTGGAGTCTGCATTTTACCCATTTTCGGATCCGGATTCGGATCGGCTTTAGTTGAAACTAAATTTTACCCATTTTCAAAACTTGTCTCCGCTAGTTTGCATTCTTGTAGTCTCATTAGAATTTAGCCTCGATGTGCCAAAGGCAGTAAATAGATCTCCACGAAACACCAAAATGCCTAACCGCGACAATTATTCCCTTTGCTCTATCGGATATGATGCAAATATTGTCGTCCCTAACAACATACGTATGCAAGTTCATCAGGAAAATTCCCATGATTCCATATTCTCCTTGTCCACGATGGCAAACGCTATCGGGAGTAAGTTTCGGTTCTCGTCTTAAGCAACCGCTATAAGTAGGATCTGCATATATTTTTCATATAGCCAAGTCCCATCAACCTGCACAATCGACTTACAGGAGGAAATGCCCGCACGCATGGATCGAATGTCCAGAACATCCTGTGGAAAACTCTTCTTATCGGATGTAGTTGGTCGTCTGGGCCGTAATGTGTCTGCAACTCAATAACAGTCCCTGGCATGTACTCCCACATAGCGGCTATCCACCCCTATAGCTCATTGTACGATGCATTCCAATTTTCGTACAACTGCTCCATGACCATCTGTTTAGCTATCCATGCATTTCGGTATGACACTCGATATTGGAATCATTCTTGCATTTCGGCAATCAATACCAAAATAGGAATGGTCGGCATGTCCTTCACCATTGGCATGATGCACGTGTAGATAGTTTTGGAATCAAGTTTGCGATGATCTTGTGCCATACGCGTTGAAATGCATGTGTAAAGCCCAACAAATTTTTGAATCTCCCACATTTTTAACTTTTGGATAAATGCAACTCGTACCCGCCAATTAAAACCTTCTGCCGACCTCCAACACTCCCCAATATACAATGTTGGCTTAGACACAATGACCTTGTAGTCAACCGACACATTTATGTTACACCTCTTAATGGCAAATACACATTCTTCCTTGGTTTCAAATTTTTAGCCCACGAACAACTCCTCATGTTTTGTATTTGCTACCAACCAGTGAGCATGTAGTATAGCGGGGTACTCCGGGAACTTGGATGTATGCGCCGCATTGAGATCTATGATTAATATGTGCGCCCCAAGACCATTGCGTATCATAATGCCTCGACTCGGGTTCCCAACTAAAGACACATTAACATTCCTATCGTCAGTCGCGCCTTCGTGATTGATACCATCCGGGACCTTGTCTAGATCAGGATCACTATAATCTTCAACCTCATGATCAGAAAAACCATTATTATCATATTCATCATCATCATCCACATCGGTCTCAATCACAACCAAATGTATTTGTAAACAGGGGCTCGGGTTAAGGTTCTCAAGCGCAGGTGAAGCATTAAGATTAATGTTGATACCGCGTACAGTCAATCACCTATCAACGTACGCTCTTGGAACCATCGTACACGGATCTTGAACTTCACGTTTTTCACCTAATTGAGTGGAATCTTCTTCTAGATCCACATCAGCTAACTCAAAAAACAATTGAATCGAATCAGTTTGGCAACTCCGATCCCAGCAACATAGTGAGACCATTGCCTCCACGTCTTCATTGTCTACAAGTTCCATCTCGGTAAATTTGATGGGATCTGTTAAATTTGGAAATTTGTAAAATAGTCTTGAAATCCTCCTCCCACAACGTCTAATAATTTTTGCACTAATCATTTCTTTTATATCATCAACCAAGACATTTCTATTAAATGCTATTTGTTGCCGACATTCAAATATACATTCAACTATTGTTGTCAAAATTATTTCATCAAAATAAACACATACGAAAAATTGATTATCCATATTCAATAGTAAATCTGTAAAAAAATTTAAATTTCTAAATATTTTATTTCAAAAAATATATATACTGGAAAAAAATAAAATTCATATATACTAACCTTACGAATTCTTCTATGTTTTCTCTTCTTCTACAACCAAAATTTTTTCCCCTTCTATTCTTATTTTTCAAAAACGTTAAGAAAACACTGCTTAAAGGTTCAACACTGAGTGCCACCTCTCTCTTACCCTCCACGAATTAAACACCGGTTAAACCCATATTTTTACCCAATATTACCTGTGTATAGGGAGAAAATACTAGTGCTGCCTCTCTCACACCTTCCACCCTTATTTTTTTTAAAAAACATCATTTTGTAATTATGTTTCAGTGATTAAGTCAAAAAAAATTAGATGCCGCCTCTTCTATGCCCTTCACCCCCTTAAACATACCATTTTGGTATTTATTTTTTGTTTTTGTATTATGTAGGTTAAAAAGCCGGACTCAAGTGTTGAGAATGAAAAAAAAGCTTTGTTTTGATCTTTGTTATCCAAAAAAGTGTAAGTACCTTAGATTTTATCAACTTTCCTTAAATGAGATAGTCTTGGAAATTGATATAATTGGTGAAAAAGGGGTAAATTACATCATTAGTCACTAAATTATAGGTAAGTTTTTGTTTTGGTCACTTAATTAAAAAAGTTACAATTTGGTCACTGAATTATTCAAAAGTTTTTATTTAATTCATTGGGTTGTTAAAACCGATGCTATATGGCTTTATCTATTTCCACTGCATGCACCCATTGAAAGCTCTCTTTTCCTTTCTCTTCTACAGTTCAGCTTTTTTTCATGAAATAGCTTTAGATGTCATGAATCTACGAAACAAAATTCAAACAGTTTTTTTCTCCCATCGTCAACACTGACCATCAAATTGACTAGCGATTTCTTGTCTATGTTGGAAAAGTTATGGTTCAAAAACAGATTTCTTGTCTAGCGAAAAAAATTTGAAAACCGAACCAGTTTGTGATATTTATAGCAATAAAATCTTTACCGAAATCGCACTTGTGTTTCCTGCTAGACTAATTCTTATCGTTCTCGGCTTTCAACCGAGCAGTCTTCTTCGCTATTCTCGTACCACGAACTACTTTGAGTGTGGGCTTAAATGATTCGAATCAAACATAGAATCAAAAATAGTTTTCTTTACTTTCAGTGTAAAAGCAAAATCTCTCTAAATAGAAACCGATAGAATTGTTATTCCAGAAAATAGAATTTATATTTAAAGAATAAACTCTCACTTTTTCAGGCAAAATAATACTATCTGGAAGTTGTGTATTTAGCCCTATTGATGTCATCTATTTATAGGGAGAAAAGGTAAAACCCTTTCTGAATTGTAGGAGTCTATTTCAATAGAATAACAAACTCCTGATCTAACTATGAGTAGATGAGGCGACAATCCTAGTTAAACAAACTAGGGTTTGCGAATCTCTTTAAACATGAGGGGCTTTTGGGTATCTCTCATATTAAGTATAATTACAAGTTTTTCTTGGACTTTTAACCTAATACTTTATAATTTGATCAAAGTCGATATTTGTTTTTCTATTTCCCAAAATAAACATCTCAAATTAATTTAAATAAATTATTTTCTCAATTAAATCATTTTCTCAACCTCATTCTAATTTCATTAAAATCATGACGACTTTACTGTGAAATAACCTCTAAAAAATTATTTAATATTTCTACATTCAATGGACTCACCATGACCAATAAATTTATTTCCAATTTTGAACTTCATTTATTCGAAAATCATAAATTGATTTTCAAGTCATTTTATTTTTATTTAGAGAAAACCACATTCATTTCCAAATGTTTCTCATTTCTCTAACTTTTTCATTTCTATCTATTTCTATTCATTTGATTTAACATGCAATTCATTTCTTGTTTCAACGAGTTAGAGGAGGAACCAATTGAACATATATGATTAGGGCTCAAATGATTTATAATTAAGTTCTAGCTTTTTGCCTATTACTTATAAATTCATTTAGTCATGAATTCATTTCACTATAGTATCGTGACTGAGCTTTCCCCAACGGCATACCATTACGAAAGCAACTCAATCAGTGCTCATCCAATGATGGGATAAATTTGTTCTCCCAATATGATCTTATTTTATCTTATGGTAACCATTACATTTTCTTTCATGAAAAGTTAAAGACTATTGTTGACACCATTTTTTTGATAAAATGAGGTCAACTTGGATTTTGAAAATGAAAATGAAAATGGGAGTCGTCACCAATCCTTTTTGATAAGGTGAGCATTCTCGATTATTTAGATTCAAAGAAGAAAATTGGAACCCAATATGTTAGGGCTCAATCCCCTCGAAGATCCCAAATCCTGAGTATTGCCTTTATTTTTATTTTTTAAAAATTTTTCCTTTTTTATTAATCTGGGTAAAAATTGATGTAATGTTGAAAAATCATATCTACAATTTCGATTGTATTTAAAAATACACCGTTTAAAACAAAAAGATGTCATACACGATTAATAATAATAACACCATATACATTGAGCATGATCATGACGTAATATACATAAATAAACAATTATATAGCTTTGATGCTAACAAATCCTAATGCCAACATGCATGAAATATAATGATGATGTACATAGCAATATACTAGTAACATTAATAACAACAACAATAATTATAATAAATATAAACCCAAATCTTGAAAGTGTTTCTAAAAAAAATAGCAAATAAATGAATAATGGAAGAAAATAGCACTAATAATGGCAAAAATAAAATAAATAAGCCCATAAAAAAATAAAATAACATAAAAAATAATATAAACTAGATTAGAAGTTACAAAAATAAATAAATAAATAAAACCCCTTCTCTTTTTTTAAAAGAAAAAAAGAAAAAAACATAACAAACAATAAAAGTTAAACAGGCCAAGGATTAAGTTGAAATTAGAATGAAATTCGGGGGGCAAACCCGCAAATAAAATAAAAGGGATCCTTCCGAACGCGCGCACTACATGGAGGGACCAAAAGAGTAATTTTCCCTTCTCCAAAACGCACAGCTTCAAGGGACCAGATTGAAAATACAATAGATTTCTCGAGGAAAAATTAAAAACAATAAAACACTTAATTGAAAAAACAGTAAAAAGCGGAAGGACTAGGGTAACAATTATACCCTAGTCACAAAACACGCGAATCCTTCAAGTAAATGGGTCGGGTCGCGCGCGGGTCGCGCAAAACGGCGCCGTTTGGCATTGAAACCCCCAATAAAACTACGTCATTTTCATTTGGTATAAATGTTAAAAAAAAAATCAGTTTCACCCCCTTTTTAAAAAAAATTTCAGAGAGCTTTGGAGCTCTCTCTCAAACCCCCAAATTTGGCCATGGTCGCTGGCCGTGGCCACTGCTGTAACGCCACCGTACGCGGCGGCTGGCGTCGCACGAAATAGCCTTTTACGCCCCATCGCATGGTTTCCTTGAGAGCCAAGCTCTCTCAACCCGCAAAAATAAGAAAAAGAAAATTTTCAACCCCTTTAGGCGCCCGAATCGAACAACGGAGGAGAAGCCCTCTAACGGCGAGGCCGCGACCATCCGGTAAGTCCCCTTTATTTTCTTTTATTATTAATATCTAGAAATAAAAGTAGATAAAACAAAAAAGAAAAAAATCTTACGAACAAAATAATAGAGAAAAAAAACCTTTGATCTGTTTTCTGCTTTTTATTTCTTTCTACTAATGTTTTTTTTTTACAAAAATCGGGAGAGAAAAATGTTACATTTTCTTTGGCTTTTATAGCCGAATGTATTTCTACTGTTATTGTTGTCCTTTTATTATGATAGTATTTTAATTTATATCTTAAAATGTAAAAAAAATATTATTTTAGTTTGTACTTTGTATTTTAAATTCATTATACATTTTGAGTCTATCGCGAATTTATTTTTATTTTATTTTTTCTATATTGTTATTTTAATTTTGTTTAAGATTGGATTTAAGTTTTGTTGATCATGGTTCTTCATTTTAAAATGTTTATGTATTTAATTTTTTTTTCAAACTCTTTTTAAATAAATCAATTTTTATTAATTCATTATTTTAATATTATTTTAATATTGGCTGAATATAATTTTTAAACTAATTATTAGAATAATTTTTAATATATGACACACTATTCTTTTAAATTATTATCCATATGATTTAAATTTATCAACATTATTTTAAATTCTTTTGTTAATTCGATACATTGTTATTTATGACATTATTTTAATATATATATGTGTGTATAAAATATATTATAATTTGTAACTTATAAAATTCTATTCTACGTTTTAAAATATTTATTCATTTAGATTATTTTGATTGGTTTACTTGTGATTAAATTATTTTTGTATTAATTATTCCCATTTTATTATTTGTAAGATTGATTATTAGTTTATTTGATTATAAATGTTGACGCATTATATGTTTGGTTGCTCCAAATTGTAGAATTAGTTTGCTATTCATCATTTGCTTTGTATATTGTTATTCAATTATATTGTTTGTAAGAATGACATTTCATTAAAGCATTATAATCGTTTTATTCCAAATTCCTAAAAAAGCTTGGTGTTTAATAGTTCTCGAGAGAATTGTGCCCTAACTTACTGGGCTTCAATTCTTCTCGATGAATTTACGTCATCAAGTATCCATTTTATTTAAACCATACAATTTTAAAATAAAGCATTTAAGATTTCAAGATGTTGGATCCTAACTTACTGGATATAACCTTTTGTTATCTTGATTTTAAAATAAAGGTAATATTTGGTGTTTAGGAATTTTAAGAAATTGAACCCTAACTTACTGGGTTTTGATTTCTCGATTGACCCAAATAACCAAGTATCCTTCTCAAAACATATGATTTTTTAAGACAAACTTAATTTTGAAGATTTGAAATGTTGCACTCTAACTTACTGAGTATGACAATTTATTTCTCTGGAATAAGTGAACATTATCATCCAATTCATTTTATTCAGGATAAAAGGATCGAATTTTAAAATCATTTCAAAATTTCGACATCAAGACATTAAACAATCAATTCGGTACCAATTTTGGGCGTCATGAGGGTACTAACCCTTCCTCGTGCGTAACCGACTCCCGAACCTGTTTTCTCAAAATTCGCAGACCTAAAATTATTTTCGAGGTGATCCGATCATACCACAATAAAAGATCGGTGGCGACTCCCATTTTATTTTCAAAGTCGATCCCCGTTTTTTAACATAAAAATAGTTTCGACATAAGTTATTTTTTCGTATTACGATCTGACCACGTAACACCGCTTAGTATTAATTTAAACATTAGACAACCAGTGAATCAATATTTTTTTCTATTTTGCTTTGCATGCAAAAACCACATGAGGACAATTATACAAAGTATATTAATGTAATCCATGAATTGTTTTATTAACTAATCTGTTTGAAAATTTTACAAATTTACAAATGAATATACTCAGAGTAAGAATATCATAAATGGTAATCACCTTATATGTGTAAAGAAAATAATTGAAAGAAAACATATTGAAGTAACTTTAGTTTTAGTAATGTGACAATAAAATATTGGAACTAAACCTTCATTAATATATGGCCCAAATGAATTTAAGTTTAATGTTCATAAAAGAAATATCGTTATTTACTTACTAAGCTCTTTGAGATGATCACATTAGTTGTTTAAAAACACATGTGAAAGCTTTTCCCGTGAAGATTGAACTAGCATCTTCAGAGGATCGCATCACCATTTGAAGTTTGAAAGAGTGTGAACAAGTAATGTTGTACTACATAAATGCTTAGACCATTTACAGAGTTTATAATTATATTGCCTTGTATTAGTAAGCGAAAAATGTATTCAATTTTGATAATTTATAAGATAAAATTTTGGTTTTTTAATTAGTTTGAGCATGTTCCATATATGAAACTGAACATTTGGAGGCTCCACAAATCACAATATCAACCATAATATAATCTTGCTCAAGGAAAAGCTGCACTTTTATTTTTATTCAATTTAGTCCAAACTTCATTTTCTTCCAATCTAGTTTCCTAGTCGTATGTTACTTTATTAATAATCTTTAGCTCGTTTCTTTAATCGTTGGAAAATTTACACTTTAGGTTATTCTACTTTTTTGACTTTATAGTTTGGTCTTTTTTTCCAAAATTTCATAATCATAATCATTTTCACAAAATTTATTTCCTGCAAATAAAATTAATTCCTCAAGACTTCACTTAATACGCTTATTTTCGAATTTTACCTAGAATTTCAGGGCATGGCTCTACATCTTGTTACCCTAAAGAAGACAACAAGCTTGTGGTTTTGTTCCTTAAAACCAAGGTTCGTATCAAATTTCTAAGAGCTTGGGTTGAAGTTTATGATCCATTTCTTTAGCAACATTATCCACAAGAGGGCACCCATCACCTTGATGATAGTAAAGCAATAGGTGGATGAAACTCTAAAAGAAATGTTACCTAATTTAACGTTGAAACTCTCCAAATAAAAAATTTAGACCACACCATCAGAATTGGAATATTTACTAATGGATTAAGAGATTGAGAGTTCAAGTCTCTTTCAAAGAAGTCGCCAAAGGTCTTCTTGTACCTGCTTGTAAGGGCGGAAAACTATATCAACGCTGAAGAAACTATGGTGGTCAAGCAACAACGAAATAAGTAAAAGAGGAGAAAGGGCATGGGAGAATTCTTCGGACGACGGTCCCCTCGATGCTTCCAAGATAATAAGACAAGGTGATCACCTTTGCAAAAGTACGATATTTATACACCCCTCAATAGACCTTGACGAGAAGTCCTTTTCGCTATAAAAAGAGACAACCTCACCAAACACGCAGAGAAATTAAGGTTAAGTATCAAGACAGACACCTTGAGGTATTGCCTTTTCCATAAAGACTAAAAACACATGATGGAAAAGTGTATCCACCTATGGAACCAAATCTAAAACTTGATCAAGAAAGGGTATCTTAGGCACAAAACCTACTTGATTAGGATTGAAGGATAGGCATGACTCTCTTCAGTCTGTTAACAATCACTTTCATAATTATCTTCTAAGCCAATGAACAGAGGCTTGTGGTTCAGAAATAAGAGAAGTTCTCAAGGCTAAGAACTTTCAGTATCGGTACAACTAAAAAACTGAGTTCCTAATGCTTTTAGAAATGGCATATTAAATTAAGCAATTTTAATCTTCTCATTAGAAACTTCTATAGACAACACACCAATCTCTTAGACCCCTAAGCTTAGGAAGAACTCTTTTTGAGACAATACCTAAAATTATCCATAACCTCTCCCCAACCCATAAATAGGAAGATAATGTGCTCCAGCGCACTCAAACCCACGTCCTCTTGTATTGACAACAATGCTCGTACCAATTAAACTAAAATTCAATCAGCTCACCTTAAATCTTATATATATATATATCATCTCTCTACTTTATGCTTTCCACACCAAAGTCAATGCCAAAAACTTTAAACTTTAATTCCTAAATCTTAAATTATTTATATCAAACATTAAAAGAATAATCCTAAATCTTTTAAATAATTATTTTGGTAAATTTGTTAAGGAGATTCTTAACATAAGCACATATTGTTAAATTATATTTTAAAAAATAATAAATAAAATGCGTGACAATTTTTTATCAAATGGACCAAATAATAATTTAAACTTATAAATTTTAACACCTTGAGAAATTTTTTTTCTAGAACCCCTAATCTCTAAATTGAAACCCAAAACCTCAATTTTTCAAGTATAAATTTTTTTAATGGTACAACTTACACAAATGAGTGAATTTAGAAATAATTACAAGGCACGAACTTTAAACCTTAAACACCAAGAAAAACAACAAGTGCATGTACAACATCAAGTTGCATGAATGGGTGTAATTAATCAAAACATAAATCTTTTAGTCATTTGTCAAAAGTTAGGAATGAGATTTCATTTAGAAATCACATCAACAAATTCTAAAATTTTTCTTTCCTTCCTCAATTTTCTAATATTATTATTCTATAAAGTATTACTGCAAAAATCTTTATAAAAATTGAGTTTCTTGTTATACATTGCTCAGTACTTAGTGAACTATTCTCGTTAGTACAAAACGTAAATAGTCATTGGCTTCATTGTATCCTGAGGTTAATTTGCTTTAAACTCTTTTACACAACAAAAATAGATGGGCAAATATAACCTTAAATATAGTAGCTTGATACACGTATTGGAATCTTATCCTATTTCTTCTTTTGCTGTTCGAATTCCGTTCATGTTTGAGGTTTTTTCTTACCGGAAATTTGTACTAACATTAACAAATCCATTTATCTGTAAAATAAGGGGCAAACTGAGAGTAGTGGAAGTTTCCAAGCAGGCGAAATCACAGAGAAGTCTGTTAAAATATTAGTGAAAGGTTATTATAATTTCTGGAAACAGATGCGATAGAAATAATTTTCTTCGTTTTTCTTATGTATATAACTTCAATCAATCATAAAAGAATCCTCAGAGATTGCTTATTTTATATGGATTTGTCTTTAATTTTATTAATAATTACTTTTTAAAATATATATATTTTTATTCTTTCTCTGCTTCTTGTCAGTTAATTGATTCATTATTTGGCTATATCCTAGAAATTTTTGGTAGCAAAATTATGTTTTTGCTACAATTCTTTGATGCAGGCAGTTTGGGTTAACTCACAGAGATATTTAATAGCAATGGTGAATTAATCTCTATCATGATTTTCTGTTTTTTTTTTTACCCATTTACTTTGACTAGTTTATAAAATGTGTTATAAGTACTTATTACATTGATTTGGGAAATAATGTTGGTTGAAAAGGATTTGGAAATTGAGATAGTAGTTGGTACAAAGAACATTAGACTAAATAATATAAAAATGAATTTTCTATTCAAGATAAATATTTGATACTCTCATTATAGTCTTCCATTATTCATATGGAAATAATGGGTACAAAGAGCTTGAATCCCTACAAATTTTCATGTATTCCTCTACCTTCCTAGAAATCAATAAGAACGGCTCTTGGAAGACTCTGGAAATTTTCTATTCAAGATAATAACACTACATGGTTGATCTTATTGTCATGCCAATATTTGTTCTAATCATTGATAATTTTTAATTGAATTCCTCCTGCAACTTGACCAATATTCAGCTACTAGCTTAGAAAAGGAAGATTTTGTTGCCATAAGGTTTGAAGGCTCATCATATTCCAACAATTTACCTGCACATATAATACTCGATCAACATTGAATTCATTTGATTGGTTTAGTCTCTTAGTATGAGAAAGGATTGCAGGGACCCGAATCCCAGATTTGCTAGTGAAATTGGAGTTCAAAATAATACATGCTGCAGTAATGTGATTATAACTTGGATCATTTGATTGATATTAGAAGTAGGAAAGAAGAGCTTTACCATAGGAGAGGACCATGACCATGTCACTGTCTATAACAGTTGGAACTCTATGAGCCACTGTTATGACGGTGCAATTTGAGAACTCTTCTCTTATAATTCTTTGCAAAATGGCATCGGTTGCAGAGTCTATTGAAGCAGTGGCTTCATCCAGCACCAGGATTCGGTTCCGTTTCAAGAGAACTCTTCCAAGGCAAAAGAGTTGCCGCTGCCCCACACTCCAATTCTCACCTTCATCACTCACTGTCAATTCAACAACAACGGCAGAACAATCATTTTTGGTCTGTTTAACTGAGAAAAGGCAATTTATCACAACTAAAATTCAACTCACCAGATGAATCTAGCTTGTTTGGCAGGGCTCTGATTGTTGTTTTAAGTTGACACTTCTCCAAAGCCTGCCACAGGAACATAAGGGTAAATTCCAAAAGCTCATTGTTAGAATTTTTTAATATCCATGATTAGTTGGTTCACCTTCCATATTTCATCATCTGAATAGAGGCCTAGGGGGTCTAAGTTAGTTCGAATGCTGCCTCTAAATAGAGTTGGCTCTTGAGGAATGATGCTAAGCTTCATTCTCAAATCTTTCAGTCCCATAGAGCATATATCAAGTCCATCTATAAGTACTCTCCCACTTGAAGGCTCTACTAGGCGAAACAAGGCGCTTATGAGCGTAGTTTTTCCACTTCCAGTCCGTCCAACAACTCCTACTCTGGTCCCTTCTAGGAAAGTGCAAGTGATTCCTTTGAGAACTAAAGGAGCATTCGAGCGATATCTTATCTAAACAAAGCATTGAATCAAATAACATGAATTAGTTGTATGATACCATATAAGACATAGATTTGGTTCAACTTCAAAGAAAACAAGTTCATCAGACTTTCAGCACCCTTTAAACCATTTTCCAGTTCAGATTCTTTTATTTACCTTCAGTTCTTGCAATTCGATCCTACCCTTATAGGGCCAAGAAGATGGTGGCCTGTTATCTTCTATAATTGCCGGAGGTTCTTCAGGTATGTTCATGAACTGTTTTATCCTTTCAACCGAAATCAAGTAGTTCAATAAGTTGCAGTACCAACGAGAAGCAAAAATTTGCGTGCTGGTCAGCGATAAAGCATAAGAGAGAGAGAGACCAACAAGTCCTGCAGATAAAAAAGTTTTAGATTAATGGCTTTGAACATTCTCTACTTGTCATGAAGATTGGTTAATAGAAATTATATTACCTGGTCTGGCTTGGTTTTTTGGAAGCAGAAGAACGAAAAATGCAGCAGTGAATACAGTAAGGTTTTGAAGTGTTTCAATCCTTAGAACTAGCCATTCCATGGCCGCATTAGAAAGAAAGAAAAGTGTGGCATCTGTGTTGACAAGCTTCAGATTATTTCTAAAGAATCTATCCACCATGTTAAAAGCTCTAATGGTGACCACCCCAAGCGAAGTCTCGGCTGCATAATTCATAACGGGAGCTTTCGTTGTTCCATTAATTCTTATGAGTTCCCTTGCAGAGGACATATAATACCGCTGCGGTTTGATGGAAAAAGATGTTAGGTGAAAAGCTCTTTCACCTTGGCAGTGAATGAGATTTGAGCAAATCAAGTGAAAAGAAAATGCATCCACCTGAATGTAGTTTACTGCTACCATAGCAAGAACAGCAACAATGAGAACTTGCCATGTAATGAACGCCATGGCTCCGATTGTTGCTATGAAATCAGTTGCACCAGCTGCCACAAAGACAATGGAAAATGGTATGTCGAAATCAAGGATACTCATATCTGATGAAGCCTGCAAGAGTTTATATAAAATGAATTTTAGTATCTCAGGAAAACACTCCAAGGGTACATGAAACATTATGTTAAGTCCGGGCTCATTGATAAATTTGGTCTTACTCGGGTCAGAATCCTCCCAACAGGAGTCGAATCAAAGAAAAACATTGGAGCTCTGAAGATGGAATTGATGAGACCAGAGGAGAATGCTTTAGAAGCTTTTAATCCTAGATGAGCACCATAATGGGATCTAAAAAACACAAAAACAGCACTAAGCGTGGCAATTCCACTGTAAACTCCTATCAACATGCTGCTGGTAATGTTAGGAATTTGTATAGCAAACGCCAGCCAGTAGGACGAAGCAACCCGAAGAACGGAAAACATAGACTGAGCCAATATGATTAAAGATAGATAAAGAAATCCTTTCGAGATCGAAACATAATCCATGAATGGCTTCCATCCAACATCGCCGATCTCTATTTCTTCATCTTGTGTTAATTGTATTCCAGACGGACCTTTCACCGAGCTCTCCCCTTCACTGATCTGTTTAGTTGGATAACATCTATTAGACATCTCTGCAGCTGTCTCTTGAGATTCTCCTCCACCGTCACCATTCAAAGTACCCAACGCAGTTATGGAATCTCTATGAGCATTCACAAGTTGCTCAAATGCTGTCCCAGCCATTAATAGCTCTTCATAGCTCCCTGATTGAGTAATTTGTCCACCATCCATAACCTAGGCAAAAAAGAACAAATAATTCTTTTGATAAAGCCAGAAAAACATAAGGATAGATTAAGAAAATATAAACATAGATCCGAACTCCGTATTTACCAAAATTCTATCAACTTGTGAGAGAAACTCCACTTGATGAGTCACCAAGATGACAGTTTTCTTCTCTAGTGCAGTCATAACACAATCCTGCAATCATAAAAGTTAGTTTGATTATGGTATAAAGAAAATTAAACTTGTATCTGTTGAGAGTTCTTCGGTTGAAGCGTTATAAATAAGTGACATGGGATGAATTGAATGACGATGGGAAGGAAGACTAGAACAGACTCGGTAGTTGGTAACAATGAGTGGAAATACAGGTGGTGGTTATAAGGTGGATTGAACTGGAGGAATAGGCTAAGCATGACCGAGCAATGACTGAGAAAAAGTAGAGATTGAGAGAGCTCTAGAGCCAAAACTAAGTGAAGAAGCTTTCTCACATTGAACAAAACAGAAGCTGTATGTGCATCAACAGCACTGAAAGGATCATCAAGAAGATAGACATCGGCATCATCATAGACTGCTCGAGCGAGTTGAATCCTTTGCTTCTGCCCTCCACTCATGTTAATCCCTCTCTGACCTATTTCTGTAAGATCTCCATGGTCAAAACAATTGATATCTTTATCGAGAGCACAAGCTTTAATGGCCTTGTCATATTTGTCTGCGTCCATCGGATTTCCATAGAGTATGTTGTTGCGAATTTTCCCACTCTGGATCCATGAAACTTGAGAAACATAGGCAATGGATCCAAACACGCTAACCTATAACAAGCATTAAGGGAAAAAGAACTATAATCAATGACAAAAAGACAATGCTTACTGAATGTGCATGTTGGAATACTTGTTTTGCAACTCACAGTTCCTGAAAGTTTCGGGATCTCTCCCAGCATTGCATACAAGATTGAGGATTTTCCAGCCCCGACTGGTCCGCAAACAGCTATCTTCTGCCCTCTTTTTATTTCTAGCTCCACATTTCTAAGTGTCGGACTTGCAATTTCAGGAACCCAACTGAAATTGCCTGCTTCTACTGTCACACTTTTATCAGAACTCTGCAGGGGAAATCTCCTTACTTCATCATGCCTGAGTTCATCATCAAGCAGAAAAGTGTTGATTCTCTCAAAAGAAACTTTGACTTGTATAAGAATCGAAAGTGCCTCAGGTAACATTCTAACAGGTTCTGACATGCTTCTTAGAGTTGCAAGAACTGTAAAAACGGTTCCAGCATTCATTGGGGCACTCCCAAATAGAGCACATCCCAAGAAGACAATTGAAGAAACAATGGTTGGAGAGATCCAATACAGGAAAGTGCCATAAGGCCTCAAAAACTGTTGTTTAGAAAGCCATTTGAACTCATTGCCACGTAAGGATTCGATCGAGCTCTTGAATTTCTCCTCCCAGGATTGCAACTTAATGATCTTCATGTTGTTTAAGATCTCAGAAATGGCTCTCAATCTCTCATCTTGTGAGATCATAAATTCAGATTGGCACTTTTGTATGATCTTTGCAAATGGCGTGTTAAGGAATCCACATATGGCAAGAGGGACTGTACCGAGTATAGCACCAAAACCAACAACAGAGAAAAGGACTCCAATAGACATGAAAAGCTGCAATACAAGACTCCAAGTCGAATGAAACCACCATGGAAACTCTCCCATTCTGTAGGCATCTACAGCTATGTAATTCACAATGTCCCCAGTCGAATGTCTCTGCCTTCCTGAACTCGAAAGCTTCAGCTGTTTCTGATAGACTGCCACCATTAGTGCCGATCTCATCCTCATTCCAGACCTCCTCGAAGAAAAATACCAATACCTCTGCGACAATGACTCGACAACCTTAGAAACAACGAGGCATCCTAGTAAAACAATACCCTTCTGCAGGTTTTCCTCTTCCTGGTTTGAATAATTTACAAAAGCATATAGCAATAATGGAAGTGCTGCAACAGCAATTGTCCTAAGAACTGCACAAACTGCTATAATCATATTTTCCATAAAGTAGACTTTTGTTATGGCCCTAAGTACCAAGTTATTTCTATCACTTGAGCCTCCCTCTATTATAAGGGACTCCCATGCATTAGCAAACTTTTGGTATGCCAAATTGGATTCATCTTCAGCACTAATAGAAGGGATGTCTTCGAGAGCTAAGGGTCTCAAGTAACCCCTGGAAAGCAAAGGATTAATCCAAGAAAATGACAATTTGCTAAAGAAATTGGCCTCACAAACTTCTATCTGGTCTTTTTCTTCCTTTTCCTCTAATAGAGATTCTGATAGACTCTCATGTTTCCTATCCAAATCAATGAAGTTTCTAAAGGCAGAAAACAACAGCAATATGTTCACAAGCCATGGGAAAATGTCGAATATTTCTATCCGGTGTGTTCTATATAGGACTTCAATATGAAGAATCGAAACCAGTAAAGTGAATGACACCCACCACACGGAGATGAGAATTTTCACCGGTTGTGATGTATGAACAAGCAATGAAACTGATAATGAAATCCAAATTAATCCCCTGATAAGCTCAATCAACCAGCTCAAGCTATGAAATCCACCATTTCTTGCTATTAGATTCCATAAACCAACACTAAGATACAGTACACTAATGAGAGCACAACAGATAGAAACAACAATGGAGATCCTGTCCCTTTTGTTCACAACTCTGCGTTGCTGTTTTATGACTGAACGTACATACAAAAGTAGATAGAAAACAAAGAGGAACACCAGGTTTATGAAATCTATGATGGTTCTTTGAATGCAGAATGAACCAAAATCAAGTTTCCCTTCACAAATTAAAGTGAACCCCTCTGCATATCCATCACAATATTTAGAATTAGCATATTTTCGTACTGTAAAAGCAATAATAACAAAGGTCAGTCCAACAGGAAGACACTGATATAGATTACGAACATATTGTCTGCATTACAAAATATTTGAACGGATCATGATGTTATCTTACACTTAGACAATAACTAGTGATGGTTTAAAAAGATCTTAGTCACACGTACAAGGCGATACATGTTCATGCAAGATGAAGTATATAATTAATGATAAAAATCCAGTAAGCATTAATCAAACAGGTGAATGAAAATGAGCAAATAAAGGTGTACCAAGTAAGGTCCTGAAGGAAGCCATAGCTGATAGTTGAAGATTCAATGTCAAGCTGTCTGTAAATCGCACAGTAGATTAGTTCAGCGTTAGGGGCTCTATGTGTTTAGGCAAAAATATTGAAGTGGATAAAGTGAAAGGAAACCTACTCTCATTCACTTCAGCTATTCCACAGAAGATGCCATCATAGATCAACGAAACCCCCCCCCCCCAAGTCCACCGATTTATTCCATCTTATCGTGGTGTTCGTTGGTTGTTTTTTTGACCGCTTTAGCTTAGTAGATTGCTTCCACTTGAATACTATATGTATTCGAAGAAAGCATGATGGTATAAAAATATAATCTTTCAAAAATATTTTTAAATTTTAATATATACATATTATTTTTTGACCGCTTTAGCTTAGTAGATTGCTTCCACTTGAATACTATATGTATTCGAAGAAAGCATGATGGTATAAAAATATAATCTTTCAAAAATATTTTTAAATTTTAATATATACATATTAAATACATACCCACACATATCATATTTTCGTCCATAAATTCCGTTTTGTTTCCCCATAATTTCATAATCTAAGTATTCACCTGTCATTATCCTTACGTCACTTCATGAACAAGGAATTAAGACACAGCTTTCTCAAAGTCAATGAAACAAAATACTATATAAATTAGCAGTCTTTTTTTTTAAATATATATAAAAGGCAAAACATATTACAACTCATTATTTTGTCTGCTACCAGCTTCCAAATCATACTGCAAAAGGACTTTGACTTCCTCTGGAGGACACGAGAACTCATAAAAACCCAATTGCCTGTTATTCATCATGCCAGCCATGACATTAGCTGCCAAATTTAAGTAAACTACTACCGGTTGAAATTAAATAAGTGGGAAAAACAATATATAAATGTGGATGTCCATATTCTACTCTCTTCATTTATGAGATAAAACCCCTTCCTTCATTATGAAAGTAAATATGCAAATTGCTTAATGTATATGTTAATGAAGTACTTAAGTAAGCTTCATTTGCATGTGTTGCATTGAATGACAATGACTTATAAATAGAACCTTTGTATGAGTGAAAATGAGATACAAAAAAATTCTATGTTGATTTGATCTATTGTTTACTTTAAGTGTTTTTTTATTTGATTATTTTATAACATGTTATCAACACGAGCTTCTACAAGTTCATAGTGAAGTTCACGTCATTGCGACTTTATATAACTTACTTGTATAGCTCCCGTTGAACTATATACGTAATTGCAATGTCAGATCTTGCCAAACTTGAATTTGCGGCCCTAAACATTTCAGGCAAAAATTATTTATAATGAGTGCTAGATGGTGAAATTCACCTAGACGCTAAAGGTCTAGGAAATACTATATTAGCATATGAAGAAGCATCTAATCACGACAAGGCAAAAGTAATGATTTTCATCCCTCAGCATCTACATAAAGGATTAAAAGTGGAATATCTCACTATGAAAGGCCCTCTTAAGCTGTGGAATAATTTGAAAGAATGATTTGACTATCAGAAAACAGTGATGCTCCCTAAAGCTTGTTATGATTGGATGCACTTATGGTTGCAGAATTTTAAAACTATAAGTGAATACAATTCAGAACTTTCCAAAATTAGTTCTCAACTGAAATTATGTGGAGAAAACATAACTAAGGAGGACTTGTTAGAGAAAATATTTTCAACATTTCATACTACTAATGTGCTCCTACTATAACAATACCATGAAAAAGGTTTTAAAAGGTATTCTGAATTGATTTCATGCATTTTGGTGGCTGAGCAAAATAATTAGTTGTTGATGAAAAACCATGGAATTCGTCCCACTGGTTTTGGATCATTCCCTAAAGTGAATGTAGTAGTACACAATAATTATGAAAACAGAAAATATAAAGGTCATGGTCGTGGTCGTATTAATGGATGTAGTGGGGGACGTGGTCGAGGACGTACTACTAATCGTTATCATGGTGGCCATAACAATAACACTTCTAACCACCAAAAAAAGAATAACAATGAAGGACAATAAAGAGGTGGTCAAAATAATCCTTCAAAATTTGTTGAGAATTTATGCTACTAATGTGGTTGAAGGGGCATTAGTCATGTACATGTCGCACGTCTAAGCATTTAGTAAAACTTTGTCAAGCATCCATTAAAAAGAATAGAAAGAATATAAAGACAAATTTTATATCCCAAAATGATGAAATGGGGGCAAAATATGAAGATATTCACTATGATACTAAAACTGGTCATGCCTACAAGGGTGATGAATTTCATGACCTTGATAATATAACTCACCTGGATTTGGCAAATTTCTTTGAGAATCATTACAAAAATTGATGTTATTTTGATATTTTTATGTTGTTTTAAGTATGCTTTATTTTCTGGCATAAAGAATAAGTTATATATATTCAATACATATTTACAACATTTCTTTTATTATATTTTGTTTATTTTTATGAAGAATACGGATATTCAATAAAATTTCGTTGGACCAAAGATCAATAGAGACATGTGTCTTGCAAATAGTGCTCAACACACACGATACTCAAAGATAAAAAATATTTGTCTCATTTGACAATAAGTGATGTCCATGTTAATACAATATCAGGTAGTTCAAAACTTATTGAAGGCTATTATATTATTACCTAAAGGGAAAATTTTGTCATTGATGATGTTTTATTTTCCACTAAGTCTCAAAGAAATTTATTGAGGTTTAAAGGTATCCGTCTTAATGGATATCATATTGAGACTATGGATGAGAAAAATATTGAATATCTATATATTACAAATATTGAATGTGGAAAGAAATATGTTTTGGAAAGACTATATGTTTTTCATCAAGTTTATATTATACATATATTAGTTCAATTGAGACACATGTTACTACAAACTAGAAGTTTGTAGAACCACATACTTTTACTATTTGGCATAACCGATTAGGCCATCCTGAATCTATTATGATGTGAAGAATAATCGAGAATTCAATTAGGCACCCATTAAAGAACTAGAAGATTCTTAAATTCAAGGATTTATCTTATGTTGCTTGTTCTCAAGGAAAATTAATTATTAGACCATCACCAGCTAAAGTTGGGATTGAATCTCCCGCATTTTTGAAATGTATTCAAGGTGATATATGTGGGTCTATTCATCCACCATGTGAATCATGCAGATATTTTATGGTATTGATAGATGCATCTAGTAAGTGGTCACATGCTCGCAACCTAGCGTTTGCAAGACTACTTGCTTAAATAATTCGATTAAAAGCACATTTTCCGAATTATGCAAGCAAATATTTGTGTTGATAATGCTAGTGAGTTTCCGTCTCAAGCTTTCAATAATTATTGTATGTCAATTGGGATAAAATTTGAATATATTGTAGCTGATGTTCACATACAAAACAGTTTAGGTGAATATTTTTATCAAATGCCTCCAACTAATGGCTAGGTCATTGCTTATGAGAACAAAACTCCCTGTGACAGCTTAGGGATATGCTATTTTGCATGCAACAGCACTTGTGCACATCAGACCAACAAGTTATAAGAAATACTCCCCATTACAATTGACTTTTAGTTAGAAGCTAAATATTTCCCATCTTAGAATTTTTGGATGTATGATATATGTTCCAATTGCTCCACCACAACGCACAAAGATGATACCTCAAAGGAGGTTGGGAATATATAATAGTTATGAATCTCCTATAATTAAGTATGTTGAACCATTAACTGGAGATTTATTTACTGCATAACTTTTTATTGTCACTTTGATGAAACAACATTCCCAACATTAAGGGAAGAGAAAATACATCTGGTAAAAGAAATATTATGGAATGGGTTATCATTATCTCAATTAGATCCTCGTACAAGTCAAAGTGAACAAAAAGTTCAAAGAATAATACATTTGCTAAACATCACCAATCAACTACTAAATTCATTTACTGACCTAAAGAGAATTACAAAATCTCACATACCAGCTGAAAATGCTTCAATACGAATTGATGTCCCAATAGGACAAATTGTTAGTGCAAAAAAAAGTAATTCACACCTAAAGCATGAAAGACCGGTCGGTTCTAAAGATAAAAATCCTCATAAAATGAAAGGAATAAATATTCAAAATGGTCATATTATGTAGGAAAGTTCCCAAGAAGGGGTCAAATATATAACTAATCAAAAAAACCCCAGACAAGGTTCAGGTACTTGAAAATAGTGATAACGAAGAGATCTCAATAAGTTATGTTACTTCAGGAAAAAGATAGAACCAGACAAATATAGTTTTCGACAATAATTTTCTTATAATGTTGCTATTAAAATGGAAAAAGAAAATGAGAATCCTGAGCATAAATCTATTGAGGAATGTAGAAATAGAAAAGATTGGCCAAAATGGAAAGATGCAATTCAATCATAATTGAATTAACTTTCTAAACGTGAGGTTTTTTGACCTATAGTCCAAACACCTAAAGATGTAAAGCCTGTAGCATATAAATGGGTATTTGTGCAAAAATGAAATGAGAAAAATGAAGTTGTAAGATTTAAAGCACGACTTGTAGCACAATGATTTTCGCAATCACAACATTGATTACGAAGAGACATATTCTCCTGTGGTGGATGCAATCATATTTAGATACCTTATTAGTCTGGCAGTACATGAAAAACTTGACATGCATCTAATGGATGTTGTTACAGCCTATTTGTATGGTACACATTATAGTGAAATTTATATAAAAATCCTTGAAGGATTTAAAAGCCTAGAAGGATATAGAGTTTCTCGGGAAATTTGCTTGATCAAATTAAAGAAAAGTTTTTATGGATTCAAACAATCTGGACATATGTGGTATGACCATCTCAGTGAATATTTGTTAAAAGAAAGTTATAAAAGTGATCCAATCTATCCATGTGTTTTTATAAAAAGGTCTGGATCAGACTTTGTGATAATTGCTATTTATGTTGATGATCTAAATATTATTCGAACTCTTGAAGAGCTTTAAAATGCAGTAAATTATTTAGAGAAAGATTTTGAGATGAAAGATCTTGGAAACCTACAAATCAAGCATTTAAAAGATGAAATTCATGTCCATCACTCAACTTATACGAAAAAAATCTTAAAGAAATTTTACATGGATAAAGCACATCCATTGGGTACCCTAATGGTTGTACGATCATTAGATGTGAATAAAGATCAACTTCGTCCTTGCAAAAATTATGAAGAGTTTCTTGATCCTAAAGTACCATATCTAAGTGTCATAGGGGCATTGGTGTATCTTGCAAACAACACAAGACCTGATATAGCTTTTGTTGTAAACTTGTTAGCAAGATTTAGTTCTTCTCCAGCACGTACACATTGGAATGGAATTAAACATGTATTTAGATATCTCAAGGAGACCATTGATATGAGGTTATTTTATTCAAATAATTAAAAATCCCTATTAGTCAGTTATGTTGATGCTAGATATTTATCGGATCTACATAAAGGTCGACCTCAAATGGAATATTTATTTAAATGTGGAGTTACTGCCATATCATGGCGTTCAGCAAAGCAAATATTAACTGTCGCCTCTTCAAATCATGCAGAAATAATTGCAATGCATGAGGTAAGTTGAAAGTGTGTTTGGTTAAGGTTATTGACCCAACATATTCAAAAGATATGTAATTTGCCTTTACAGGAAAAGTTGTCAACTATTTTATACGGAGATAATGCAGTATGTATAGCTCAATTAAAGGATGGTTACCTCAAAGGTGACAGAACATGTAACACCCCCATACCCGACCCGGTCACCAAGTCAAGGCATCAGGATGTCACATTCATTGCTGAAGCAACTACTGAAAATTTCACATCAATATATCATATTATTTAATTAATATAGATCATTGACTCATTTCAGTAATAATTGAATTTACGATAGAACTAATTATGAGTTAAATCAGCTCATTAAAACATCCACAATTGATCAAAGGCAAAATTGAATAGTTCATAAAAAATTTTGAACTGTCGTCGCGAAGTTCCGGTTTCCATGTCGTGACATGGCGAACTTGTCATCGTGACGTCTTCTCCATTTTCCTACAAGTTCCATGTTTTATTTTTGATGCGGAATCCCGGATCTAGTCACAAGAGAAACACAAATTAGAAATAAAACGAGAATAAAATTAGTTAAATAATAAATAAATAAATAAATAAAAAGGATAGATTTGCCCTATGGAACCCTTGGTTAACTTGTAACCAAAAACGCCAATGATTGAGCGGCTCCCTACGAAACCCCTAGAAGAAGAACCTCTAGAAACACCGATGAACGGGAAAGAAATTTGAATATTTGCAGCTCCGAAATACCCCCGAAAGTAACAAACTCCAAACTAAATAGCAAGAGAAGAATCACTCTACTCTAAAAAAATTTGCCTCACACAAATTTGAAAGAAAACAAATACTCTTCCTTTTATTCTCTTTCAATGTGTAGAAAACAAGTCTATTTATAGGCAAATTACAAGAGTGATTGAATCCTAATAAAAACTCTTTAAAGAGTAATTGAATCCTAATAAAACTCTTTAAAATTATCTAAGAAAATAAATAAATAATAACCTAACCAATAAAATTACTTAACTCATAAATGATGTATCCCAACCAATGAGAATTAAGTAAATAATAATAATAATAAGATACATAAAAAATTAATCCACCAATTTATGGGCTTTTACTATTCCAATATTGGTCCAGTGAATTGCATTCCCATATTTATCAATGTCACGAACATGATGAATTAAATTTGTCGCAACAAAGTCTTGGACAAAAGCATTCATCTTTGATTTTAATTGTCGTGCCTTGCTTCGAGTGATTGGACCACTAGGAAAGACAACCCTTTGAGTGTCACCTCCTTGGCTCGTATCATTCTCCCCCTCTTCAAGAAGATTCGTCCTCGAATCTAAACCTACATCAAATTCAAAAGGAGAAAGATTAGAAACATTGAAAGTAGCACTAACACTATACTCACCAGGAAGATCAATGCGATAAGCATTGTCATTTATTTTCTCGAGTACTTGGAATGGTCCATCTCCTCGTGCTTCAAGTTTATTCTTTCTCTTAGAAGGAAATACATCCTCAAAATCCTGCAAAAGATTAACAAAACAACTAGGCAAATGTGTATTAGGGTTAGTCAAAACGAAGTTTTCCCTAAACCTAATAATTACAAATGTTTGTTTTGTACAAGGAGCAAATTTGATATCTCGAAACCTAGCGAATAAACTCACTTTCTCATCTCGTGACTTGTGTGTGCAATCACTCACCAATGTTGGGCCTTTAAGTTGGCTTTTAACACTAATGGCCTCTTTACTCTTAGCCTTTTTCAATGATTTTACCTCACTTCCCTTACCCATCTCACTAGCAAGTTTGAGTTGATCATTGTAGACTTCTTGAGGAGGAAGTGGAGCCAAAGTAAACTTCTTTCCAAGGAATACAAAAGTATATTGGTTAAGGAAACCATCATGATTTACTCGTCGATCAAACTGCCATGACCGTCCAAGTAATATGTGCCCAGCTTGCATTGGAACAATATCACACAAAACTTTATCAGAGTATCTACCAATGGAAAATGAAACTAAGCATTGTTTAGATACTTTTACCTCCCCACTATCATTCAGCCATTGCAAGCGGTATGGCCTTGGATGCTTCACACAAGGTAGGCCAAGTTTCTCAACAAGCGAAGAACTCACCACATTGGTGCAACTTCCACTATCGATGATCAATGAACTAGGTTGTCCACCAATCAAACATCTCGTGTGGAAAATGTTATCTCTTTGTTCACGCCCTTCCTCTTTAAACTGGACATTTAAAGCCCTTCGAGTAACAAGTGCTTTCTCACCATACTCCAAGTATTCTTCATACTCATCATGAGCATGCACATCATCAGCATCTTCCAAAGGAGGCATCTCATCTTCGTTATCAGACTCAAAATCAACCTCGCCATCTTCTCGAATCACCAATGACTTTTTATTAGGGTATTCTCGAGCATAGTGACCCCTTCCTTGGCATTTGAAGCAGGTAATATCTTTTGGCTGCTTAATGGCACTAGGAGAAGTAGAAGAAGAAGATGGAGCTTGATTAGTAAAAGTAGAACCTTTAAATGAACTAGGCATACCTCTATCTTTGGAGTAAGTTCTAGGCTTATTTGGCTTGAACCGTGCATCTCTCCCATTCCACAATCTATCATCTTGTTTTTGCCAATTTTCTCTCCAAGCAGGATTAGAAACTGAACTAGCACCTCTTGGTGTCCCTTTCTTTCGTAATTGCTTTTCAATGGTGAGTGCAATTTGAAGCATCTCTTCAACATCCATGTAGTGTTGTAACTCAACTCGATTTGCAATCTCAGGCTTTAGGCCGGCAAGGAATCTAGCCATAGTTGCCTCAGCCTCTTCAACAAGATTGGCTCTAATCTGAATAGTCTCTATCTCTTTGTAGCAATCATCCACAGATCTATCTCCTTGAACAAGATGTTGGAGTCTTTGATGGAGTTCTCGATAATAGTATGGTGGAACAAACCGTTTTCGTAAGATGCGCTTCATTTCAACCCAAGTAGTAACAGGTTGCTCTCTATAAAGAATCATGCTTTTACATAATTGATTCCACCATGTTAGTGCATAATTAATGAACTCAGCGACAGCGTATGTTACCTTTTTCTCATCAGAGTAATTGTAACAAGCAAAGATTGCTTCCATCTTTTCCTCCCAATCAAGGTAAGCATCAGGATCATTCTTCCCTGAGAAAGAAGGAAATTTTGGTTTGGGGGTGTCATTGTTTCGTTCCACCCTTTCTCTAGGTACATACTCGGACTCAAAGTCATCATCAAAAACATGGTCCTCCCTTCGTTTAAAAGTTCGATCGCGCGAATTTGATCGGCTTATAAAGGCTTCGTTCAACTTCTTGTAATTATCGGCAATGTATCTCTCTTGAGTTGTAAGTTTTGTATCAAGATACTCCCTTTGCTCTTGTATCATCTGGGTCATGCGATGTTCGACTTGAGTTTGCAACTTTTTCATCTCTTTTTGTAACAACTCGACCAAAGGATCGTTATCTCTTTTTTGCTCATCCTCTTCATTTTTACTAGTTTGGGATCTAGTGATCGGCATGGTATCTGTGAAAAAATCACACAAACAGGAACAAGAAAATAATAATAATAACCTCACTCGTTAGCTCTTAAAAGAATAACTCTCTGAATGATTCAAAACTTGTAAATATGTTTGGAGAGGGTTACTAATCAAGATCAAATAATGGAGGTGCAAACTTCAAAGAAACAATGAAGATCCTAATTGCTTTAAGAGGCCAATAAACTTGACGATGCAATTTGTAATGGAGGCTACACGGATGAAGGAATTGTGCGTGCCTTTAATATCTGCTAACACAAGAAGAAACAATGTGTTAGAAAGCGTAAGAGAAAAAAAAACGTAGACCTGCAACGATCCCTAACTCTAGAGTCAAAGAAAAGCTTTAATAAGAAGAAAACTTAAGAAAACTCTACCCAATTTAAAGGAAAACAAAAAATCGGAAACGTTTGGTGCCTTAAGATTTTCAAAAATTGAAGCTTTAATTATACTTGAGTCAAGAAAAGAAGGGGGGAAAAATTCAATTTTGGGAAAAATAAAATAAAAATAATAACAATAATAGGAAAAGAAGAAACCTACGTATGAAAGGTAGGCAACTTTTTTTTTGCGCTTTTTGCTTCTTCTTTTTTTCTTTTTTTTCTTTTGCGTTTTTTGCTTTTTTTTGCTGTTTTTGCTATTTTTTATTTTTTTTTTTTTGCTTTTATTTAAAGAATAAGAGGAGAATAAACACAAACTTTTTTTTTAAATCGACGAAACCGATGAAAAGTGTTTTTGGTATTTTGACTCGTTTCGGATTTGATTTTAGCTTCAAAAATAACACCGACTGGCCTGAAACTGATACCAACTGATGCGGAATCCCGGATCTAGTCACAAGAGAAACACAAATTAGAAATAAAACGAGAATAAAATTAGTTAAATAATAAATAAATAAATAAATAAAAAGGATAGATTTGCCCTATGGAACCCTTGGTTAACTTGTAACCAAAAACGCCAATGATTGAGCGGCTCCCTACGAAACCCCTAGAAGAAGAACCTCTAGAAACACCGATGAACGGGAAAGAAATTTGAATATTTGCAACTCCAAAATACCCCCGAAAGTAACAAACTCCAAACTAAATAGCAAGAGAAGAATCACTCTACTCTAAAAAAATTTGCCTCACACAAATTTGAAAGAAAACAAATACTCTTCTTTTTATTCTCTTTCAATGTGTAGAAAACAAGTCTATTTATAGGAAAATTACAAGAGTGATTGAATCCTAATAAAAACTCTTTAAAGAGTAATTGAATACTAATAAAACTCTTTAAAATTATCTAAGAAAATAAATAAATAATAACCTAACCAATAAAATTACTTAACTCATAAATGATGTGTCCCAACCAATGAGAATTAAGTAAATAATAATAATAATAAGATACATAAAAAATTAATCCACCAATTTATGGGCTTTTACTATTCCAATATTGGTCCAGTGAATTGCATTCCCATATTTATCAATGTCACGAACATGATGAATTAAATTTGTCGCAACAAAGTCTTAGACAAAAGCATTCATCTTTGATTTTAATTGTCGTGCCTTGCTTCGAGTGATTGGACCACTAGGAAAGACAACCCTTTGAGTGTCACCTCCTTGGCTCGTATCAATTTTTATTTTATTTTTTTATATCATTACCTAAACCGTATTCAGATGTCATAACCGCCACTTCATTTTATATATTATCCACTTACATCTATTTCTAATCTCAAGTCCTCATAAAAACAATATTCAATTAAAGAAAATAAAGTTTATAAAATTAACACAAATATTAAAGTTTTATAAGTAAGACCATTGGAGGACTTGCACTTTCAAAGTAGTTTACCCACTTTATGTATATTTTATATTTATTTCTAAATTGTGGCAATCAATTTAATTCTTCATGAAAAATTAACAAGAATTCAATATCACATCAATTAAAAATTATTCACTTATTATTTTATCAATTCATTCAAACATATTCACATATATTAATCATTCCATCACTTACAACCATTTCGAAACATTTCAAATTCAACTACTATATATATATTCATTTTTTTTCTCCTCCTCCTCTTTATTCCACATCCTTAATGTATATCTTTATTAGATTCTTTAGCTTTTAGTATATAACATGCTTATATGTAACATTGTCTATAATTCCACAATTTACTTATATGTTCATATCAAAACTGTCCACTTGAGTCATAGTCACTAAATTATTTATATCTTGAGCTACAGAATTCAAAATTAAGATATGCTTGATGTTTTTGAAACTAGACTCAAACATATTTTTACCATAAAAGTTTCAAAATTTATAATTTATCCAATCAGTACAGTAAATTATTCAATTTTGTCCCTGTTCTGTTGCTTGACAACTTCAACATTTCTTTACTAAAAATTAATTATCTCTAAGTACGGGGTTTGGATGATTTTTTTTCATTTGTTTCTATTGAAAACAGACTCGTTAATAATTTAAAAATATAAATTTAAACTCAAAATTATTTTTTTACAATTTTTTATGATTTTCGAAAGTCGGGACAGAGGAACCCGAATCCACTCCAACCTTGTTTCACAAAAATTAATATATCTCAAACTATAAAATCTCGTTTCTTTCACCGTCTCTTCCATATGAAATTAGACTCAATAAGATTTAATTACATATTTAATTCAATCTCTAACTCAATTTCTATAATTTTAAGTGAATTTTCAAAGTTCAGTCACTGCTGTTGTCCAAACTATTTTAATGAAAATATTTTCTTTTCCAAGGTTCTTTGCACTATGTTTCATTCAATCACACATAATTGCCATACTTTTGATTAATATACAATTTAGTCACTTATTTTTATGTGTAGATTACATATTCATTTCTTAATCTTAGTACTTTTCACCATACAAATCATATTCCCTCTTACCAATTTAGTGTTTTAAGTCTCTATTCTTCATCAAATACTTTCTATTTCTAGTATTTAGATTAAATACATGTTTCATACATCTTACTCGAAATCTCTTTAACTTAATCTATTGAAATGCAAGTAGGTTTAGTATGAAACATACCTCCTTTTTTAAGAATTTCTTCATTTCTTCTTCATTTCCATACATTTCTCATCTTCACCACTTTCCTTCCTTTTTCTTCTCATTTTCTCCACTTTCATCTACTATTTTCTTGCCTCTAAATTGATGAACATGTTCTCTAGAATCTCTACTTCATCTTCTCTCTATAATACCTAAGGAAATTTTTAAAAATTTTGGGTAAAAATGTAGGTTTTCTTGGCAATGGACTAAATTGTAAAGAAAACAAAACTTCCTTTCTCACCCTTTCACTCACATTGGAAGGATGATAAATTTCCTTCATCCTTACTTTCTTTTTATACTACCATTTTCTAAATAAAATACTAATAAATATCTAAGTAAAATATTAATAAAATAATATTTAACTAATTAATTAAAAAAACCACCAAAATATCGTCAACATCATCATTACATTCTAGAATTCTCCCTCTTGCTAATTGACCATTTTACCCTTTATGATCTTTCAAAATTTCATCCTTGAATCATCACTTAATTTGGTAAAATTACAATTTAGTCCCCCATAATTCTTCACCTATTCAAGTTGGTCCCTACATGTGAATTCTATATCTTAGTAAATTGGATTATTTTCACTTTTGGTCCTTCAACTTTCTCGTTTTTACACTTTGATCCCCTAAATTTTGAATATTTACACTTGAGCTAAAAAAATTTCACATATTTATGATTTAGTCCCTTCCTTAATACATCATGTCAAGCTTCTTGATTTAACTCTCTTTTGATATATTGCAACTTTCATTTTCTTCGATCTTATACCTTATTTCGGCAAGATTTTATCTCATATTACTTACGACCAAGGAAGTTTTGAGGATGTTACAGAACGAAACATATTTCACCAAAACTATTCTTCACCCATGATCCTGAGAAGAAAGATGATATAGAAGTTCAACAAATTCGTTCTAGTGATAATTTAGCATATCTTTTTACCAAGGGATTGTCAACACCAACATTTGAAAAACTACTACACAATATTGGAATGAGTCAACTGAAAGATGTAATGTGATATTGACATTAGGGAGAGTCAAAAACACAAAGCACTCTTTTCCTTTAACTAAGGTTTTATCCCACTGGTTTTTCTTGGTAAAAGTTTTTAACGAGGCAACTTGTAATAGGAGATTATGTACACTTTTTCCTTCATTAGGTTTTTATCCCACAGGGTTTTTCCTAATAAAATTTTTAATAAGACACGGTTTTCTCTAATAGACATCCAAAAGGGCGTGTTACAAACATATAAATGTAGATGTTTATATTCTAAATATAAATGTAGATGTCTATATTCTAACACCTTCATTTATGAGATAAAACCCCTTATTCATTATAAAAGTAAATATGCAAGTTGCTTAATGTATGTGTTAATAAATCACTTAAGTATGCTTCATTTATATGTGTTGAATTGAATGACAATAACTTATAAATAAAACCCTAATATGAGCGAAAATGAGATACAAGAAAATTCTTTGTTGATTTGATCTATTGTTTACTTTAAGTGATCTTTTATTTGATTATTTTATAACATATATATGAATTCGTTATTTAGCAGGCAAATCATCCTCCCATTAATAAAAATAGCTTAAGATTTTGGTTCCAAATGATTATAGGTTCATTTTCAATGTTAAAGCCATGAAAATCAAGACCTATTTAGGGTTTATGAAAATTCAACCTACAAAATTAGTCCGCAAGAAAGTTTAGACCCATGATTACTTGACAGCACAGACACTACCATGTGACTTTGTATCAAGGTATTCGTGTTGACTTTGAGACCCTTCAACCCTCTCTCTTGGAACTCCTATCTAGTCAAGGCTCAACTTTTATGATATAGAATCATGGTGGCACCATAAAGTAATCACAATCAAACTTCATTGCAGTAAAAAACTATGATTTACCTTACTACAATGCTTGGTTGTAATTCTCGAATCCATGGTCGACAACTAATGCCATGATATTTCTGATGTAAAAGACCCCACCTAGGTGGCAACTACAAAGCATATGACTCATGTCATTGCTGGTTTAAGTGAACATAAAACAAAATCATAACCAAAAATTGAATGAGAGAGCCACTAAAGAGACAAAATTTAGAAACTCGTGATTTTTCTTACAAGTTTTTTTTTATTTATCACCCAAAAGGAAGAGAATTTTAACAAAACTTTTCTGTTGATACAGTTTTTTTTCCTACAAAGAATATTTGAAAAGTTGTTCTTTCTCTCTTCAAAGGTGCATCTCTCAATGAGGACTAGTTGCTTATTTATAGGCAAATTCATAAGCTAAAGACCAAGCTAATCTCTATTCACTTGAGTGAATTTACATATGGCTTGACATAAAGGAAAACCAACAAGGGTAAATTTTCTACACTAAGTGAATAGTGTACAAAAATTTATTAAACTACATCAAAAATGGAAGAAAATTACCATACTACAAAACAAACGGTGGATTCTACAAGAAAACAATAAAAACTAGATGACGAAAATCTCAAAAATGACATGTTGTCTTGGGAATGACATATTAGACGTGATTGTTCATCCCATAACTTCAGAATTTGTGTCTAGATCTTCATTCTACAGGACTTCTTGTTTGATACCCTCGAACTTCATCAAAAGCTTGTAAGAAGCTTTTATCATTCATAGTATTGTTATTTATTTGGCTTCTATCAATTCTGCATAGTAGATAAGCTTATCGAACCCAATTGGTTAAAGGGAGC
The DNA here is from genome assembly GCF_007990345.1 of Gossypium hirsutum. Classification (NCBI taxonomy): domain Eukaryota; kingdom Viridiplantae; phylum Streptophyta; class Magnoliopsida; order Malvales; family Malvaceae; genus Gossypium; species Gossypium hirsutum. The sequence goes on along the minus strand of NC_053446.1, from coordinate 6,153,177 downwards.
TTTATGAGCTTGAACAGGTCAAATCCATAGTTTCCTTGTCCAATAAGGGTTGCATAGGAAGAAAGTGGCCTCTAATGGGATTATCATTCATAGGTTCATATGCCTTGTTTTCAGTGGTTCTTGGCATAGAGATACGATTTCTCTTACTGATTTATGTTTCCCTTTATATTTCAAGCCTAGTAACGGGTTCATCTATGTCCTCTTGCGATAGCTTTCACAAGGATTTTCTTTGTATGGTTGGAACTCATCTGAAGGTGGAACATTGTTTTTTATACATAGGTTCTTTATGTTGGAAAAAATCTGGTTTGAAAATGGTTTTCTTACACATCGAAAAATTTTGAAAACCAAGCTGATTTGTAATATTTATAACAATAAACTCTTTAGCAAAATCGTACCAGTGTTTTCATGTAGACGGATCCCTATCGTTCTTGGCTTTCAACCGAATAGCCTTCTCCGCTATACTCATTGATAAGCTATAAAAGTAACATATTTTAATCTCATTCTTAATGCATTTTTAGATGATTAATTGCATAAATTAGTGAATTTGATGCTCCTAATCTTTTAAATTCATGTTTCTATACTTAGGAGAGCACTTGGGAGTGAAAGGAGCGATAAATAGAGCTGTTTCTAAGTTCCACACGGCCTGAGCACTTCACGGGCTGGCCACACGCCTATGTGCCAACCCGTGTCGATAACGCACCCTGCTTCCCAATTACACGGAAAAACCCAATTTTTAGACTTTTTGAGCATTCTAAAGTCTATAAATACATATTAGAAGAAAACCTAAGGGAACATACAGAGAAGACTAAAGAAAAGACTCGAAGAACACTATTGGAATCATCTCAAGAAGCGGATCTCCTTCAAGATTGAAGGTCACCATTTAATTTCTTTAGAAGTTTATTTGGGTTTCTTTATGTCTTGTTGTTATCTTAACTTTGAAATGTTTCTCTTTAGGATTATGAACTAAATTCCCTAGATACCAAGGGAAGATGAAACCTATGATGAATCTTATTATTTAATTTCTAAGTTACATGATAAATACTTTATTCTTATTCTCAATTATGTATGCTTATTTCATGTTTTAATAACCTAAGGATATTAATTCATGTTTAATGTGCTTATTTTAGTGGAGCAAAAGTCCCTATTTAAAAGTAGATCTAGCATAATTGAGTGGAGTTGCATGCAATCCTTGAAATAGGACGACATAAATCTACCAGATTAGAGTCAAATCTAATAGGGGAATCCATAGATCGAGTTAATGCGACAATAGGGGTTTTAATTAGAAAGAGATTTCAATTAATCAACCTAGAGTCAGTTGTTCTTACTCTCGAAATAGATATTAACATAATTTAGGAATTTCTACGGATCAAGACACAAGTAAATAAATCGTTTAATTCAGATGCAGAATAATAGGTGAAGTCTAGGTGGATTCTTTCTTGGGTATTGTCTATCTCATTGGTATCTTCGATAATTTTCCTATTTTATTCTCTATTGCGTTCTTAGTTAAATTAGTTTAGTAATTTTAGATTAAAAATAATCACTCCAATTTATAGGCTAAATAATAGAAAAACGGTAATTACTAGTACTTTTAGTCCTCGTGGATACGATTTTCTCTACTCACCATAACTAAACTATTGTTCGACAGGTGCGCTTGCCTTAGTCGTATTTTTAGTTAGTTTAGTGACTATCACTCATACCACGAACTGCTTCGAGTGTAGGCTCAAACGATTCGAATCAAACACAGAACCAAAAATAGTTTTCTTTGTTTTTAGATTGAAAATATAAAACTTTTCTCAATAGAAATCAGAAAAATTGTTATTCCGTAAAATAGATTTAATACCTAGAGAATAAACTCACTATTTTCAAGCGGAGTAATAATATCTTAAAGTTCTGTATTTTTTCTACTATTGCCATCTATTTATGGGGAGAAGAAGTAAAACCCTTATTGAATTGTAGAAGTTTATTTCAACTAGAAAAACAAACACCTATTCTAACTGGAAGTATAGGGGGCGGCAACCCTAGTTAATAATACTAGGGTTTTCGTCCCTCCCTTTAACATGAGAGAATTTTGGACCTCTCTCATATCAGGTCCAATTACAAGTACTTCCTAAACTTTTAGCCCAATACTTTATAATTTGATCCAACCCAATATTTACTTTTCTATTTCCCAAAATAAATATCTCAATTTATTTCTAATTAAATAATCTTCTCAATCCAATTCTAATTTCGTTAAAATTATGATGACTTTACTATAAAAGAATCCATGAGAAAATATATTTAATATTTCTACATTCAACGGGTTCACTATGACCAAATAATTTATTTCCAATTTCAAACTTAATTTAATTTGAAAAACATAAATTCATTTCCACGTCATTTTCATTTTCATTTTCGTTTTCGTTTTCGTTTTGTTTTGCACGCAAAAACCACGTAAGAACAAGTATATAAAGTATATTAATGTAATCCATGAATTATTTTATTAACTAATCTGTTTGAAAAAATCAAAAGTATAGATAGACAAAAAAAACTACACTTAGGGTACCAGATCCAACACTTTAAGACTCCCTTGTACCATTTTGATTTTGTGGACGGCTTCTCGTATAGGGAATAGAGGAAATTGGCATAGATTTTTGCAGTTGGCGTGAATCATTTATCCATGTAGGGTTTGTGGAAGAAGAATATTACGTAGGTTTCTTCAATGTGTTCTTCGAGCCAATTTTTCCATACTTCAAAGGGTTAGAACCATTCCAAAAAGGTTATGAATGTGTTTTTCATGGAACATCCTGTGATAACTCAGTGAAATTTTTTGTCAGGATTTCTATGGCGATAATTTACACCTGGGAAAGGTACAAAAACAATAGGATTACTTCTCTAGGGAGGTTCCCATAGTAAGGTGTGCAAAAAAGGTTGATGAACGGATATTCTAGGTTTATGTTGATGGGTTTGATGACACTGTTTGTGTTTTTTGATAACCTTTAATTGATGATAGTAAATCATCTACTTGGTTGTGGTTTAAGGATTTTATGGCCTATGTCATCTTTTATTTTATTGGGGAGTTAATTTAGGAGGTCATCGAGGAAAAACAAGTTTTTAGTAAGTATTCTATTAGGTACAAAGCTAACAATTTCTCTCATATTCTATTGACATTTTACAACATATATATTTTTTTCATGGAAGAAAAGAAAGCATCATAATGCCTTATTTCAATTTGTTCTTACAATGTTATCTCTTAGTTTATCTTCTAGAAGTAATTTCTTAACATGAAATGAAGGAAATTCTATCTTAACTAAACTCTCTGCATTTGAGGAACAATCCCTTGCTAACCAGTCTGCAACCATGTTCCCTTCTCTACGTACAAATTGGAATTTGACATCAGTGAATTGCTGTTGCATCATCTTTATTTTCCTAATTATAGTCATTGTAGTCGTACTCCCCAACCCCTCCTTAATCATCTTCACTGCCGTCATACAATCTGTTTTAAAATAACCTTATCATACCCTCTACTCTGTGCTATTTCTAGGCCATGAACGATCGTCTACAACTCTGCATTCACACTGACCCCTACCGATGAACCTCTGAAATATTGCAATCCAATTCCCAGAAGAATCTCTCAAAACACCCCCAACAGCTGACCAACTCCCATTTGTATTTGCAGCTCCATCCGTATTAATCTTGATCCATCCACTATTGGATGGACGCCATTTAGTCGAACTTCCTCTAAAATTTCCAGCAATATTCATGCTCTTATTTGTATCACACAGATTAATAGTAAAACATTCAGCAGCTCTTACAATATCCTCCACTCTGCTCCTCACATGTTGAAATACAAAATTGTTCCTATTTTTCCACAACATCCAACACATTACCCCAAACATAGTTGATGTCCCAATCCTTCCAACTCCCAATCTATACTCACCTCTAAGGTTAGCAGACAGCCACTCATTCATCTCCTTCCCAAAGAAACTAGGAACATCATCCACAGTTTCTTCTTCCACACTTCAACAGCAACTCGGCAATCTCGTAAAGCATGTAAGCTAGTTTCTTGCACATCCCCACAAACTAAACAACTTGCATCATCAGTCATCCGTCTCCATACCCTCTCACAGTTTGTGAGAATCTTCCTATGCTTAACTAGCCATAGAAAATGTTTAATTCTAGGAGGCAGGAAATTTCTCCATATTTCCTTCCACCCATTAAGATCATGCAGAGAATCATTCTTGACAATACTATTATACGCAGACTTAACAGTGAACTTACCATTGTCAGTGGCCTGCCAGAGACATACATATTCCCCAAAGGCGTCATTAGGTGGATGATAAGTGGCTATGTATTCCTTAACCTCTGTACAGAACATGTTATTCAACTCCGACCATTTCCAACAACCATTAGCATCAACAAAGTCAGCTACCTTCATATGTATCGATACCTCTGTATTAGGAAGCAAATGATCAAATAGTGGCCCCAACCTAGGAATCCAAACATCCTTTAGAAAGCTGACAAATTTGCCATTTCCTACACTCCAATACAGTCTCTGGTGAAATTGTTCCCATAGTTTTGCTAGCGAACGCCATACATAAGAACATGCATTTCTGTTGAAATTGAGCTAAATGAGCTGAAGCCATAGCTCCCTTGCTGCACATTTGTGAGCAAGTAAAAATACTGCCTTGTTCTGTCTTGTATTTCTTACTCTGCTTCAAAAATCCCCAACAAATGGTATCATGAGCCTAAGTCTTAAGGGACCATTGATTTTGCTTCCCCTGCTCAACATCGGCTCAAACTTATAAGACCCCCAAACAAGCTTGAATAAGCTGAAGGAGGAGTTTCAAGGAAAGGTGTGAGCTTTCCAAATGTGCAAGCTTAGCAAGATGTCAAAGCTGCAAGCTTAGCAAAGTGCGAGCCTGTTGAAGACACCTGTTGAAGACAATATGCAAAGATGTGAGTCTGTCAAAGGTGTGAGCTCAGCAACATGTGGAAGCTCAATGTGTGTTGTATAGTTGCAAACCTATTGAAGACAGTAAGCAAAGTGTGAGCCTGTCAAATTGCAAGTCAAAATGGCAGAATGAAGGCAAGCAAACTATACTCATGAACTGTTTGTGCAAGAAGAAGCAAAGAAACAAGGCAAGATGTGTTGTCAACCAAGGCTGTGAAGGAGGAGAAGACTCCATTTGGTGAGCAAATCTTTGGCACAAAAGACTGGGATAGTCAAGTGTGTAAGTCAGATTTGTTGTTTGTGAATGAAGCCAAGGTTGAAAATGAATTGGTCAGCTTGAAACAAAGCATCTAAGGGCTGCCAAGTTCAAAAACTTGATGAATGATATGTATTTGCAGCATGGAGTCCAAGGAGGAGTGTTGAAAATGGCCAACCATGCTGCTGTTATGTTTTTGTTAAAATGCATGGTACTATGATGATTTTGTTGAGTGCATACAACTTGTATGCATGCTGCAGCATTTGTGCATGTTGCAGCAACATGTTTTCTGTTTTAGTTGCAATGTAATTTAGTTTGGTTGAGAATGAACTTTGATGTTGATGTTTTGATGGGTTGATTGAGCTGATAAGTCAGCTTATCCATGTGTACAAGCAATGTTTTTAAAGTTAGTAGGCTACTTAGTGGTATTAGGTAGTAATAACTGATGTAGTTGGCTATAAATGTATTGTTTTTCTTATTGAAAAATTAAGCATATCAGTTGTGAAACTTAGATTGCTTCCTTGCTGCACGTTTGTGAGCAAGTAAATTATTTTTGTTTCTTCCTCCTTTGTTCTCTGTTTTGTTCTTTTTCTAAGAGCTGCAGCCATTGTTCTTTTTTTTTCTTTTTTCTGCCTGTTAACCGAGAGCTTATGCTCTTGATGCTTTGTGTTTCTGCTTGCTGTTTGAAGAGCTTATGCTCTTAGTGTTTCATTGTTTGGTTGTTGCTGCCAGTGTTCCAACAAATTTTTTTTTTCTTTTTTTTAATTTTTTTTTGAATGAAAACTTGATTAAATTCATTTATCAAAAAAATGGCTTAATGCCAATACATAAATCAAGCTTCTAGCTTGTCAAGACAGTAGGTTAACCAAAACTATACCTACTACCACTTAGTTTCCTAGTAAATTGGAATGATAGCTTGTGCAAATGAATAAAGCTGGTAAACAGCTCAATCACCATCAAGTTTACATCAAATATCATCTTGTCATAGTTCAAAATGAACTAGGTTACATTACATAAACAAAAAAGATTTAAAATGGAACTAAACATCATTGCTTTCTCGTGCAAACTGCTGCTTCTGCATGGTGGTCTTCAATGCTGCATGCTAACCACCTTTCAACACTCCTCCTTGGTTAGCATGTTGCTAACTCCCATCGTCATTCTTAAGCTTTGAAACCTTGAAACATTAAGAGGTTTTGTTAAAATATCAGCTAATTGTTCATCAGAACTGCAATGAACCAGTTTCACTTCATGAGCTTGTTGCATTTCTCGAACTGCATGAAGCTTAATGTTAAAATGTTTTGTCCTCCCATGAAAAACAGGGTTCTTTGCAATTGCAACAGCTGATTGATTGTCACACATTATCTCTGTTGCTTCCTCTTGTTCAAGGTTGAGATCGACTAGAATTTTTCTAAGCCAAATGGCTTGATTGACTGCTGCAGCAGCTGCTACATATTCTGCTTCTGCGGTAGATTGAGCCACCAGTGCTTGCTTCTTTGAACTCCAACAAAATACTGATGAGCCAAGATTGAAAAAATAGCCTGAAGTGCTTTTCATATCGTCCACTGAGCCTGCCCAATCACTGTCACTGTAACCAATCAAATTTGAATGCTTGGCCTTGGTATACAACATTCCATAGCTCAGGGTTCCCTTAATGTACCTGAGAATTCTCTTGCCTGCTTTAAAATGACTTTCATTGCAGCAATGCATGAATCTCGAGAGTAAGCTCACAGCATACATTATGTCTGGTCTAGTGGCAGTAAGATATAACAAACAACCAATCAGACTTCTGTAAGTTGTTTCACACACTGGTTCAAAAAACTCTTGACTCGATAGCTTTCCTCCAACAGCTATTGGTGTGTTGGTAGGCTTCCTCTTGTTTAAAGGCAAGTTATTTTTGCCGGATGAAGTATGAAGTGCTTGTGCAGGTTCAACTTTAAACAAAGCATCTAAGGGCTGCCAAGTTCAAAAACTTGATGAATGATATGTATTTGCAGCATGGAGTCCAAGGAGGAGTGTTGAAAATGGCCAACCATGCTGCTGTTATGTTTTTGTTAAAATGCATGGTACTATGATGATTTTGTTGAGTACATACAACTTGTATGCATGCTGCAGCATTTGTGCATGTTGCAGCAACATGTTTTCTGTTTTAGTTGCAATGTAATTTAGTTTGGTTGAGAATGAACTTTGATGTTGATGTTTTGATGGGTTGATTGAGCTGATAAGTCAGCTTATCCATGTGTACAAGCAATGTTTTTAAAGTTAGTAGGCTACTTAGTGGTATTAGGTAGTAATAACTGATGTAGTTGGCTATAAATGTATTGTTTTTCTTATTGAAAATTAAGCATATCAGTTGTGAAACTTAGATTGCTTCCTTGCTGCACGTTTGTGAGCAAGTAAATTATTTTTGTTTCTTCCTCCTTTGTTCTCTGTTTTGTTCTTTTTCTAAGAGCTGCAGCCATTGTTCTTTTTTTTTCTTTTTTCTGCCTGTTAACTGAGAGCTTATGCTCTTGATGCTTTGTGTTTCTGCTTGCTGTTTGAAGAGCTTATGCTCTTAGTGTTTCATTGTTTGGTTGTTGCTGCCAGTGTTCCAACAATTTCTACTAATCGAGTGGGGACAAGCTTCCACCATTTTGCACTTGCTACACAACACTCTTACCCACAACTCATTCGGCTTTGTCACAATCTGGTACACAAGCTTCATCAAATAAGATATATTATTAGGCAATAATTTCCTTAAACCAAGACATCCTTTCATTCAATCTTGACAACAACAATTCCGTTTAATCAAAAACACTTTCTTTCCACTACTTGTCGAACCTCAAACAAATTGGTAAACTATTTGTTCAATCTTCTCACACACCCCTATTGGAATCATTGCGAACTGCATAAAATACCCCGATATAGCTAGCAACATAGATTTCGCCAACATCACTCTTTCTGCAAACGACAATAGTTTACCATCAAAGCCATTCAATCTTTTCTGTACTTTATCAACAACGAATTGAAAAGTTCTCTTAGTAGTTCTTTCATGGAATAGTGGTACCCCTAAGTAAGTGCCCAAGTCAACTTCCACCTAAAATCCTCAAACAGTCCAAGCATATTGCAAACTGGTATCTCTGTATTAGCCGAAAACAAACTTTTGACTTACTAGGATTGACTTTATGACCAAAATAAAAACAAAATTGCTCAAAAATCGTTTGAAAACACCAAGCATTATCCACGTTTAATTCTCCAAATAAGACCAAGTCATCAGCGAAAAATAAATTAGAGACACTCGGCCCATGTCTGCCCAACTTAATAGGCTTCCACTTTCCTTCTGAAAATGCCAAATTAATCGCACAACCAAACTTCTCCGTTGCCAAAACAAATAAATAAAGCGAAATTGGGTCTCCTTATCGTACAACCCTTGTAGGATAAAACTCATCTGTTAGTCCTCCATTCCACAAAATTTGCATAGAGGATGTTGAAACACACTTCATAATAATACGGACAAAATTGTCAGACAGTTGAGCATCTTTAAGAGTGTCCTTAAGAAAATCTCGCCGTAACCGATCATAAGCTTTCTCCATATCTATTTTAACCGTCATCCATCCATTCCGCCCTTTACGAATCCTCATTGAATGTATCACCTCTTGAGCAATAACAACGTTGTCCATAATATTTCGTCCTCCAACAAAACTAGTTTGATTACCAACAATCAAAAGTGGCATCAAAGGTTTAAGTTGATTCACAATAAATTTAGTAATGATTTTTATACGGGATAGTGCAGAGACTTATAGGTCTGAACTGCGTAATAGATCCTGGACCCACAACTTTCGAAATAAGTAAAAGTAATGTTTTATTAAAAAATCTCTCTAACATACCATTTTCAAACACCCTTCTAACCAGTTAGACTAAAGATTCCCAAACCACATTCTACTGCGACTGATAAAATTGAGCATGCAAACCACTAATTCCTGGGGCCTTAAGGGGTGCCATACCAAAAAAAGTGTCATAAACATCTTGTGTAGTCAATTTTCAATCAAGTGCTTCTAGAAATTTAGCTTCCACTATAGGAAACATTCGCCTTATCGGGAATCTGCCCATATTACCCTTCTCCTTAGTGTACAATCTCTGATAAAAAGACAGCTTCATACTTTAACCTCTCCTCTTCATAGCACCACATCCCATCTTCTAACTTCGGAGCATTAATTTGATTAACATGCCTCCTATTATTAGCTTGAGAATGAAAATACTTGGTGTTACGGTCACCAAGTGTCAGCCAATCACTATAAGATTTCTGCTTCTACAGCAGTTCTTCATTATCAAGAACACTTTCTAGCTCAATCTATAGTTCTTTTTCAAGGTCAACAAGTTTCCTTGATCGATATTTCTCCATACTTCTTTGAATTCCACTGAGCTGAGCAAAAATTGTATGGTTCCTCTTCAAAATATTACCAAAGACTTCTTTGTTCCACTTCTTTGTTACTTCTATAAACTTTTTAATAGACTCTTCTGCCATTGCATAATTCCTCCAATTGTCATTAACAAACTACCTATATCCATTATGCGACAACCAACCACTCAAGAACCAGAAAGGTCGAGAAGGTTTCCTACCTTTATCTTTGCCACACCAGATAGTCAAAGGACGATGATCGGATTTAACTCTTTAGAGGTGATAAACTATTGTATCTGGCATCAACATTTCCCATTGAGAATTACCCAATGCTCGGTCAATACGTTCAAACACCTACTGATTAAATGCTAAAAATACATATTTTATGTAATTTAATTGGTTAATTTATGAGAATGCACCACTGATTTTTCCATGTTTATATTGAATTTTATACAGGGGTGCAATTTGAGGCTAAATAGAAGAAAAAGGAAACAATTGGGCTAGATTAAAGAAAGGAGCAAAGAAGGCAGGCCAAAACAGAATTTTTCCAAGATGTAATTAGCTAAAATTTTAGTTTTACTTAGTGGGAGATTATGTAGGGATTTTGATATTATAGGAATATTTTGTTTCCTTGATTTTCTAAGGCTAGTGGCCTTTACTTTGGCAAATTTGTTCAAAGCCACTAGTATAAATAGGGGCTACTATGTTCATTTAATCATCAAGTTTTTCATCAAGCTTTCATCTTTTGAATATAATCTCTCCTTCTTTCTCTCGAAATTATTTGTTGTCTTTGGTTCCTTTTACTTTCAATTTATTAATTTCCAGCTTGTCACCCACACCCACCCACCTACATTTATTTTTCATCCATCCAACCCTCTCTAAATATGCTCAACTCCAACATGCCTCAAACTTTAGCCAACTAAACCCATTTCAGCTTTAGGTCAGTGTTAACTTCGTCAAGACCCGTGAGTTACGAACCCGAGCAATTTAACTCCTAAATTCCAGTATTTATTATTTCTCCGGATTAAGAGTATGATTTCGACAACTCTCAAAGTCAAATCAACACTAAGTTAGAAAAGACGTCATTTGAGTTAGTATGGTTAGACGTACAGTTGGAATTCCGAAAGGATCAATTGTCTAATCGATTTTCCGTGAATACATTGGAGTGCCAAGTGGGAATTGTTTTTTGGTTCCGTCATGGGAAGTAGTAACTGGATTTAAATGTCTCACGCGGTTGAGGGCATTAGTTCGAGCTAGGCTCTTCTAGAACGCAAAACTGTCGGAGTTCTAAATCACGAATATTTCGTAGGTTGTTCGATCGGCAATGGTTAGTTATTGAACGTTCCGTAACTAATTTACACAATGAAGAGTTGGTGTCCGAGGTGTCCTTGGTAGCTATAACTAGCTTATTAGAAAAGAGGAGTTCATCTAATTTCGAGGATCGGTTCAAAGACGAGAAAAAACCCGTGCCTAAAACTGAGCTAAGTTTAATTGATTTTTCTTCAGATTTACCTAACTGTTTTTATTATTTAATTATTTTCAGCTTTTACTTTTTACACATTTTTTTCCCTGTTTATTTCAGGTTTCAAATTTTATCCCCCCAAATTTCTTAGGCACGACAACTGCCCAGACATAAATCTGGTCGAGAGAGAGAAATAATTTTCAGTAAATCTAGTCTATGAGGGATCGACCCTACTCCCTATACTGCTCAAGTTTGCAAATTAGGTGTAGGATTATATTGGTGGAACCAACAACCATCACCTTCCCTCTATTCCAAGTATATTTTGGACCTTTAGACCCAAGATCTTTCAACCCAGACACATCACAAAACTGTTGGAACAGAAGGCAACTACTTTTAGCTTTCCTCAACCTCCTTGTTTATCATCCTCACTAAGCATAGCGTTAAAGTCGCCTGCAACCAACCAAGGCAAATTAATATTCTTAGCAATCAAGACTAGTTCCTTACATAACTCTTTCCTAATTGACCACCGTAGATTACCATAAACACCAGTAAAAGAAACCCACTCATTTATCTGGTAATTTCGACTCTAAATGAATAAACTGAAAATGGTTTGCCTCCACCAAAACAGTAACAGTATCTTTCCATAATATCCAAATTCCCCCAGAAAACCCACAAGCTTCAACTTTATGAGAATTCACCATACCAATATTCTTTATCACTTTATCAGCCTTAACCCCACTAACTCTAGTTTCAACCAGAACTACAACTCTAGGATCAAACTCTCTTAAATATTCCTTGAGAAACCTATGAAAATTAGGATGACCTGTACCCTGACAATTCCATACAATGATATCTGACTTCATAAAAATAGAATGCCAACATAATTGAGCCAAGAACTCACTCTTAAGAGTCATCCATTCCATCTGTACCGATATCCTCAACCCGAACAGCTTCAGTAGAATCCCCATGATTTTGCAAACTCGCCAAAAGCCCTGTTTTAGCTAACGTGGTATTCTTCAGTTGAATCCTTACTCCTCGTTCAACCATATCCAAACTTTCCACTATTCCTCCCGCAACTTTTTCAACGGGTATCAAATCACCCATATTGCCTTTGCTTAAGACTTTGCTCGATTCACCAACTTCCAACAAATCCTTTGTCAAAAAAAATTCAACATCATTTAAAGAGAACTTGGTGAAATTAGGTTAGAAAACCCCAAATTTTCTATTTGATTAGCAACCCTATCGGTATCAACATTTGGGCTCCTATTTTCTTTCAAATTCACCACCGTGTGATGTATTTTTAAAATATAAGATTATCACCATTAATCTCAAAAATAAAATAAAAAATATTATGAGAACCCATTTTTGTTATTTTTCTCGTCGAATACAAATAATATCAACAATTCAACAAGTGCTATAAGTACGTATGCAGAATAAAATCATCAGAACGTAAAGAATTGGTTTCATAATTGAGTAACATTCACCGCCAAGCTTCATATCAAACAAGTATGTCCAATTAAAAGATATTATCCTTTTCATTTTCTTTATGGATTATTGTGTCCAATTCAAATTTCACTTTGTTTTTTCTTCTTCGATCGAACCGAATTACTATTTATCAAACTACTTAAAATATATCTTTAACCACTAATTAAATTAAAAAATTTCATTTGCATTAACCGAACCGAAATATTTCGGTTAATTCAATCAATTAATCGAATTAACTGAAATTTATATATTTTTATCTTTTGGTTAAAATAAATATAAAACATACAAAAAAAAACATTGTTAATGTTCACTTTCTTTTTTAAATAGTTCAAAAAATATATATTATATATAATATATATTAATAATTTTGATTAATATAAAAATAATAGTTCAAAAAATACATTGCTAATATAAAAATAATATTATATATATTATTTATTATTTATTATTTATTTCGGTTAATTCGATTAACTATCTGATTTTGAACCGAATTAATCGATAACTACAATTTTAAAAAATCATTAACTAACCTCCGATCGAACTAAATTCGACCACCGACCAATTACTCAAATTAGATCGATTCGGTTAAATAATTTGATTTTAATCAAACTTTAAACACCCTTACTCGTAAGTACTTAATATATGCATTGCTACGTTTTCCTCTTAATCAAATATAAACTTGTAAAACTATAATTATAGTATTTTGAGAATAAATTTGTATGATTTTTAAAATTTGAAGGTATGAATATACTCTTTTAAAATTTAAGATTTAGTCTTTATATTTTTTTTTAATTTAGTTTTTATATTTTAGTTTTAAGATAATGAATCTCTATATTTTTTCTTTAAATATATTGACTTAAATGATAACTCCATCTAATTTCGTTATTAGTGTTGCTGACATGACATTTATAGAAAAAGTAGGGAAAACTCGTGAAAAATATTTATACAGATTTAACTTCTTCTTTTTCAACGTTAACGATCAGCATGCTCAGATTGAATCAAAACCTACAATCTAAGATCGAAAAGGATGAGAATCAATGTCTTTAGGTTTGTAACCCAAAACAAGTTTGTTGCATTTAGGTTGCGCTTGAAGGTGACCATGATTAGATATATATATATATAGGTGTGGATGAGGTCTTAGAGACTCAATAAGTGGAAGGCCATGCCAACAACTCCACAACCAATTCCTTGTTCGATAGCGTGATGATGAGGATGAGGAAATCGAGGTGTTTGGAGTAAGGGTTATTAGTGCTGGTGATGCCTAACACTTGACAAATTTGATAAGAACTAAGGAACAAGGCCAGAGGTATAATAAAATTTAGTTTTTATAAAATAAACTAAAAGGAAAAGTTTGAATCTAGTTTAAATCTTATTTGTGGGTTTTTTAAAAAAATATTTTATTTATAAAATTAGTATTTTAATCAATAAATTTCGTTTCAAAAAAAATAGCATTCGTTTATTTATAAATTTGTATGTATTTTTATTGAAAAATAAACTTTTAAATAATTTTTATTTTTAAAAGTTTTTAAATTTTTAAATTTTTAAGATACTAAATTGGCAGAAGGTGTAAAGTTGAGAGCTAAATTTGTTGAACTTTTTAGATTTAAAACTAAATTGATAGAATTTATAAACATTTGAGGGTTAATTTGTTATTATCCTAATAAAAAAGAGGCCAACGTTAGAGATTTAATGAGGAGTGATTAAAAGCTTAAATTTTGATAACATTAATAATCAAAATAATAAATTTTAACTTAAATGACCAAAACAAAAACACGCGAATAATTAACTTACTATTTTTATAGTTTACCTTAATAATATAACAATTAATCAAAGGAAGAAATCTCTCATGCTATTGTACATTATTAGATTTGTACTGGTGAATAAAACACAATCAAACTATATTAATCTAAATAAATGAATAATTTGTTACTCGAGCAATCTTATCAATAGCTGCTAGCTCCTCTGGGCTCTCTTCAAACACTTGCATATTTGAGTTTCTCTCCGATGCCATCTTGGCTAATATTCAAACTAGAGCACCACTCGAGCTCTTGCACATTTATCTGTTTGGCCCTATGCAAACAGAAAATCTTGGAAGAAAGAGTATGTCCTTGTTTGTGTTTATGACTACTCCAAGGATACATGGGTAACGTTTCTTAGAGAAAAATCAGATGCATTTGATGAGTTTAAAAGATTGTAAGAGATTAATGAATGAACAAGGAAAGATCATTGGCATGGAAGGAGGATGCGCAGTGATCATAGACGTGAGTTTCAAAATAAAAATTTTGTCGAATTCTATGATAAAGATGGGATAATACATGAATTTTTTGCACCAACTACACCTCGACAAAATAATGTAGTGGAGTGTAAGAATAAGACTATGCAAGAAATAGCTCAATAGAAAGACCATCTCACATAGATTTTGAGCTGAGACAGTGAACATTGCTACTCACATGATCAATAGATTGATGATTAAACCAAAAACGTGTGTGACTCCATATGAGTTGTGGAAGGGGAAGAGGCCTACTATGAAGTATTTCCATGTGTTTGGAAATACATGCTTCATTCTGAAAGACATAACTTTTGCAACTCATTATGGTGAGGGGAGGACCTATTCTAAACTTTGCAACAACGTCATGGCAAGAAAAAC